>NC_138206.1:77007904-77483309 GCF_964194415.1 Vipera berus | reverse complement strand
AGCAGGTTTTCCTAACAAATGCAAGATATAACATGGGCTATCTCCGCAAGGAGACATCAGATCTGCAAAACTCATGGTTTTTTGGTCTTCGGTGAACCAAGGGAACATGAATATGTGTTTGTTTTTCGAATTTGAGCTCTATCTGCAAAGGGCGCAAAAGTCATGGTTTTTTGGTCTTCGGGGAGGCGGGGGAACAGGAATAAGTGTTTTTTTGCGAATTTGAGCTCTATCTGCAATGGGCACTTTTCATGCAATAAGCAGTTTTTCCTAACAAATGCAAGATATAGCATGGGCTATCTCCGCAAGGAGACATCAGATCAGCAAAAGTCATGGTTTTTTGGTCTTCGGGGAGGCGGGGGAACATGAATATGTGTCTGTTTTTTGAATTTGAGCTCTATCTGCAATGGGCACTTTTCATACTATAAGCAGTTTTTCCTAACAAATGCAAGATATAACATGGGCTATCTCCGCAAGGAGACATCAGATCTGCAAAAGTCATGGTTTTTTGGTCTTCGGGGAGGCGGGGGAACAGGAATAAGTGTTTTTTTGCGGAATTTGAGCTCTATCTGCAATGGGCACTTTTCATGCTATAAGCAGTTTTTCCTAACAAATGCAAGATATAGCATGGGCTATCTCCGCAAGGAGACATCAGATCAGCAAAAGTCATGGTTTTTTGGTCTTCGGGGAGGCGGGGGAACATGAATATGTGTCTGTTTTTTGAATTTGAGCTCTATCTGCAATGGGCAGTTTTCATGCTATAAGCAGTTTTTCCTAACAAATGCAAGATGTAACATGGGCTATCTCCGCAAGGACACATCAGATCTGCAAAACTCATGGTTTTTTGGTCTTCAGGGAGGCGGGGGAACAGGAATAAGTGTTTCTTTTGCGAATTTGAGCTCTATCTGCAATGGGCACTTTTCATGCTATAAGCAGGTTTTCCTAACAAATGCAAGATATAACATGGGCTATCTCCGCAAGGAGACATCAGATCTGCAAAACTCATGGTTTTTTGGTCTTCGGGGAGGCGGGGGGAACATGAATATGTGTTTCTTTTTCGAATTTGAGCTCTATCTGCAATGGGCACTTTTCATGCTATAAGCAGTTTTTCCAAACAAATGCAAGATATAGCATGGGCTATCTCCGCAAGGAGACATCAGATCTGCATAACTCATGGTTTTTTGGTCTTCGGTGAGCCGGGGGAACATGAATATGTGTTTGTTTTTCAAATTTGAGCTCTATCTGCAATGGGCACTTTTCATGCTATAAGCTCTATCTGAAATGGGCACTTTTCATGCTATAAGCAGGTTTTCCTAACAAATGCAAGATGTAACATGGGCTACCTCCGCAAGGAGACATCAGATCTGCAAAAGTCATGGTTTTTTGGTCTTCGGGGTGGTAGGGGAACATGAATATGTGTTTGTTTTTCGAATTTGAGCTCTATCTGCAATGGGCACTTTTCATGCTATAAGCAGTTTTTCCAAACAAATGCAAGATATAGCATGGGCTATCTCCGCAAGGAGACATCAGATCTGCAAAACTCATGGTTTTTTGGTCTTCGGGGAGGCGGGGGAACAGGAATATGTGTTTGCTTTTCGAATTTGAGCTCTATCTGCAATGGGCACTTTTTATGCTATAAGCAGTTTTTCCTAACAAATGCAAGATATAGCATGGGCTATCTCCGCAAGGAGACATCAGATCTGCAAAAGTCATGGTTTTTTGGTCTTCGGGGAGGCGGGGGAACAGGAATATGTGTTTGTTTTTCGAATTTGAGCTCTATCTGCAATGGGCACTTTTCATGCTATAAGCAGTTTTTCCTAACAAATGCAAGATATAACATAGGCTACCTCCGCGAGGAGACATCAGATCTGTAAAAGTCATGGTTTTTTGGTCTTCGCTGAGCTGGGGGAACATGAATATGTGTTTGTTTTTCAAATTTGAGCTCTTTCTGCAATGGGCATTTTTCATGCTATAAGCAGTTTTTCCTAACAAATGCAAGATATAACATGGGCTATCTCCGCAAGGAGACATCAGATCTGCAAAAGTCATGGTTTTTTGGTCTTCGGGGAGGCGGGGGAACAGGAATATGTGTTTGTTTTTCGAATTTGAGCTCTATCTGCAATGGGCACTTTTCATGCTATAAGCAGTTTTTCCTAACAAATGCAAGATGTAACATGGGCTATCTCCGCAAGGACACATCAGATCTGCAAAACCCATGGTTTTTTGGTCTTCAGGGAGGCGGGGGTACAGGAATAAGTGTTTCTTTTGCGAATTTGAGCTCTATCGGCAATGGGCACTTTTCATGCTATAAGCAGTTTTTCCTAACAAATGCAAGATATAACATGGGCTATCTCCGCAAGGAGACATCAGATCTGCAAAACTCATGGTTTTTTGGTCTTCGGGGAGGCGGGGGGAACATGAATATGTGTTTCTTTTTCGAATTTGAGCTCTATCTACAATGGGCACTTTTCATGCAATAAGCAGTTTTTCCTAACAAATGCAAGATATAGCATGGGCTATCTCCGCAAGGAGACATCAGATCAGCAAAAGTCATGGTTTTTTGGTCTTCGGGGAGGCGGGGGAACATGAATATGTGTCTGTTTTTTGAATTTGAGCTCTATCTGCAATGGGCACTTTTCCTACTATAAGCAGTTTTTCCTAACAAATGCAAGATATAACATGGGCTATCTCCGCAAGGACACATCAGATCTGCAAAAGTCATGGTTTTTTGGCCTTCGGGGAGGCAGGGGAACATGAATATGTGTTTCTTTTTCGAATTTGAGCTCTATCTGCAATGGGCACTTTTCATGCTATAAGCAGTTTTTCCAAACAAATGCAAGATATAGCATGGGCTATCTCCGCAAGGAGACATCAGATCTGCATAACTCATGGTTTTTTGGTCTTCGGTGAGCCGGGGGAACATGAATATGTGTTTGTTTTTCAAATTTGAGCTCTATCTGCAATGGGCACTTTTCATGCTATAAGCTCTATCTGAAATGGGCACTTTTCATGCTATAAGCAGGTTTTCCTAACAAATGCAAGATGTAACATGGGCTACCTCCGCAAGGAGACATCAGATCTGCAAAAGTCATGGTTTTTTGGTCTTCGGGGTGGTAGGGGAACATGAATATGTGTTTGTTTTTCGAATTTGAGCTCTATCTGCAATGGGCACTTTTCATGCTATAAGCAGGTTTTCCTAACAAATGCAAGATGTAACATGGGCTACCTCCGCAAGGAGACATCAGATCTGCAAAAGTCATGGTTTTTTGGTCTTCGGGGTGGTAGGGGAACATGAATATGTGTTTGTTTTTTGAATTTGAGCTCTATCTGCAATGGGCACTTTTCATGCTATAAGCAGTTTTTCCTAACAAATGCAAGATATAGCATGGGCTTTCTCCGCAAGGAGACATCAGATCTGCAAAAGTCATGGTTTTTTGGTCTTCGGGGAGGCGGGGGAACATGAATATGTGTTTGTTTTTCGAATTTGAGCTCTATCTGCAATGGGCACTTTTCATGCTATAAGCAGTTTTTCCTAACAAATGCAAGATATAACATGGGCTATCTCTGCAAGGAGACATCAGATCTGCAAAAGTCATGGTTTTTTGGTCTTCGGGGAGGCGGGGGAACAGGAATAAGTGTTTTTTTGTGAATTTGAGCTCTATCTGCAATGGGCACTTTTCATGCTATAAGCAGTTTTTCCTAACAAATGCAAGATATAACATGGGCTATCTCTGCAAGGAGACATCAGATCTGCAAAAGTCATGGTTTTTTGGTCTTCGGGGAGGCGGGGGAACAGGAATAAGTGTTTTTTTGCGAATTTGAGCTCTATCTGCAATGGGCACTTTTCATGCTATAAGCAGTTTTTCCTAACAAATGCAAGATATAACATGGGCTATCTCTGCAAGGAGACATCAGATCTGCAAAAGTCATGGTTTTTTGGTCTTCGGGGAGGCGGGGGAACAGGAATAAGTGTTTTTTTGCGGAATTTGAGCTCTATCTGCAATGGGCACTTTTCATTATTTAAGCAGTTTTTCCTAACAAATGCAAGATATAGCATGGGCTATCTCCGCAAGGAGACATCAGATCAGCAAAAGTCATGGTTTTTTGGTCTTCGGGGAGGCGGGGGAACATGAATATGTGTCTGTTTTTTGAATTTGAGCTCAATCTGCAATGGGCACTTTTCATGCTATAAGCAGTTTTTCCAAACAAATGCAAGATATAGCATGGGCTATCTCCGCAAGGAGACATCAGATCTGCAAAACTCATGGTTTTTTGGTCTTCGGGGAGGCGGGGGAACAGGAATATGTGTTTGCTTTTCGAATTTGAGCTCTATCTGCAATGGGCACTTTTTATGCTATAAGCAGTTTTTCCTAACAAATGCAAGATATAGCATGGGCTATCTCCGCAAGGAGACATCAGATCTGCAAAAGTCATGGTTTTTTGGTCTTCGGGGAGGCGGGGGAACAGGAATATGTGTTTGTTTTTCGAATTTGAGCTCTATCTGCAATGGGCACTTTTCATGCTATAAGCAGTTTTTCCTAACAAATGCAAGATGTAACATGGGCTATCTCCGCAAGGACACATCAGATCTGCAAAACCCATGGTTTTTTGGTCCAGGGAGGCGGGGGTACAGGAATAAGTGTTTCTTTTGCGAATTTGAGCTCTATCTGCAATGGGCACTTTTCATGCTATAAGCAGTTTTTCCTAACAAATGCAAGATATAACATGGGCTATCTCCGCAAGGAGACATCAGATCTGCAAAACTCATGGTTTTTTGGTCTTCGGGGAGGCGGGGGGAACATGAATATGTGTTTCTTTTTCGAATTTGAGCTCTATCTGCAATGGGCACTTTTCATGCTATAAGCAGTTTTTCCAAACAAATGCAAGATATAGCATGGGCTATCTCCGCAAGGAGACATCAGATCTGCAAAACTCATGGTTTTTTGGTCTTCGGGGAGGCGGGGGAACAGGAATATGTGTTTGCTTTTCGAATTTGAGCTCTATCTGCAATGGGCACTTTTTATGCTATAAGCAGTTTTTCCTAACAAATGCAAGATATAGCATGGGCTATCTCCGCAAGGAGACATCAGATCTGCAAAAGTCATGGTTTTTTGGTCTTCGGGGAGGCGGGGGAACAGGAATATGTGTTTGTTTTTCGAATTTGAGCTCTATCTGCAATGGGCACTTTTCATGCTATAAGCAGTTTTTCCTAACAAATGCAAGATATAACATAGGCTACCTCCGCGAGGAGACATCAGATCTGTAAAAGTCATGGTTTTTTGGTCTTCGCTGAGCTGGGGGAACATGAATATGTGTTTGTTTTTCAAATTTGAGCTCTTTCTGCAATGGGCATTTTTCATGCTATAAGCAGTTTTTCCTAACAAATGCAAGATATAACATGGGCTATCTCCGCAAGGAGACATCAGATCTGCAAAAGTCATGGTTTTTTGGTCTTCGGGGAGGCGGGGGAACAGGAATATGTGTTTGTTTTTCGAATTTGAGCTCTATCTGCAATGGGCACTTTTCATGCTATAAGCAGTTTTTCCTAACAAATGCAAGATGTAACATGGGCTATCTCCGCAAGGACACATCAGATCTGCAAAACCCATGGTTTTTTGGTCTTCAGGGAGGCGGGGGTACAGGAATAAGTGTTTCTTTTGCGAATTTGAGCTCTATCGGCAATGGGCACTTTTCATGCTATAAGCAGTTTTTCCTAACAAATGCAAGATATAACATGGGCTATCTCCGCAAGGAGACATCAGATCTGCAAAACTCATGGTTTTTTGGTCTTCGGGGAGGCGGGGGAACAGGAATATGTGTTTGTTTTTCGAATTTGAGCTCTATCTGCAATGGGCACTTTTCATGCTATAAGCAGTTTTTCCTAACAAATGCAAGATATAACATAGGCTACCTCCGCGAGGAGACATCAGATCTGTAAAAGTCATGGTTTTTTGGTCTTCGCTGAGCTGGGGGAACATGAATATGTGTTTGTTTTTCAAATTTGAGCTCTTTCTGCAATGGGCATTTTTCATGCTATAAGCAGTTTTTCCTAACAAATGCAAGATATAACTTGGGCTATCTCTGCAAGGAGACATCAGATCTTCAAAACTCATCGTTTTTTTGTCTTCGGGGAGGCGGGGGAACATGAATATGTGTTTGTTTTTCGAATTTGAGCCCTTTCTGCAATGGGCACTTTTCATGCTATAAGCAGTTTTTCCTAACAAATACAAGATATAACATGGGCTATCTTCGCAAGGAGACATCAGACCTTCAAAACTCATGGTTTTTTGGTCTTCGGAGAGGCGGGGGAACATGAATATGTGTTTGTTTTTCGAATTTGAGCTCTATCTGAAATGGGCACTTTTCATGCTATAAGCAGTTTTTCCTAACAAATGCAAGATATAACATGGGCTATATCCGCAAGAAGACATCAGATCTGCAAAAGTCATGGTTTTTTGGTCTTCGGGGAGGCGGGGGAACATGAATATGTGTTTGTTTTTCGAATTTGAGCCCTTTCTGCAATGGGCACTTTTCATGCTATAAGCAGTTTTTCCTAACAAATGCAAGATATAGCATGGGCTATCTCCGCAAGGAGACATCAGATCTGCAAAGGTCATGGTTTTTTGGTCTTCGGGGAGGTTGGGGAACATGAATATGTGTTTGTTTTTCGAATTTGAGCTCTTTCTGCAATGGGCATTTTTCATGCTATAAGCAGGTTTTCCTAACAAATGCAAGATATAACATGGGCTATCTCCGCAAGGAGACATCAGATCTGCAAAACTCATGGTTTTTTGGTCTTCGGTGAACCAAGGGAACATGAATATGTGTTTGTTTTTCGAATTTGAGCTCTATCTGCAAAGGGCGCAAAAGTCATGGTTTTTTGGTCTTCGGGGAGGCGGGGGAACAGGAATAAGTGTTTTTTTGCGAATTTGAGCTCTATCTGCAATGGGCACTTTTCATGCAATAAGCAGTTTTTCCTAACAAATGCAAGATATAGCATGGGCTATCTCCGCAAGGAGACATCAGATCAGCAAAAGTCATGGTTTTTTGGTCTTCGGGGAGGCGAGGGAACATGAATATGTGTCTGTTTTTTGAATTTGAGCTCTATCTGCAATGGGCACTTTTCATACTATAAGCAGTTTTTCCTAACAAATGCAAGATATAACATGGGCTATCTCCGCAAGGACACATCAGATCTGCAAAAGTCATGGTTTTTTGGCCTTCGGGGAGGCGGGGGAACATGAATATGTGTTTCTTTTTCGAATTTGAGCTCTATCTGCAATGGGCACTTTTCATGCTATAAGCAGTTTTTCCAAACAAATGCAAGATGTAACATGGGCTACCTCCGCAAGGAGACATCAGATCTGCAAAAGTCATGGTTTTTTGGTCTTCGGGGTGGTAGGGGAACATGAATATGTGTTTGTTTTTCGAATTTGAGCTCTATCTGCAATGGGCACTTTTCATGCTATAAGCAGGTTTTCCTAACAAATGCAAGATGTAACATGGGCTACCTCCGCAAGGAGACATCAGATCTGCAAAAGTCATGGTTTTTTGGTCTTCGGGGTGGTAGGGGAACATGAATATGTGTTTGTTTTTTGAATTTGAGCTCTATCTGCAATGGGCACTTTTCATGCTATAAGCAGTTTTCCCTAACAAATGCAAGATATAGCATGGGCTATCTCCGCAAGGAGACATCAGATCTGCAAAAGTCATGGTTTTTTGGTCTTCGGGGAGGCGGGGGAACAGGAATAAGTGTTTTTTTGCGAATTTGAGCTCTATCTGCAATGGGCACTTTTCATGCTATAAGCAGTTTTTCCTAACAAATGCAAGATATAACATGGGCTATCTCTGCAAGGAGACATCAGATCTGCAAAAGTCATGGTTTTTTGGTCTTCGGGGAGGCGGGGGAACAGGAATAAGTGTTTTTTTGCGGAATTTGAGCTCTATCTGCAATGGGCACTTTTCATGCTATAAGCAGTTTTTCCTAACAAATGCAAGATATAGCATGGGCTATCTCCGCAAGGAGACATCAGATCAGCAAAAGTCATGGTTTTTTGGTCTTCGGGGAGGCGGGGGAACATGAATATGTGTCTGTTTTTTGAATTTGAGCTCTATCTGCAATGGGCAGTTTTCATGCTATAAGCAGTTTTTCCTAACAAATGCAAGATGTAACATGGGCTATCTCCGCAAGGACACATCGGATCAGCAAAAGTCATGGTTTTGTGGTCTTCGGGGAGGCGGGGGAACATGAATATGTGTCTGTTTTTTGAATTTGAGCCCTTTCTGCAATGGGCACTTTTCATGCTATAAGCAGTTTTTCCTAACAAATGCAAGATATAGCATGGGCTATCTCCGCAAGGAGACATCAGATCTGCAAAGGTCATGGTTTTTTGGTCTTCGGGGAGGTTGGGGAACATGAATATTTGTTTGTTTTTCGAATTTGAGCTCTTTCTGCAATGGGCATTTTTCATGCTATAAGCAGGTTTTCCTAACAAATGCAAGATATAACATGGGCTATCTCCGCAAGGAGACATCAGATCTGCAAAACTCATGGTTTTTTGGTCTTCGGTGAACCAAGGGAACATGAATATGTGTTTGTTTTTCGAATTTGAGCTCTATCTGCAAAGGGCGCAAAAGTCATGGTTTTTTGGTCTTCGGGGAGGCGGGGGAACAGGAATAAGTGTTTTTTTGCGAATTTGAGCTCTATCTGCAATGGGCACTTTTCATGCAATAAGCAGTTTTTCCTAACAAATGCAAGATATAGCATGGGCTATCTCCGCAAGGAGACATCAGATCAGCAAAAGTCATGGTTTTTTGGTCTTCGGGGAGGCGGGGGAACATGAATATGTGTCTGTTTTTTGAATTTGAGCTCTATCTGCAATGGGCACTTTTCATACTATAAGCAGTTTTTCCTAACAAATGCAAGATATAACATGGGCTATCTCCGCAAGGACACATCAGATCTGCAAAAGTCATGGTTTTTTGGTCTTCGGGGAGGCGGGGGAACAGGAATAAGTGTTTTTGTGCGGAATTTGAGCTCTATCTGCAATGGGCACTTTTCATGCTATAAGCAGTTTTTCCTAACAAATGCAAGATATAGCATGGGCTATCTCCGCAAGGAGACATCAGATCAGCAAAAGTCATGGTTTTTTGGTCTTCGGGGAGGCGGGGGAACATGAATATGTGTCTGTTTTTTGAATTTGAGCTCTATCTGCAATGGGCAGTTTTCATGCTATAAGCAGTTTTTCCTAACAAATGCAAGATGTAACATGGGCTATCTCCGCAAGGACACATCGGATCAGCAAAAGTCATGGTTTTTTGGCCTTCGGGGAGGCAGGGGAACATGAATATGTGTTTCTTTTTCGAATTTGAGCTCTATCTGCAATGGGCACTTTTCATGCTATAAGCAGTTTTTCCTAACAAATGCAAGATATAGCATGGGCTATCTCCGCAAGGAGACATCAGATCTGCAAAACTCATGGTTTTTTGGTCTTCGGTGAACCAAGGGAACATGAATATGTGTTTGTTTTTCGAATTTGAGCTCTATCTGCAAAGGGCGCAAAAGTCATGGTTTTTTGGTCTTCGGGGAGGCGGGGGAACAGGAATAAGTGTTTTTTTGCGAATTTGAGCTCTATCTGCAATGGGCACTTTTCATGCAATAAGCAGTTTTTCCTAACAAATGCAAGATATAGCATGGGCTATCTCCGCAAGGAGACATCAGATCAGCAAAAGTCATGGTTTTTTGGTCTTCGGGGAGGCGGGGGAACATGAATATGTGTCTGTTTTTTGAATTTGAGCTCTATCTGCAATGGGCACTTTTCATACTATAAGCAGTTTTTCCTAACAAATGCAAGATATAACATGGGCTATCTCCGCAAGGACACATCAGATCTGCAAAAGTCATGGTTTTTTGGCCTTCGGGGAGGCGGGGGAACATGAATATGTGTTTCTTTTTCGAATTTGAGCTCTATCTGCAATGGGCACTTTTCATGCTATAAGCAGTTTTTCCAAACAAATGCAAGATGTAGCATGGGCTATCTCCGCAAGGAGACATCATATCTGCATAACTCATGGTTTTTTGGTCTTCGGTGAGCCGGGGGAACATGAATATGTGTTTGTTTTTCAAATTTGAGCTCTATCTGCAATGGGCACTTTTCATGCTATAAGCTCTATCTGAAATGGGCACTTTTCATGCTATAAGCAGGTTTTCCTAACAAATGCAAGATGTAACATGGGCTACCTCCGCAAGGAGACATCAGATCTGCAAAAGTCATGGTTTTTTGGTCTTCGGGGTGGTAGGGGAACATGAATATGTGTTTGTTTTTCGAATTTGAGCTCTATCTGCAATGGGCACTTTTCATGCTATAAGCAGGTTTTCCTAACAAATGCAAGATGTAACATGGGCTACCTCCGCAAGGAGACATCAGATCTGCAAAAGTCATGGTTTTTTGGTCTTCGGGGTGGTAGGGGAACATGAATATGTGTTTGTTTTTTGAATTTGAGCTCTATCTGCAATGGGCACTTTTCATGCTATAAGCAGTTTTTCCTAACAAATGCAAGATATAGCATGGGCTATCTCCGCAAGGAGACATCAGATCTGCAAAAGTCATGGTTTTTTTGTCTTCGGGGAGGCGGGGGAACATGAATATGTGTTTGTTTTTCGAATTTGAGCTCTATCTGCAATGGGCACTTTTCATGCTATAAGCAGTTTTTCCTAACAAATGCAAGATATAACATGGGCTATCTCTGCAAGGAGACATCAGATCTGCAAAAGTCATGGTTTTTTGGTCTTCGGGGAGGCGGGGGAACAGGAATAAGTGTTTTTTTTGAGAATTTGAGCTCTATCTGCAATGGGCACTTTTCATGCTATAAGCAGTTTTTCCTAACAAATGCAAGATATAACATGGGCTATCTCTGCAAGGAGACATCAGATCTGCAAAAGTCATGGTTTTTTGGTCTTCGGGGAGGCGGGGGAACAGGAATAAGTGTTTTTTTGCGGAATTTGAGCTCTATCTGCAATGGGCACTTTTCATGCTATAAGCAGTTTTTCCTAACAAATGCAAGATATAGCATGGGCTATCTCCGCAAGGAGACATCAGATCAGCAAAAGTCATGGTTTTTTGGTCTTCGGGGAGGCGGGGGAACATGAATATGTGTCTGTTTTTTGAATTTGAGCTCTATCTGCAATGGGCAGTTTTCATGATATAAGCAGTTTTTCCTAACAAATGCAAGATGTAACATGGGCTATCTCCGCAAGGACACATCAGATCTGCAAAACTCATGGTTTTTTGGTCTTCAGGGAGGCGGGGGAACAGGAATAAGTGTTTCTTTTGCGAATTTGAGCTCTATCTGCAATGGGCACTTTTCATGCTATAAGCAGGTTTTCCTAACAAATGCAAGATATAACATGGGCTATCTCCGCAAGGAGACATCAGATCTGCAAAACTCATGGTTTTTTGGTCTTCGGGGAGGCGGGGGGAACATGAATATGTGTTTCTTTTTCGAATTTGAGCTCTATCTGCAATGGGCACTTTTCATGCTATAAGCAGTTTTTCCAAACAAATGCAAGATATAGCATGGGCTATCTCCGCAAGGAGACATCAGATCTGCATAACTCATGGTTTTTTGGTCTTCGGTGAGCCGGGGGAACATGAATATGTGTTTGTTTTTCAAATTTGAGCTCTATCTGCAATGGGCACTTTTCATGCTATAAGCTCTATCTGAAATGGGCACTTTTCATGCTATAAGCAGGTTTTCCTAACAAATGCAAGATGTAACATGGGCTACCTCCGCAAGGAGACATCAGATCTGCAAAAGTCATGGTTTTTTGGTCTTCGGGGTGGTAGGGGAACATGAATATGTGTTTGTTTTTCGAATTTGAGCTCTATCTGCAATGGGCACTTTTCATGCTATAAGCAGTTTTTCCTAACAAATGCAAGATATAGCATGGGCTATCTCCGCAAGGAGACATCAGATCTGCACAACTCATGGTTTTTTGGTCTTCGGGGAGGCGGGGGAACAGGAATATGTGTTTGCTTTTCGAATTTGAGCTCTATCTGCAATGGGCACTTTTCATGCTATAAGCAGTTTTTCCTAACAAATGCAAGATATAGCATGGGCTATCTCCGCAAGGAGACATCAGATCTGCAAAAGTCATGGTTTTTTGGTCTTCGGGGAGGCGGGGGAACAGGAATATGTGTTTGTTTTTCGAATTTGAGCTCTATCTGCAATGGGCACTTTTCATGCTATAAGCAGTTTTTCCTAACAAATGCAAGATATAACATAGGCTACCTCCGCGAGGAGACATCAGATCTGTAAAAGTCATGGTTTTTTGGTCTTCGCTGAGCTGGGGGAACATGAATATGTGTTTGTTTTTCAAATTTGAGCTCTTTCTGCAATGGGCATTTTTCATGCTATAAGCAGTTTTTCCTAACAAATGCAAGATATAACATGGGCTATCTCTGCAAGGAGACATCAGATCTGCAAAACTCATGGTTTTTTGGTCTTCGGTGAACAAAGGGAACATGAATATATGTTTGTTTTTCGAATTTGAGCTCTATCTGCAAAGGGCGCAAAAGGCATGGTTTTTTGGTCTTCGGGGAGGCGGGGGAACAGGAATAAGTGTTTTTTTGCGAATTTGAGCTCTATCTGCAATGGGCACTTTTCATGCTATAAGCAGTTTTTCCTAACAAATGCAAGATATAGCATGGGCTATCTCCGCAAGGAGACATCAGATCTGCAAAACTCATGGTTTTTTGGTCTTCGGGGAGGCGGGGGAACAGGAATATGTGTTTGCTTTTCGAATTTGAGCTCTATCTGCAATGGGCACTTTTCATGCTATAAGCAGTTTTCCCTAACAAATGCAAGATATAGCATGGGCTATCTCCGCAAGGAGACATCAGATCTGCAAAAGTCATGGTTTTTTTGTCTTCGGGGAGGCGGGGGAACATGAATATGTGTTTGTTTTTCGAATTTGAGCTCTATCTGCAATGGGCACTTTTCATGCTATAAGCAGTTTTTCCTAACAAATGCAAGATATAACATGGGCTATCTCTGCAAGGAGACATCAGATCTGCAAAAGTCATGGTTTTTTGGTCTTCGGGGAGGCGGGGGAACAGGAATAAGTGTTTTTTTTGAGAATTTGAGCTCTATCTGCAATGGGCACTTTTCATGCTATAAGCAGTTTTTCCTAACAAATGCAAGATATAACATGGGCTATCTCTGCAAGGAGACATCAGATCTGCAAAAGTCATGGTTTTTTGGTCTTCGGGGAGGCGGGGGAACAGGAATAAGTGTTTTTTTGCGGAATTTGAGCTCTATCTGCAATGGGCACTTTTCATGCTATAAGCAGTTTTTCCTAACAAATGCAAGATATAGCATGGGCTATCTCCGCAAGGAGACATCAGATCAGCAAAAGTCATGGTTTTTTGGTCTTCGGGGAGGCGGGGGAACATGAATATGTGTCTGTTTTTTGAATTTGAGCTCTATCTGCAATGGGCAGTTTTCATGATATAAGCAGTTTTTCCTAACAAATGCAAGATGTAACATGGGCTATCTCCGCAAGGACACATCAGATCTGCAAAACTCATGGTTTTTTGGTCTTCAGGGAGGCGGGGGAACAGGAATAAGTGTTTCTTTTGCGAATTTGAGCTCTATCTGCAATGGGCACTTTTCATGCTATAAGCAGGTTTTCCTAACAAATGCAAGATATAACATGGGCTATCTCCGCAAGGAGACATCAGATCTGCAAAACTCATGGTTTTTTGGTCTTCGGGGAGGCGGGGGGAACATGAATATGTGTTTCTTTTTCGAATTTGAGCTCTATCTGCAATGGGCACTTTTCATGCTATAAGCAGTTTTTCCAAACAAATGCAAGATATAGCATGGGCTATCTCCGCAAGGAGACATCAGATCTGCATAACTCATGGTTTTTTGGTCTTCGGTGAGCCGGGGGAACATGAATATGTGTTTGTTTTTCAAATTTGAGCTCTATCTGCAATGGGCACTTTTCATGCTATAAGCTCTATCTGAAATGGGCACTTTTCATGCTATAAGCAGGTTTTCCTAACAAATGCAAGATGTAACATGGGCTACCTCCGCAAGGAGACATCAGATCTGCAAAAGTCATGGTTTTTTGGTCTTCGGGGTGGTAGGGGAACATGAATATGTGTTTGTTTTTCGAATTTGAGCTCTATCTGCAATGGGCACTTTTCATGCTATAAGCAGGTTTTCCTAACAAATGCAAGATGTAACATGGGCTACCTCCGCAAGGAGACATCAGATCTGCAAAAGTCATGGTTTTTTGGTCTTCGGGGTGGTAGGGGAACATGAATATGTGTTTGTTTTTTGAATTTGAGCTCTATCTGCAATGGGCACTTTTCATGCTATAAGCAGTTTTTCCTAACAAATGCAAGATATAGCATGGGCTTTCTCCGCAAGGAGACATCAGATCTGCAAAAGTCATGGTTTTTTGGTCTTCGGGGAGGCGGGGGAACATGAATATGTGTTTGTTTTTCGAATTTGAGCTCTATCTGCAATGGGCACTTTTCATGCTATAAGCAGTTTTTCCTAACAAATGCAAGATATAACATGGGCTATCTCTGCAAGGAGACATCAGATCTGCAAAAGTCATGGTTTTTTGGTCTTCGGGGAGGCGGGGGAACAGGAATAAGTGTTTTTTTGCGAATTTGAGCTCTATCTGCAATGGGCACTTTTCATGCTATAAGCAGTTTTTCCTAACAAATGCAAGATATAACATGGGCTATCTCTGCAAGGAGACATCAGATCTGCAAAAGTCATGGTTTTTTGGTCTTCGGGGAGGCGGGGGAACAGGAATAAGTGTTTTTTTGCGAATTTGAGCTCTATCTGCAATGGGCACTTTTCATGCTATAAGCAGTTTTTCCTAACAAATGCAAGATATAACATGGGCTATCTCTGCAAGGAGACATCAGATCTGCAAAAGTCATGGTTTTTTGGTCTTCGGGGAGGCGGGGGAACAGGAATAAGTGTTTTTTTGCGGAATTTGAGCTCTATCTGCAATGGGCACTTTTCATTATTTAAGCAGTTTTTCCTAACAAATGCAAGATATAGCATGGGCTATCTCCGCAAGGAGACATCAGATCAGCAAAAGTCATGGTTTTTTGGTCTTCGGGGAGGCGGGGGAACATGAATATGTGTCTGTTTTTTGAATTTGAGCTCAATCTGCAATGGGCACTTTTCATGCTATAAGCAGTTTTTCCAAACAAATGCAAGATATAGCATGGGCTATCTCCGCAAGGAGACATCAGATCTGCAAAACTCATGGTTTTTTGGTCTTCGGGGAGGCAGGGGAACAGGAATATGTGTTTGCTTTTCGAATTTGAGCTCTATCTGCAATGGGCACTTTTTATGCTATAAGCAGTTTTTCCTAACAAATGCAAGATATAGCATGGGCTATCTCCGCAAGGAGACATCAGATCTGCAAAAGTCATGGTTTTTTGGTCTTCGGGGAGGCGGGGGAACAGGAATATGTGTTTGTTTTTCGAATTTGAGCTCTATCTGCAATGGGCACTTTTCATGCTATAAGCAGTTTTTCCTAACAAATGCAAGATGTAACATGGGCTATCTCCGCAAGGACACATCAGATCTGCAAAACCCATGGTTTTTTGGTCTTCAGGGAGGCGGGGGTACAGGAATAAGTGTTTCTTTTGCGAATTTGAGCTCTATCTGCAATGGGCACTTTTCATGCTATAAGCAGTTTTTCCTAACAAATGCAAGATATAACATGGGCTATCTCCGCAAGGAGACATCAGATCTGCAAAACTCATGGTTTTTTGGTCTTCGGGGAGGCGGGGGGAACATGAATATGTGTTTCTTTTTCGAATTTGAGCTCTATCTGCAATGGGCACTTTTCATGCTATAAGCAGTTTTTCCAAACAAATGCAAGATATAGCATGGGCTATCTCCGCAAGGAGACATCAGATCTGCAAAACTCATGGTTTTTTGGTCTTCGGGGAGGCGGGGGAACAGGAATATGTGTTTGCTTTTCGAATTTGAGCTCTATCTGCAATGGGCACTTTTTATGCTATAAGCAGTTTTTCCTAACAAATGCAAGATATAGCATGGGCTATCTCCGCAAGGAGACATCAGATCTGCAAAAGTCATGGTTTTTTGGTCTTCGGGGAGGCGGGGGAACAGGAATATGTGTTTGTTTTTCGAATTTGAGCTCTATCTGCAATGGGCACTTTTCATGCTATAAGCAGTTTTTCCTAACAAATGCAAGATATAACATAGGCTACCTCCGCGAGGAGACATCAGATCTGTAAAAGTCATGGTTTTTTGGTCTTCGCTGAGCTGGGTGAACATGAATATGTGTTTGTTTTTCAAATTTGAGCTCTTTCTGCAATGGGCATTTTTCATGCTATAAGCAGTTTTTCCTAACAAATGCAAGATATAACATGGGCTATCTCCGCAAGGAGACATCAGATCTGCAAAAGTCATGGTTTTTTGGTCTTCGGGGAGGCGGGGGAACAGGAATATGTGTTTGTTTTTCGAATTTGAGCTCTATCTGCAATGGGCACTTTTCATGCTATAAGCAGTTTTTCCTAACAAATGCAAGATGTAACATGGGCTATCTCCGCAAGGACACATCAGATCTGCAAAACCCATGGTTTTTTGGTCTTCAGGGAGGCGGGGGTACAGGAATAAGTGTTTCTTTTGCGAATTTGAGCTCTATCGGCAATGGGCACTTTTCATGCTATAAGCAGTTTTTCCTAACAAATGCAAGATATAACATGGGCTATCTCCGCAAGGAGACATCAGATCTGCAAAACTCATGGTTTTTTGGTCTTCGGGGAGGCGGGGGGAACATGAATATGTGTTTCTTTTTCGAATTTGAGCTCTATCTGCAATGGGCACTTTTCATGCTATAAGCAGTTTTTCCAAACAAATGCAAGATATAGCATGGGCTATCTCCGCAAGGAGACATTAGATCTGCAAAACTCATGGTTTTTTGGTCTTCGGGGAGGCGGGGGAACAGGAATATGTGTTTGCTTTTCGAATTTGAGCTCTATCTGCAATGGGCACTTTTTATGCTATAAGCAGTTTTTCCTAACAAATGCAAGATATAGCATGGGCTATCTCCGCAAGGAGACATCAGATCTGCAAAAGTCATGGTTTTTTGGTCTTCGGGGAGGCGGGGGAACAGGAATATGTGTTTGTTTTTCGAATTTGAGCTCTATCTGCAATGGGCACTTTTCATGCTATAAGCAGTTTTTCCTAACAAATGCAAGATATAACATAGGCTACCTCCGCGAGGAGACATCAGATCTGTAAAAGTCATGGTTTTTTGGTCTTCGCTGAGCTGGGGGAACATGAATATGTGTTTGTTTTTCAAATTTGAGCTCTTTCTGCAATGGGCATTTTTCATGCTATAAGCAGTTTTTCCTAACAAATGCAAGATATAACATGGGCTATCTCTGCAAGGAGACATCAGATCTGCAAAAGTCATGGTTTTTTGGTCTTCGGGGAGGCGGGGGAACATGAATATGTGTTTGTTTTTCGAATTTGAGCCCTTTCTGCAATGGGCACTTTTCATGCTATAAGCAGTTTTTCCTAACAAATGCAAGATATAGCATGGGCTATCTCCGCAAGGAGACATCAGATCTGCAAAGGTCATGGTTTTTTGGTCTTCGGGGAGGTTGGGGAACATGAATATGTGTTTGTTTTTCGAATTTGAGCTCTTTCTGCAATGGGCATTTTTCATGCTATAAGCAGGTTTTCCTAACAAATGCAAGATATAACATGGGCTATCTCCGCTAGGAGACATCAGATCTGCAAAACTCATGGTTTTTTGGTCTTCGGTGAACCAAGGGAACATGAATATGTGTTTGTTTTTCGAATTTGAGCTCTATCTGCAAAGGGCGCAAAAGTCATGGTTTTTTGGTCTTCGGGGAGGCGGGGGAACAGGAATAAGTGTTTTTTTGCGAATTTGAGCTCTATCTGCAATGGGCACTTTTCATGCAATAAGCAGTTTTTCCTAACAAATGCAAGATATAGCATGGGCTATCTCCGCAAGGAGACATCAGATCAGCAAAAGTCATGGTTTTTTGGTCTTCGGGGAGGCGGGGGAACATGAATATGTGTCTGTTTTTTGAATTTGAGCTCTATCTGCAATGGGCACTTTTCATACTATAAGCAGTTTTTCCTAACAAATGCAAGATATAACATGGGCTATCTCCGCAAGGACACATCAGATCTGCAAAAGTCATGGTTTTTTGGCCTTCGGGGAGGCGGGGGAACATGAATATGTGTTTCTTTTTCGAATTTGAGCTCTATCTGCAATGGGCACTTTTCATGCTATAAGCAGTTTTTCCAAACAAATGCAAGATGTAACATGGGCTACCTCCGCAAGGAGACATCAGATCTGCAAAAGTCATGGTTTTTTGGTCTTCGGGGTGGTAGGGGAACATGAATATGTGTTTGTTTTTCGAATTTGAGCTCTATCTGCAATGGGCACTTTTCATGCTATAAGCAGGTTTTCCTAACAAATGCAAGATGTAACATGGGCTACCTCCGCAAGGAGACATCAGATCTGCAAAAGTCATGGTTTTTTGGTCTTCGGGGTGGTAGGGGAACATGAATATGTGTTTGTTTTTTGAATTTGAGCTCTATCTGCAATGGGCACTTTTCATGCTATAAGCAGTTTTCCCTAACAAATGCAAGATATAGCATGGGCTATCTCCGCAAGGAGACATCAGATCTGCAAAAGTCATGGTTTTTTGGTCTTCGGGGAGGCGGGGGAACAGGAATAAGTGTTTTTTTGCGAATTTGAGCTCTATCTGCAATGGGCACTTTTCATGCTATAAGCAGTTTTTCCTAACAAATGCAAGATATAACATGGGCTATCTCTGCAAGGAGACATCAGATCTGCAAAAGTCATGGTTTTTTGGTCTTCGGGGAGGCGGGGGAACAGGAATAAGTGTTTTTTTGCGGAATTTGAGCTCTATCTGCAATGGGCACTTTTCATGCTATAAGCAGTTTTTCCTAACAAATGCAAGATATAGCATGGGCTATCTCCGCAAGGAGACATCAGATCAGCAAAAGTCATGGTTTTTTGGTCTTCGGGGAGGCGGGGGAACATGAATATGTGTCTGTTTTTTGAATTTGAGCTCTATCTGCAATGGGCAGTTTTCATGCTATAAGCAGTTTTTCCTAACAAATGCAAGATGTAACATGGGCTATCTCCGCAAGGACACATCGGATCAGCAAAAGTCATGGTTTTGTGGTCTTCGGGGAGGCGGGGGAACATGAATATGTGTCTGTTTTTTGAATTTGAGCCCTTTCTGCAATGGGCACTTTTCATGCTATAAGCAGTTTTTCCTAACAAATGCAAGATATAGCATGGGCTATCTCCGCAAGGAGACATCAGATCTGCAAAGGTCATGGTTTTTTGGTCATCGGGGAGGTTGGGGAACATGAATATTTGTTTGTTTTTCGAATTTGAGCTCTTTCTGCAATGGGCATTTTTCATGCTATAAGCAGGTTTTCCTAACAAATGCAAGATATAACATGGGCTATCTCCGCAAGGAGACATCAGATCTGCAAAACTCATGGTTTTTTGGTCTTCGGTGAACCAAGGGAACATGAATATGTGTTTGTTTTTCGAATTTGAGCTCTATCTGCAAAGGGCGCAAAAGTCATGGTTTTTTGGTCTTCGGGGAGGCGGGGGAACAGGAATAAGTGTTTTTTTGCGAATTTGAGCTCTATCTGCAATGGGCACTTTTCATGCAATAAGCAGTTTTTCCTAACAAATGCAAGATATAGCATGGGCTATCTCCGCAAGGAGACATCAGATCAGCAAAAGTCATGGTTTTTTGGTCTTCGGGGAGGCGGGGGAACATGAATATGTGTCTGTTTTTTGAATTTGAGCTCTATCTGCAATGGGCACTTTTCATACTATAAGCAGTTTTTCCTAACAAATGCAAGATATAACATGGGCTATCTCCGCAAGGACACATCAGATCTGCAAAAGTCATGGTTTTTTGGTCTTCGGGGAGGCGGGGGAACAGGAATAAGTGTTTTTGTGCGGAATTTGAGCTCTATCTGCAATGGGCACTTTTCATGCTATAAGCAGTTTTTCCTAACAAATGCAAGATATAGCATGGGCTATCTCCGCAAGGAGACATCAGATCTGCAAAAGTCATGGTTTTTTTGTCTTCGGGGAGGCGGGGGAACATGAATATGTGTTTGTTTTTCGAATTTGAGCTCTATCTGCAATGGGCACTTTTCATGCTATAAGCAGTTTTTCCTAACAAATGCAAGATATAACATGGGCTATCTCTGCAAGGAGACATCAGATCTGCAAAAGTCATGGTTTTTTGGTCTTCGGGGTGGCGGGGGAACAGGAATAAGTGTTTTTTTTGCGAATTTGAGCTCTATCTGCAATGGGCACTTTTCATGCTATAAGCAGGTTTTCCTAACAAATGCAAGATATAACATGGGCTATCTCCGCAAGGAGACATCAGATCTGCAAAACTCATGGTTTTTTGGTCTTCGGGGAGGCGGGGGGAACATGAATATGTGTTTCTTTTTCGAATTTGAGCTCTATCTGCAATGGGCACTTTTCATGCTATAAGCAGTTTTTCCTAACAAATGCAAGATATAACATGGGCTATATCCGCAAGAAGACATCAGATCTGCAAAAGTCATGGTTTTTTGGTCTTCGGGGAGGCGGGGGAACATGAATATGTGTTTGTTTTTCGAATTTGAGCCCTTTCTGCAATGGGCACTTTTCATGCTATAAGCAGTTTTTCCTAACAAATGCAAGATATAGCATGGGCTATCTCCGCAAGGAGACATCAGATCTGCAAAGGTCATGGTTTTTTGGTCTTCGGGGAGGTTGGGGAACATGAATATGTGTTTGTTTTTCGAATTTGAGCTCTTTCTGCAATGGGCATTTTTCATGCTATAAGCAGGTTTTCCTAACAAATGCAAGATATAACATGGGCTATCTCCGCTAGGAGACATCAGATCTGCAAAACTCATGGTTTTTTGGTCTTCGGTGAACCAAGGGAACATGAATATGTGTTTGTTTTTCGAATTTGAGCTCTATCTGCAAAGGGCGCAAAAGTCATGGTTTTTTGGTCTTCGGGGAGGCGGGGGAACAGGAATAAGTGTTTTTTTGCGAATTTGAGCTCTATCTGCAATGGGCACTTTTCATGCAATAAGCAGTTTTTCCTAACAAATGCAAGATATAGCATGGGCTATCTCCGCAAGGAGACATCAGATCAGCAAAAGTCATGGTTTTTTGGTCTTCGGGGAGGCGGGGGAACATGAATATGTGTCTGTTTTTTGAATTTGAGCTCTATCTGCAATGGGCACTTTTCATACTATAAGCAGTTTTTCCTAACAAATGCAAGATATAACATGGGCTATCTCCGCAAGGACACATCAGATCTGCAAAAGTCATGGTTTTTTGGCCTTCGGGGAGGCGGGGGAACATGAATATGTGTTTCTTTTTCGAATTTGAGCTCTATCTGCAATGGGCACTTTTCATGCTATAAGCAGTTTTTCCAAACAAATGCAAGATGTAACATGGGCTACCTCCGCAAGGAGACATCAGATCTGCAAAAGTCATGGTTTTTTGGTCTTCGGGGTGGTAGGGGAACATGAATATGTGTTTGTTTTTCGAATTTGAGCTCTATCTGCAATGGGCACTTTTCATGCTATAAGCAGGTTTTCCTAACAAATGCAAGATGTAACATGGGCTACCTCCGCAAGGAGACATCAGATCTGCAAAAGTCATGGTTTTTTGGTCTTCGGGGTGGTAGGGGAACATGAATATGTGTTTGTTTTTTGAATTTGAGCTCTATCTGCAATGGGCACTTTTCATGCTATAAGCAGTTTTCCCTAACAAATGCAAGATATAGCATGGGCTATCTCCGCAAGGAGACATCAGATCTGCAAAAGTCATGGTTTTTTGGTCTTCGGGGAGGCGGGGGAACAGGAATAAGTGTTTTTTTGCGAATTTGAGCTCTATCTGCAATGGGCACTTTTCATGCTATAAGCAGTTTTTCCTAACAAATGCAAGATATAACATGGGCTATCTCTGCAAGGAGACATCAGATCTGCAAAAGTCATGGTTTTTTGGTCTTCGGGGAGGCGGGGGAACAGGAATAAGTGTTTTTTTGCGGAATTTGAGCTCTATCTGCAATGGGCACTTTTCATGCTATAAGCAGTTTTTCCTAACAAATGCAAGATATAGCATGGGCTATCTCCGCAAGGAGACATCAGATCAGCAAAAGTCATGGTTTTTTGGTCTTCGGGGAGGCGGGGGAACATGAATATGTGTCTGTTTTTTGAATTTGAGCTCTATCTGCAATGGGCAGTTTTCATGCTATAAGCAGTTTTTCCTAACAAATGCAAGATGTAACATGGGCTATCTCCGCAAGGACACATCGGATCAGCAAAAGTCATGGTTTTGTGGTCTTCGGGGAGGCGGGGGAACATGAATATGTGTCTGTTTTTTGAATTTGAGCCCTTTCTGCAATGGGCACTTTTCATGCTATAAGCAGTTTTTCCTAACAAATGCAAGATATAGCATGGGCTATCTCCGCAAGGAGACATCAGATCTGCAAAGGTCATGGTTTTTTGGTCTTCGGGGAGGTTGGGGAACATGAATATTTGTTTGTTTTTCGAATTTGAGCTCTTTCTGCAATGGGCACTTTTCATGCTATAAGCAGTTTTTCCTAACAAATGCAAGATATAGCATGGGCTATCTCCGCAAGGAGACATCAGATCTGCAAAACTCATGGTTTTTTGGTCTTCGGTGAACCAAGGGAACATGAATATGTGTTTGTTTTTCGAATTTGAGCTCTATCTGCAAAGGGCGCAAAAGTCATGGTTTTTTTGGTCTTCGGGGAGGCGGGGGAACAGGAATAAGTGTTTTTTTGCGAATTTGAGCTCTATCTGCAATGGGCACTTTTCATGCAATAAGCAGTTTTTCCTAACAAATGCAAGATATAGCATGGGCTATCTCCGCAAGGAGACATCAGATCAGCAAAAGTCATGGTTTTTTGGTCTTCGGGGAGGCGGGGGAACATGAATATGTGTCTGTTTTTTGAATTTGAGCTCTATCTGCAATGGGCACTTTTCATACTATAAGCAGTTTTTCCTAACAAATGCAAGATATAACATGGGCTATCTCCGCAAGGACACATCAGATCTGCAAAAGTCATGGTTTTTTGGCCTTCGGGGAGGTGGGGGAACATGAATATGTGTTTCTTTTTCGAATTTGAGCTCTATCTGCAATGGACACTTTTCATGCTATAAGCAGTTTTTCCAAACAAATGCAAGATGTAGCATGGGCTATCTCCGCAAGGAGACATCATATCTGCATAACTCATGGTTTTTTGGTCTTCGGTGAGCCGGGGGAACATGAATATGTGTTTGTTTTTCAAATTTGAGCTCTATCTGCAATGGGCACTTTTCATGCTATAAGCTCTATCTGAAATGGGCACTTTTCATGCTATAAGCAGGTTTTCCTAACAAATGCAAGATGTAACATGGGCTACCTCCGCAAGGAGACATCAGATCTGCAAAAGTCATGGTTTTTTGGTCTTCGGGGTGGTAGGGGAACATGAATATGTGTTTGTTTTTCGAATTTGAGCTCTATCTGCAATGGGCACTTTTCATGCTATAAGCAGGTTTTCCTAACAAATGCAAGATGTAACATGGGCTACCTCCGCAAGGAGACATCAGATCTGCAAAAGTCATGGTTTTTTGGTCTTCGGGGTGGTAGGGGAACATGAATATGTGTTTGTTTTTTGAATTTGAGCTCTATCTGCAATGGGCACTTTTCATGCTATAAGCAGTTTTTCCTAACAAATGCAAGATATAGCATGGGCTATCTCCGCAAGGAGACATCAGATCTGCAAAAGTCATGGTTTTTTTGTCTTCGGGGAGGCGGGGGAACATGAATATGTGTTTGTTTTTCGAATTTGAGCTCTATCTGCAATGGGCACTTTTCATGCTATAAGCAGTTTTTCCTAACAAATGCAAGATATAACATGGGCTATCTCTGCAAGGAGACATCAGATCTGCAAAAGTCATGGTTTTTTGGTCTTCGGGGAGGCGGGGGAACAGGAATAAGTGTTTTTTTTGCGAATTTGAGCTCTATCTGCAATGGGCACTTTTCATGCTATAAGCAGTTTTTCCTAACAAATGCAAGATATAACATGGGCTATCTCTGCAAGGAGACATCAGATCTGCAGAAGTCATGGTTTTTTGGTCTTCGGGGAGGCGGGGGAACAGGAATAAGTGTTTTTTTGCGGAATTTGAGCTCTATCTGCAATGGGCACTTTTCATGCTATAAGCAGTTTTTCCTAACAAATGCAAGATATAGCATGGGCTATCTCCGCAAGGAGACATCAGATCAGCAAAAGTCATGGTTTTTTGGTCTTCGGGGAGGCGGGGGAACATGAATATGTGTCTGTTTTTTGAATTTGAGCTCTATCTGCAATGGGCAGTTTTCATGCTATAAGCAGTTTTTCCTAACAAATGCAAGATGTAACATGGGCTATCTCCGCAAGGACACATCAGATCTGCAAAACTCATGGTTTTTTGGTCTTCAGGGAGGCGGGGGAACAGGAATAAGTGTTTCTTTTGCGAATTTGAGCTCTATCTGCAATGGGCACTTTTCATGCTATAAGCAGGTTTTCCTAACAAATGCAAGATATAACATGGGCTATCTCCGCAAGGAGACATCAGATCTGCAAAACTCATGGTTTTTTGGTCTTCGGGGAGGCGGGGGGAACATGAATATGTGTTTCTTTTTCGAATTTGAGCTCTATCTGCAATGGGCACTTTTCATGCTATAAGCAGTTTTTCCAAACAAATGCAAGATATAGCATGGGCTATCTCCGCAAGGAGACATCAGATCTGCATAACTCATGGTTTTTTGGTCTTCGGTGAGCCGGGGGAACATGAATATGTGTTTGTTTTTCAAATTTGAGCTCTATCTGCAATGGGCACTTTTCATGCTATAAGCTCTATCTGAAATGGGCACTTTTCATGCTATAAGCAGGTTTTCCTAACAAATGCAAGATGTAACATGGGCTACCTCCGCAAGGAGACATCAGATCTGCAAAAGTCATGGTTTTTTGGTCTTCGGGGTGGTAGGGGAACATGAATATGTGTTTGTTTTTCGAATTTGAGCTCTATCTGCAATGGGCACTTTTCATGCTATAAGCAGGTTTTCCTAACAAATGCAAGATGTAACATGGGCTACCTCCGCAAGGAGACATCAGATCTGCAAAACTCATGGTTTTTTGGTCTTCGGGGAGGCGCGGGGAACATGAATATGTGTTTCTTTTTCGAATTTGAGCTCTATCTGCAATGGGCACTTTTCATGCTATAAGCAGTTTTTCCAAACAAATGCAAGATATAGCATGGGCTATCTCCGCAAGGAGACATCAGATCTGCAAAACTCATGGTTTTTTGGTCTTCGGGGAGGCGGGGGAACAGGAATATGTGTTTGCTTTTCGAATTTGAGCTCTATCTGCAATGGGCACTTTTTATGCTATAAGCAGTTTTTCCTAACAAATGCAAGATATAGCATGGGCTATCTCCGCAAGGAGACATCAGATCTGCAAAAGTCATGGTTTTTTGGTCTTCGGGGAGGCGGGGGAACAGGAATATGTGTTTGTTTTTCGAATTTGAGCTCTATCTGCAATGGGCACTTTTCATGCTATAAGCAGTTTTTCCTAACAAATGCAAGATATAACATAGGCTACCTCCGCGAGGAGACATCAGATCTGTAAAAGTCATGGTTTTTTGGTCTTCGCTGAGCTGGGGGAACATGAATATGTGTTTGTTTTTCAAATTTGAGCTCTTTCTGCAATGGGCATTTTTCATGCTATAAGCAGTTTTTCCTAACAAATGCAAGATATAACATGGGCTATCTCCGCAAGGAGACATCAGATCTGCAAAAGTCATGGTTTTTTGGTCTTCGGGGAGGCGGGGGAACAGGAATATGTGTTTGTTTTTCGAATTTGAGCTCTATCTGCAATGGGCACTTTTCATGCTATAAGCAGTTTTTCCTAACAAATGCAAGATGTAACATGGGCTATCTCCGCAAGGACACATCAGATCTGCAAAACCCATGGTTTTTTGGTCTTCAGGGAGGCGGGGGTACAGGAATAAGTGTTTCTTTTGCGAATTTGAGCTCTATCGGCAATGGGCACTTTTCATGCTATAAGCAGTTTTTCCTAACAAATGCAAGATATAACATGGGCTATCTCCGCAAGGAGACATCAGATCTGCAAAACTCATGGTTTTTTGGTCTTCGGGGAGGCGGGGGGAACATGAATATGTGTTTCTTTTTCGAATTTGAGCTCTATCTACAATGGGCACTTTTCATGCAATAAGCAGTTTTTCCTAACAAATGCAAGATATAGCATGGGCTATCTCCGCAAGGAGACATCAGATCAGCAAAAGTCATGGTTTTTTGGTCTTCGGGGAGGCGGGGGAACATGAATATGTGTCTGTTTTTTGAATTTGAGCTCTATCTGCAATGGGCACTTTTCCTACTATAAGCAGTTTTTCCTAACAAATGCAAGATATAACATGGGCTATCTCCGCAAGGACACATCAGATCTGCAAAAGTCATGGTTTTTTGGCCTTCGGGGAGGCAGGGGAACATGAATATGTGTTTCTTTTTCGAATTTGAGCTCTATCTGCAATGGGCACTTTTCATGCTATAAGCAGTTTTTCCAAACAAATGCAAGATATAGCATGGGCTATCTCCGCAAGGAGACATCAGATCTGCATAACTCATGGTTTTTTGGTCTTCGGTGAGCCGGGGGAACATGAATATGTGTTTGTTTTTCAAATTTGAGCTCTATCTGCAATGGGCACTTTTCATGCTATAAGCTCTATCTGAAATGGGCACTTTTCATGCTATAAGCAGGTTTTCCTAACAAATGCAAGATGTAACATGGGCTACCTCCGCAAGGAGACATCAGATCTGCAAAAGTCATGGTTTTTTGGTCTTCGGGGTGGTAGGGGAACATGAATATGTGTTTGTTTTTCGAATTTGAGCTCTATCTGCAATGGGCACTTTTCATGCTATAAGCAGGTTTTCCTAACAAATGCAAGATGTAACATGGGCTACCTCCGCAAGGAGACATCAGATCTGCAAAAGTCATGGTTTTGTGGTCTTCGGGGTGGTAGGGGAACATGAATATGTGTTTGTTTTTTGAATTTGAGCTCTATCTGCAATGGGCACTTTTCATGCTATAAGCAGTTTTTCCTAACAAATGCAAGATATAGCATGGGCTTTCTCCGCAAGGAGACATCAGATCTGCAAAAGTCATGGTTTTTTGGTCTTCGGGGAGGCGGGGGAACATGAATATGTGTTTGTTTTTCGAATTTGAGCTCTATCTGCAATGGGCACTTTTCATGCTATAAGCAGTTTTTCCTAACAAATGCAAGATATAACATGGGCTATCTCTGCAAGGAGACATCAGATCTGCAAAAGTCATGGTTTTTTGGTCTTCGGGGAGGCGGGGGAACAGGAATAAGTGTTTTTTTGCGAATTTGAGCTCTATCTGCAATGGGCACTTTTCATGCTATAAGCAGTTTTTCCTAACAAATGCAAGATATAACATGGGCTATCTCTGCAAGGAGACATCAGATCTGCAAAAGTCATGGTTTTTTGGTCTTCGGGGAGGCGGGGGAACAGGAATAAGTGTTTTTTTGCGAATTTGAGCTCTATCTGCAATGGGCACTTTTCATTATTTAAGCAGTTTTTCCTAACAAATGCAAGATATAGCATGGGCTATCTCCGCAAGGAGACATCAGATCAGCAAAAGTCATGGTTTTTTGGTCTTCGGGGAGGCGGGGGAACATGAATATGTGTCTGTTTTTTGAATTTGAGCTCAATCTGCAATGGGCACTTTTCATGCTATAAGCAGTTTTTCCAAACAAATGCAAGATATAGCATGGGCTATCTCCGCAAGGAGACATCAGATCTGCAAAACTCATGGTTTTTTGGTCTTCGGGGAGGCGGGGGAACAGGAATATGTGTTTGCTTTTCGAATTTGAGCTCTATCTGCAATGGGCACTTTTTATGCTATAAGCAGTTTTTCCTAACAAATGCAAGATATAGCATGGGCTATCTCCGCAAGGAGACATCAGATCTGCAAAAGTCATGGTTTTTTGGTCTTCGGGGAGGCGGGGGAACAGGAATATGTGTTTGTTTTTCGAATTTGAGCTCTATCTGCAATGGGCACTTTTCATGCTATAAGCAGTTTTTCCTAACAAATGCAAGATGTAACATGGGCTATCTCCGCAAGGACACATCAGATCTGCAAAACCCATGGTTTTTTGGTCCAGGGAGGCGGGGGTACAGGAATAAGTGTTTCTTTTGCGAATTTGAGCTCTATCTGCAATGGGCACTTTTCATGCTATAAGCAGTTTTTCCTAACAAATGCAAGATATAACATGGGCTATCTCCGCAAGGAGACATCAGATCTGCAAAACTCATGGTTTTTTGGTCTTCGGGGAGGTGGGGGGAACATGAATATGTGTTTCTTTTTCGAATTTGAGCTCTATCTGCAATGGGCACTTTTCATGCTATAAGCAGTTTTTCCAAACAAATGCAAGATATAGCATGGGCTATCTCCGCAAGGAGACATCAGATCTGCAAAACTCATGGTTTTTTGGTCTTCGGGGAGGCGGGGGAACAGGAATATGTGTTTGCTTTTCGAATTTGAGCTCTATCTGCAATGGGCACTTTTTATGCTATAAGCAGTTTTTCCTAACAAATGCAAGATATAGCATGGGCTATCTCCGCAAGGAGACATCAGATCTGCAAAAGTCATGGTTTTTTGGTCTTCGGGGAGGCGGGGGAACAGGAATATGTGTTTGTTTTTCGAATTTGAGCTCTATCTGCAATGGGCACTTTTCATGCTATAAGCAGTTTTTCCTAACAAATGCAAGATATAACATAGGCTACCTCCGCGAGGAGACATCAGATCTGTAAAAGTCATGGTTTTTTGGTCTTCGCTGAGCTGGGGGAACATGAATATGTGTTTGTTTTTCAAATTTGAGCTCTTTCTGCAATGGGCATTTTTCATGCTATAAGCAGTTTTTCCTAACAAATGCAAGATATAACATGGGCTATCTCCGCAAGGAGACATCAGATCTGCAAAAGTCATGGTTTTTTGGTCTTCGGGGAGGCGGGGGAACAGGAATATGTGTTTGTTTTTCGAATTTGAGCTCTATCTGCAATGGGCACTTTTCATGCTATAAGCAGTTTTTCCTAACAAATGCAAGATGTAACATGGGCTATCTCCGCAAGGACACATCAGATCTGCAAAACCCATGGTTTTTTGGTCTTCAGGGAGGCGGGGGTACAGGAATAAGTGTTTCTTTTGCGAATTTGAGCTCTATCGGCAATGGGCACTTTTCATGCTATAAGCAGTTTTTCCTAACAAATGCAAGATATAACATGGGCTATCTCCGCAAGGAGACATCAGATCTGCAAAACTCATGGTTTTTTGGTCTTCGGGGAGGCGGGGGGAACATGAATATGTGTTTCTTTTTCGAATTTGAGCTCTATCTGCAATGGGCACTTTTCATGCTATAAGCAGTTTTTCCAAACAAATGCAAGATATAGCATGGGCTATCTCCGCAAGGAGACATCAGATCTGCAAAACTCATGGTTTTTTGGTCTTCGGGGAGGCGGGGGAACAGGAATATGTGTTTGTTTTTCGAATTTGAGCTCTATCTGCAATGGGCACTTTTCATGCTATAAGCAGTTTTTCCTAACAAATGCAAGATATAACATAGGCTACCTCCGCGAGGAGACATCAGATCTGTAAAAGTCATGGTTTTTTGGTCTTCGCTGAGCTGGGGGAACATGAATATGTGTTTGTTTTTCAAATTTGAGCTCTTTCTGCAATGGGCATTTTTCATGCTATAAGCAGTTTTTCCTAACAAATGCAAGATATAACATGGGCTATCTCTGCAAGGAGACATCAGATCTTCAAAACTCATCGTTTTTTTGTCTTCGGGGAGGCGGGGGAACATGAATATGTGTTTGTTTTTCGAATTTGAGCCCTTTCTGCAATGGGCACTTTTCATGCTATAAGCAGTTTTTCCTAACAAATACAAGATATAACATGGGCTATCTTCGCAAGGAGACATCAGACCTTCAAAACTCATGGTTTTTTGGTCTTCGGAGAGGCGGGGGAACATGAATATGTGTTTGTTTTTCGAATTTGAGCTCTATCTGAAATGGGCACTTTTCATGCTATAAGCAGTTTTTCCTAACAAATGCAAGATATAACATGGGCTATATCCGCAAGAAGACATCAGATCTGCAAAAGTCATGGTTTTTTGGTCTTCGGGGAGGCGGGGGAACATGAATATGTGTTTGTTTTTCGAATTTGAGCCCTTTCTGCAATGGGCACTTTTCATGCTATAAGCAGTTTTTCCTAACAAATGCAAGATATAGCATGGGCTATCTCCGCAAGGAGACATCAGATCTACAAAGGTCATGGTTTTTTGGTCTTCGGGGAGGTTGGGGAACATGAATATGTGTTTGTTTTTCGAATTTGAGCTCTTTCTGCAATGGGCATTTTTCATGCTATAAGCAGGTTTTCCTAACAAATGCAAGATATAACATGGGCTATCTCCGCAAGGAGACATCAGATCTGCAAAACTCATGGTTTTTTGGTCTTCGGTGAACCAAGGGAACATGAATATGTGTTTGTTTTTCGAATTTGAGCTCTATCTGCAAAGGGCGCAAAAGTCATGGTTTTTTGGTCTTCGGGGAGGCGGGGGAACAGGAATAAGTGTTTTTTTGCGAATTTGAGCTCTATCTGCAATGGGCACTTTTCATGCAATAAGCAGTTTTTCCTAACAAATGCAAGATATAGCATGGGCTATCTCCGCAAGGAGACATCAGATCAGCAAAAGTCATGGTTTTTTGGTCTTCGGGGAGGCGGGGGAACATGAATATGTGTCTGTTTTTTGAATTTGAGCTCTATCTGCAATGGGCACTTTTCATACTATAAGCAGTTTTTCCTAACAAATGCAAGATATAACATGGGCTATCTCCGCAAGGACACATCAGATCTGCAAAAGTCATGGTTTTTTGGCCTTCGGGGAGGCGGGGGAACATGAATATGTGTTTCTTTTTCGAATTTGAGCTCTATCTGCAATGGGCACTTTTCATGCTATAAGCAGTTTTTCCAAACAAATGCAAGATGTAACATGGGCTACCTCCGCAAGGAGACATCAGATCTGCAAAAGTCATGGTTTTTTGGTCTTCGGGGTGGTAGGGGAACATGAATATGTGTTTGTTTTTCGAATTTGAGCTCTATCTGCAATGGGCACTTTTCATGCTATAAGCAGGTTTTCCTAACAAATGCAAGATGTAACATGGGCTACCTCCGCAAGGAGACATCAGATCTGCAAAAGTCATGGTTTTTTGGTCTTCGGGGTGGTAGGGGAACATGAATATGTGTTTGTTTTTTGAATTTGAGCTCTATCTGCAATGGGCACTTTTCATGCTATAAGCAGTTTTCCCTAACAAATGCAAGATATAGCATGGGCTATCTCCGCAAGGAGACATCAGATCTGCAAAAGTCATGGTTTTTTGGTCTTCGGGGAGGCGGGGGAACAGGAATAAGTGTTTTTTTGCGAATTTGAGCTCTATCTGCAATGGGCACTTTTCATGCTATAAGCAGTTTTTCCTAACAAATGCAAGATATAACATGGGCTATCTCTGCAAGGAGACATCAGATCTGCAAAAGTCATGGTTTTTTGGTCTTCGGGGAGGCGGGGGAACAGGAATAAGTGTTTTTTTCCGGAATTTGAGCTCTATCTGCAATGGGCACTTTTCATGCTATAAGCAGTTTTTCCTAACAAATGCAAGATATAGCATGGGCTATCTCCGCAAGGAGACATCAGATCAGCAAAAGTCATGGTTTTTTGGTCTTCGGGGAGGCGGGGGAACATGAATATGTGTCTGTTTTTTGAATTTGAGCTCTATCTGCAATGGGCAGTTTTCATGCTATAAGCAATTTTTCCTAACAAATGCAAGATGTAACATGGGCTATCTCCGCAAGGACACATCGGATCAGCAAAAGTCATGGTTTTGTGGTCTTCGGGGAGGCGGGGGAACATGAATATGTGTCTGTTTTTTGAATTTGAGCCCTTTCTGCAATGGGCACTTTTCATGCTATAAGCAGTTTTTCCTAACAAATGCAAGATATAGCATGGGCTATCTCCGCAAGGAGACATCAGATCTGCAAAGGTCATGGTTTTTTGGTCTTCGGGGAGGTTGGGGAACATGAATATTTGTTTGTTTTTCGAATTTGAGCTCTTTCTGCAATGGGCATTTTTCATGCTATAAGCAGGTTTTCCTAACAAATGCAAGATATAACATGGGCTATCTCTGCAAGGAGACATCAGATCTGCAAAACTCATGGTTTTTTGGTCTTCGGTGAACCAAGGGAACATGAATATGTGTTTGTTTTTCGAATTTGAGCTCTATCTGCAAAGGGCGCAAAAGTCATGGTTTTTTGGTCTTCGGGGAGGCGGGGGAACAGGAATAAGTGTTTTTTTGTGAATTTGAGCTCTATCTGCAATGGGCACTTTTCATACTATAAGCAGTTTTTCCTAACAAATGCAAGATATAACATGGGCTATCTCCGCAAGGACACATCAGATCTGCAAAAGTCATGGTTTTTTGGTCTTCGGGGAGGCGGGGGAACAGGAATAAGTGTTTTTGTGCGGAATTTGAGCTCTATCTGCAATGGGCACTTTTCATGCTATAAGCAGTTTTTCCTAACAAATGCAAGATATAGCATGGGCTATCTCCGCAAGGAGACATCAGATCAGCAAAAGTCATGGTTTTTTGGTCTTCGGGGAGGCGGGGGAACATGAATATGTGTCTGTTTTTTGAATTTGAGCTCTATCTGCAATGGGCAGTTTTCATGCTATAAGCAGTTTTTCCTAACAAATGCAAGATGTAACATGGGCTATCTCCGCAAGGACACATCGGATCAGCAAAAGTCATGGTTTTTTGGCCTTCGGGGAGGCAGGGGAACATGAATATGTGTTTCTTTTTTGAATTTGAGCTCTATCTGCAATGGGCACTTTTCATGCTATAAGCAGTTTTTCCTAACAAATGCAAGATATAGCATGGGCTATCTCCGCAAGGAGACATCAGATCTGCAAAACTCATGGTTTTTTGGTCTTCGGTGAACCAAGGGAACATGAATATGTGTTTGTTTTTCGAATTTGAGCTCTATCTGCAAAGGGCGCAAAAGTCATGGTTTTTTGGTCTTCGGGGAGGCGGGGGAACAGGAATAAGTGTTTTTTTGCGAATTTGAGCTCTATCTGCAATGGGCACTTTTCATGCAATAAGCAGTTTTTCCTAACAAATGCAAGATATAGCATGGGCTATCTCCGCAAGGAGACATCAGATCAGCAAAAGTCATGGTTTTTTGGTCTTCGGGGAGGCGGGGGAACATGAATATGTGTCTGTTTTTTGAATTTGAGCTCTATCTGCAATGGGCACTTTTCATACTATAAGCAGTTTTTCCTAACAAATGCAAGATATAACATGGGCTATCTCCGCAAGGACACATCAGATCTGCAAAAGTCATGGTTTTTTGGCCTTCGGGGAGGCGGGGGAACATGAATATGTGTTTCTTTTTCGAATTTGAGCTCTATCTGCAATGGGCACTTTTCATGCTATAAGCAGTTTTTCCAAACAAATGCAAGATGTAGCATGGGCTATCTCCGCAAGGAGACATCATATCTGCATAACTCATGGTTTTTTGGTCTTCGGTGAGCCGGGGGAACATGAATATGTGTTTGTTTTTCAAATTTGAGCTCTATCTGCAATGGGCACTTTTCATGCTATAAGCTCTATCTGAAATGGGCACTTTTCATGCTATAAGCAGGTTTTCCTAACAAATGCAAGATGTAACATGGGCTACCTCCGCAAGGAGACATCAGATCTGCAAAAGTCATGGTTTTTTGGTCTTCGGGGTGGTAGGGGAACATGAATATGTGTTTGTTTTTTGAATTTGAGCTCTATCTGCAATGGGCACTTTTCATGCTATAAGCAGTTTTTCCTAACAAATGCAAGATATAGCATGGGCTATCTCCGCAAGGAGACATCAGATCTGCAAAAGTCATGGTTTTTTTGTCTTCGGGGAGGCGGGGGAACATGAATATGTGTTTGTTTTTCGAATTTGAGCTCTATCTGCAATGGGCACTTTTCATGCTATAAGCAGTTTTTCCTAACAAATGCAAGATATAACATGGGCTATCTCTGCAAGGAGACATCAGATCTGCAAAAGTCATGGTTTTTTGGTCTTCGGGGAGGCGGGGGAACAGGAATAAGTGTTTTTTTTTGAGAATTTGAGCTCTATCTGCAATGGGCACTTTTCATGCTATAAGCAGTTTTTCCTAACAAATGCAAGATATAACATGGGCTATCTCTGCAAGGAGACATCAGATCTGCAAAAGTCATGGTTTTTTGGTCTTCGGGGAGGCGGGGGAACAGGAATAAGTGTTTTTTTGCGGAATTTGAGCTCTATCTGCAATGGGCACTTTTCATGCTATAAGCAGTTTTTCCTAACAAATGCAAGATATAGCATGGGCTATCTCCGCAAGGAGACATCAGATCAGCAAAAGTCATGGTTTTTTGGTCTTCGGGGAGGCGGGGGAACATGAATATGTGTCTGTTTTTTGAATTTGAGCTCTATCTGCAATGGGCAGTTTTCATGCTATAAGCAGTTTTTCCTAACAAATGCAAGATGTAACATGGGCTATCTCCGCAAGGACACATCAGATCTGCAAAACTCATGGTTTTTTGGTCTTCAGGGAGGCGGGGGAACAGGAATAAGTGTTTCTTTTGCGAATTTGAGCTCTATCTGCAATGGGCACTTTTCATGCTATAAGCAGGTTTTCCTAACAAATGCAAGATATAACATGGGCTATCTCCGCAAGGAGACATCAGATCTGCAAAACTCATGGTTTTTTGGTCTTCGGGGAGGCGGGGGGAACATGAATATGTGTTTCTTTTTCGAATTTGAGCTCTATCTGCAATGGGCACTTTTCATGCTATAAGCAGTTTTTCCAAACAAATGCAAGATATAGCATGGGCTATCTCCGCAAGGAGACATCAGATCTGCATAACTCATGGTTTTTTGGTCTTCGGTGAGCCGGGGGAACATGAATATGTGTTTGTTTTTCAAATTTGAGCTCTATCTGCAATGGGCACTTTTCATGCTATAAGCTCTATCTGAAATGGGCACTTTTCATGCTATAAGCAGGTTTTCCTAACAAATGCAAGATGTAACATGGGCTACCTCCGCAAGGAGACATCAGATCTGCAAAAGTCATGGTTTTTTGGTCTTCGGGGTGGTAGGGGAACATGAATATGTGTTTGTTTTTCGAATTTGAGCTCTATCTGCAATGGGCACTTTTCATGCTATAAGCAGGTTTTCCTAACAAATGCAAGATGTAACATGGGCTACCTCCGCAAGGAGACATCAGATCTGCAAAAGTCATGGTTTTTTGGTCTTCGGGGTGGTAGGGGAACATGAATATGTGTTTGTTTTTTGAATTTGAGCTCTATCTGCAATGGGCACTTTTCATGCTATAAGCAGTTTTTCCTAACAAATGCAAGATATAGCATGGGCTTTCTCCGCAAGGAGACATCAGATCTGCAAAACTCATGGTTTTTTGGTCTTCGGGGAGGTGGGGGGAACATGAATATGTGTTTCTTTTTCGAATTTGAGCTCTATCTGCAATGGGCACTTTTCATGCTATAAGCAGTTTTTCCAAACAAATGCAAGATATAGCATGGGCTATCTCCGCAAGGAGACATCAGATCTGCAAAACTCATGGTTTTTTGGTCTTCGGGGAGGCGGGGGAACAGGAATATGTGTTTGCTTTTCGAATTTGAGCTCTATCTGCAATGGGCACTTTTTATGCTATAAGCAGTTTTTCCTAACAAATGCAAGATATAGCATGGGCTATCTCCGCAAGGAGACATCAGATCTGCAAAAGTCATGGTTTTTTGGTCTTCGGGGAGGCGGGGGAACAGGAATATGTGTTTGTTTTTCGAATTTGAGCTCTATCTGCAATGGGCACTTTTCATGCTATAAGCAGTTTTTCCTAACAAATGCAAGATATAACATAGGCTACCTCCGCGAGGAGACATCAGATCTGTAAAAGTCATGGTTTTTTGGTCTTCGCTGAGCTGGGGGAACATGAATATGTGTTTGTTTTTCAAATTTGAGCTCTTTCTGCAATGGGCATTTTTCATGCTATAAGCAGTTTTTCCTAACAAATGCAAGATATAACATGGGCTATCTCCGCAAGGAGACATCAGATCTGCAAAAGTCATGGTTTTTTGGTCTTCGGGGAGGCGGGGGAACAGGAATATGTGTTTGTTTTTCGAATTTGAGCTCTATCTGCAATGGGCACTTTTCATGCTATAAGCAGTTTTTCCTAACAAATGCAAGATGTAACATGGGCTATCTCCGCAAGGACACATCAGATCTGCAAAACCCATGGTTTTTTGGTCTTCAGGGAGGCGGGGGTACAGGAATAAGTGTTTCTTTTGCGAATTTGAGCTCTATCGGCAATGGGCACTTTTCATGCTATAAGCAGTTTTTCCTAACAAATGCAAGATATAACATGGGCTATCTCCGCAAGGAGACATCAGATCTGCAAAACTCATGGTTTTTTGGTCTTCGGGGAGGCGGGGGGAACATGAATATGTGTTTCTTTTTCGAATTTGAGCTCTATCTGCAATGGGCACTTTTCATGCTATAAGCAGTTTTTCCAAACAAATGCAAGATATAGCATGGGCTATCTCCGCAAGGAGACATCAGATCTGCAAAACTCATGGTTTTTTGGTCTTCGGGGAGGCGGGGGAACAGGAATATGTGTTTGTTTTTCGAATTTGAGCTCTATCTGCAATGGGCACTTTTCATGCTATAAGCAGTTTTTCCTAACAAATGCAAGATATAACATAGGCTACCTCCGCGAGGAGACATCAGATCTGTAAAAGTCATGGTTTTTTGGTCTTCGCTGAGCTGGGGGAACATGAATATGTGTTTGTTTTTCAAATTTGAGCTCTTTCTGCAATGGGCATTTTTCATGCTATAAGCAGTTTTTCCTAACAAATGCAAGATATAACATGGGCTATCTCTGCAAGGAGACATCAGATCTTCAAAACTCATCGTTTTTTTGTCTTCGGGGAGGCGGGGGAACATGAATATGTGTTTGTTTTTCGAATTTGAGCCCTTTCTGCAATGGGCACTTTTCATGCTATAAGCAGTTTTTCCTAACAAATACAAGATATAACATGGGCTATCTTCGCAAGGAGACATCAGACCTTCAAAACTCATGGTTTTTTGGTCTTCGGAGAGGCGGGGGAACATGAATATGTGTTTGTTTTTCGAATTTGAGCTCTATCTGAAATGGGCACTTTTCATGCTATAAGCAGTTTTTCCTAACAAATGCAAGATATAACATGGGCTATATCCGCAAGAAGACATCAGATCTGCAAAAGTCATGGTTTTTTGGTCTTCGGGGAGGCGGGGGAACATGAATATGTGTTTGTTTTTCGAATTTGAGCCCTTTCTGCAATGGGCACTTTTCATGCTATAAGCAGTTTTTCCTAACAAATGCAAGATATAGCATGGGCTATCTCCGCAAGGAGACATCAGATCTACAAAGGTCATGGTTTTTTGGTCTTCGGGGAGGTTGGGGAACATGAATATGTGTTTGTTTTTCGAATTTGAGCTCTTTCTGCAATGGGCATTTTTCATGCTATAAGCAGGTTTTCCTAACAAATGCAAGATATAACATGGGCTATCTCCGCAAGGAGACATCAGATCTGCAAAACTCATGGTTTTTTGGTCTTCGGTGAACCAAGGGAACATGAATATGTGTTTGTTTTTCGAATTTGAGCTCTATCTGCAAAGGGCGCAAAAGTCATGGTTTTTTGGTCTTCGGGGAGGCGGGGGAACAGGAATAAGTGTTTTTTTGCGAATTTGAGCTCTATCTGCAATGGGCACTTTTCATGCAATAAGCAGTTTTTCCTAACAAATGCAAGATATAGCATGGGCTATCTCCGCAAGGAGACATCAGATCAGCAAAAGTCATGGTTTTTTGGTCTTCGGGGAGGCGGGGGAACATGAATATGTGTCTGTTTTTTGAATTTGAGCTCTATCTGCAATGGGCACTTTTCATACTATAAGCAGTTTTTCCTAACAAATGCAAGATATAACATGGGCTATCTCCGCAAGGACACATCAGATCTGCAAAAGTCATGGTTTTTTGGCCTTCGGGGAGGCGGGGGAACATGAATATGTGTTTCTTTTTCGAATTTGAGCTCTATCTGCAATGGGCACTTTTCATGCTATAAGCAGTTTTTCCAAACAAATGCAAGATGTAACATGGGCTACCTCCGCAAGGAGACATCAGATCTGCAAAAGTCATGGTTTTTTGGTCTTCGGGGTGGTAGGGGAACATGAATATGTGTTTGTTTTTCGAATTTGAGCTCTATCTGCAATGGGCACTTTTCATGCTATAAGCAGGTTTTCCTAACAAATGCAAGATGTAACATGGGCTACCTCCGCAAGGAGACATCAGATCTGCAAAAGTCATGGTTTTTTGGTCTTCGGGGTGGTAGGGGAACATGAATATGTGTTTGTTTTTTGAATTTGAGCTCTATCTGCAATGGGCACTTTTCATGCTATAAGCAGTTTTCCCTAACAAATGCAAGATATAGCATGGGCTATCTCCGCAAGGAGACATCAGATCTGCAAAAGTCATGGTTTTTTGGTCTTCGGGGAGGCGGGGGAACAGGAATAAGTGTTTTTTTGCGAATTTGAGCTCTATCTGCAATGGGCACTTTTCATGCTATAAGCAGTTTTTCCTAACAAATGCAAGATATAACATGGGCTATCTCTGCAAGGAGACATCAGATCTGCAAAAGTCATGGTTTTTTGGTCTTCGGGGAGGCGGGGGAACAGGAATAAGTGTTTTTTTCCGGAATTTGAGCTCTATCTGCAATGGGCACTTTTCATGCTATAAGCAGTTTTTCCTAACAAATGCAAGATATAGCATGGGCTATCTCCGCAAGGAGACATCAGATCAGCAAAAGTCATGGTTTTTTGGTCTTCGGGGAGGCGGGGGAACATGAATATGTGTCTGTTTTTTGAATTTGAGCTCTATCTGCAATGGGCAGTTTTCATGCTATAAGCAATTTTTCCTAACAAATGCAAGATGTAACATGGGCTATCTCCGCAAGGACACATCGGATCAGCAAAAGTCATGGTTTTGTGGTCTTCGGGGAGGCGGGGGAACATGAATATGTGTCTGTTTTTTGAATTTGAGCCCTTTCTGCAATGGGCACTTTTCATGCTATAAGCAGTTTTTCCTAACAAATGCAAGATATAGCATGGGCTATCTCCGCAAGGAGACATCAGATCTGCAAAGGTCATGGTTTTTTGGTCTTCGGGGAGGTTGGGGAACATGAATATTTGTTTGTTTTTCGAATTTGAGCTCTTTCTGCAATGGGCATTTTTCATGCTATAAGCAGGTTTTCCTAACAAATGCAAGATATAACATGGGCTATCTCCGCAAGGAGACATCAGATCTGCAAAACTCATGGTTTTTTGGTCTTCGGTGAACCAAGGGAACATGAATATGTGTTTGTTTTTCGAATTTGAGCTCTATCTGCAAAGGGCGCAAAAGTCATGGTTTTTTGGTCTTCGGGGAGGCGGGGGAACAGGAATAAGTGTTTTTTTGTGAATTTGAGCTCTATCTGCAATGGGCACTTTTCATACTATAAGCAGTTTTTCCTAACAAATGCAAGATATAACATGGGCTATCTCCGCAAGGACACATCAGATCTGCAAAAGTCATGGTTTTTTGGTCTTCGGGGAGGCGGGGGAACAGGAATAAGTGTTTTTGTGCGGAATTTGAGCTCTATCTGCAATGGGCACTTTTCATGCTATAAGCAGTTTTTCCTAACAAATGCAAGATATAGCATGGGCTATCTCCGCAAGGAGACATCAGATCAGCAAAAGTCATGGTTTTTTGGTCTTCGGGGAGGCGGGGGAACATGAATATGTGTCTGTTTTTTGAATTTGAGCTCTATCTGCAATGGGCAGTTTTCATGCTATAAGCAGTTTTTCCTAACAAATGCAAGATGTAACATGGGCTATCTCCGCAAGGACACATCGGATCAGCAAAAGTCATGGTTTTTTGGCCTTCGGGGAGGCAGGGGAACATGAATATGTGTTTCTTTTTCGAATTTGAGCTCTATCTGCAATGGGCACTTTTCATGCTATAAGCAGTTTTTCCTAACAAATGCAAGATATAGCATGGGCTATCTCCGCAAGGAGACATCAGATCTGCAAAACTCATGGTTTTTTGGTCTTCGGTGAACCAAGGGAACATGAATATGTGTTTGTTTTTCGAATTTGAGCTCTATCTGCAAAGGGCGCAAAAGTCATGGTTTTTTGGTCTTCGGGGAGGCGGGGGAACAGGAATAAGTGTTTTTTTGCGAATTTGAGCTCTATCTGCAATGGGCACTTTTCATGCAATAAGCAGTTTTTCCTAACAAATGCAAGATATAGCATGGGCTATCTCCGCAAGGAGACATCAGATCAGCAAAAGTCATGGTTTTTTGGTCTTCGGGGAGGCGGGGGAACATGAATATGTGTCTGTTTTTTGAATTTGAGCTCTATCTGCAATGGGCACTTTTCATACTATAAGCAGTTTTTCCTAACAAATGCAAGATATAACATGGGCTATCTCCGCAAGGACACATCAGATCTGCAAAAGTCATGGTTTTTTGGCCTTCGGGGAGGCGGGGGAACATGAATATGTGTTTCTTTTTCGAATTTGAGCTCTATCTGCAATGGGCACTTTTCATGCTATAAGCAGTTTTTCCAAACAAATGCAAGATGTAGCATGGGCTATCTCCGCAAGGAGACATCATATCTGCATAACTCATGGTTTTTTGGTCTTCGGTGAGCCGGGGGAACATGAATATGTGTTTGTTTTTCAAATTTGAGCTCTATCTGCAATGGGCACTTTTCATGCTATAAGCTCTATCTGAAATGGGCACTTTTCATGCTATAAGCAGGTTTTCCTAACAAATGCAAGATGTAACATGGGCTACCTCCGCAAGGAGACATCAGATCTGCAAAAGTCATGGTTTTTTGGTCTTCGGGGTGGTAGGGGAACATGAATATGTGTTTGTTTTTTGAATTTGAGCTCTATCTGCAATGGGCACTTTTCATGCTATAAGCAGTTTTTCCTAACAAATGCAAGATATAGCATGGGCTATCTCCGCAAGGAGACATCAGATCTGCAAAAGTCATGGTTTTTTTGTCTTCGGGGAGGCGGGGGAACATGAATATGTGTTTGTTTTTCGAATTTGAGCTCTATCTGCAATGGGCACTTTTCATGCTATAAGCAGTTTTTCCTAACAAATGCAAGATATAACATGGGCTATCTCTGCAAGGAGACATCAGATCTGCAAAAGTCATGGTTTTTTGGTCTTCGGGGAGGCGGGGGAACAGGAATAAGTGTTTTTTTTTGAGAATTTGAGCTCTATCTGCAATGGGCACTTTTCATGCTATAAGCAGTTTTTCCTAACAAATGCAAGATATAACATGGGCTATCTCTGCAAGGAGACATCAGATCTGCAAAAGTCATGGTTTTTTGGTCTTCGGGGAGGCGGGGGAACAGGAATAAGTGTTTTTTTGCGGAATTTGAGCTCTATCTGCAATGGGCACTTTTCATGCTATAAGCAGTTTTTCCTAACAAATGCAAGATATAGCATGGGCTATCTCCGCAAGGAGACATCAGATCAGCAAAAGTCATGGTTTTTTGGTCTTCGGGGAGGCGGGGGAACATGAATATGTGTCTGTTTTTTGAATTTGAGCTCTATCTGCAATGGGCAGTTTTCATGCTATAAGCAGTTTTTCCTAACAAATGCAAGATGTAACATGGGCTATCTCCGCAAGGACACATCAGATCTGCAAAACTCATGGTTTTTTGGTCTTCAGGGAGGCGGGGGAACAGGAATAAGTGTTTCTTTTGCGAATTTGAGCTCTATCTGCAATGGGCACTTTTCATGCTATAAGCAGGTTTTCCTAACAAATGCAAGATATAACATGGGCTATCTCCGCAAGGAGACATCAGATCTGCAAAACTCATGGTTTTTTGGTCTTCGGGGAGGCGGGGGGAACATGAATATGTGTTTCTTTTTCGAATTTGAGCTCTATCTGCAATGGGCACTTTTCATGCTATAAGCAGTTTTTCCAAACAAATGCAAGATATAGCATGGGCTATCTCCGCAAGGAGACATCAGATCTGCATAACTCATGGTTTTTTGGTCTTCGGTGAGCCGGGGGAACATGAATATGTGTTTGTTTTTCAAATTTGAGCTCTATCTGCAATGGGCACTTTTCATGCTATAAGCTCTATCTGAAATGGGCACTTTTCATGCTATAAGCAGGTTTTCCTAACAAATGCAAGATGTAACATGGGCTACCTCCGCAAGGAGACATCAGATCTGCAAAAGTCATGGTTTTTTGGTCTTCGGGGTGGTAGGGGAACATGAATATGTGTTTGTTTTTCGAATTTGAGCTCTATCTGCAATGGGCACTTTTCATGCTATAAGCAGGTTTTCCTAACAAATGCAAGATGTAACATGGGCTACCTCCGCAAGGAGACATCAGATCTGCAAAAGTCATGGTTTTTTGGTCTTCGGGGTGGTAGGGGAACATGAATATGTGTTTGTTTTTTGAATTTGAGCTCTATCTGCAATGGGCACTTTTCATGCTATAAGCAGTTTTTCCTAACAAATGCAAGATATAGCATGGGCTTTCTCCGCAAGGAGACATCAGATCTGCAAAAGTCATGGTTTTTTGGTCTTCGGGGAGGCGGGGGAACATGAATATGTGTTTGTTTTTCGAATTTGAGCTCTATCTGCAATGGGCACTTTTCATGCTATAAGCAGTTTTTCCTAACAAATGCAAGATATAACATGGGCTATCTCTGCAAGGAGACATCAGATCTGCAAAAGTCATGGTTTTTTGGTCTTCGGGGAGGCGGGGGAACAGGAATAAGTGTTTTTTTGCGAATTTGAGCTCTATCTGCAATGGGCACTTTTCATGCTATAAGCAGTTTTTCCTAACAAATGCAAGATATAACATGGGCTATCTCTGCAAGGAGACATCAGATCTGCAAAAGTCATGGTTTTTTGGTCTTCGGGGAGGCGGGGGAACAGGAATAAGTGTTTTTTTGCGAATTTGAGCTCTATCTGCAATGGGCACTTTTCATGCTATAAGCAGTTTTTCCTAACAAATGCAAGATATAACATGGGCTATCTCTGCAAGGAGACATCAGATCTGCAAAAGTCATGGTTTTTTGGTCTTCGGGGAGGCTGGGGAACAGGAATAAGTGTTTTTTTGCGGAATTTGAGCTCTATCTGCAATGGGCACTTTTCATTATTTAAGCAGTTTTTCCTAACAAATGCAAGATATAGCATGGGCTATCTCCGCAAGGAGACATCAGATCAGCAAAAGTCATGGTTTTTTGGTCTTCGGGGAGGCGGGGGAACATGAATATGTGTCTGTTTTTTGAATTTGAGCTCAATCTGCAATGGGCACTTTTCATGCTATAAGCAGTTTTTCCAAACAAATGCAAGATATAGCATGGGCTATCTCCGCAAGGAGACATCAGATCTGCAAAACTCATGGTTTTTTGGTCTTCGGGGAGGCGGGGGAACAGGAATATGTGTTTGCTTTTCGAATTTGAGCTCTATCTGCAATGGGCACTTTTTATGCTATAAGCAGTTTTTCCTAACAAATGCAAGATATAGCATGGGCTATCTCCGCAAGGAGACATCAGATCTGCAAAACTCATGGTTTTTTGGTCTTCAGGGAGGCGGGGGTACAGGAATAAGTGTTTCTTTTGCGAATTTGAGCTCTATCTGCAATGGGCACTTTTCATGCTATAAGCAGTTTTTCCTAACAAATGCAAGATATAACATGGGCTATCTCCGCAAGGAGACATCAGATCTGCAAAACTCATGGTTTTTTGGTCTTCGGGGAGGCGGGGGGAACATGAATATGTGTTTCTTTTTCGAATTTGAGCTCTATCTGCAATGGGCACTTTTCATGCTATAAGCAGTTTTTCCAAACAAATGCAAGATATAGCATGGGCTATCTCCGCAAGGAGACATCAGATCTGCAAAACTCATGGTTTTTTGGTCTTCGGGGAGGCGGGGGAACAGGAATATGTGTTTGCTTTTCGAATTTGAGCTCTATCTGCAATGGGCACTTTTTATGCTATAAGCAGTTTTTCCTAACAAATGCAAGATATAGCATGGGCTATCTCCGCAAGGAGACATCAGATCTGCAAAAGTCATGGTTTTTTGGTCTTCGGGGAGGCGGGGGAACAGGAATATGTGTTTGTTTTTCGAATTTGAGCTCTATCTGCAATGGGCACTTTTCATGCTATAAGCAGTTTTTCCTAACAAATGCAAGATATAACATAGGCTACCTCCGCGAGGAGACATCAGATCTGTAAAAGTCATGGTTTTTTGGTCTTCGCTGAGCTGGGGGAACATGAATATGTGTTTGTTTTTCAAATTTGAGCTCTTTCTGCAATGGGCATTTTTCATGCTATAAGCAGTTTTTCCTAACAAATGCAAGATATAACATGGGCTATCTCCGCAAGGAGACATCAGATCTGCAAAAGTCATGGTTTTTTGGTCTTCGGGGAGGCGGGGGAACAGGAATATGTGTTTGTTTTTCGAATTTGAGCTCTATCTGCAATGGGCACTTTTCATGCTATAAGCAGTTTTTCCTAACAAATGCAAGATGTAACATGGGCTATCTCCGCAAGGACACATCAGATCTGCAAAACCCATGGTTTTTTGGTCTTCAGGGAGGCCGGGGTACAGGAATAAGTGTTTCTTTTGCGAATTTGAGCTCTATCGGCAATGGGCACTTTTCATGCTATAAGCAGTTTTTCCTAACAAATGCAAGATATAACATGGGCTATCTCCGCAAGGAGACATCAGATCTGCAAAACTCATGGTTTTTTGGTCTTCGGGGAGGCGGGGGGAACATGAATATGTGTTTCTTTTTCGAATTTGAGCTCTATCTGCAATGGGCACTTTTCATGCTATAAGCAGTTTTTCCAAACAAATGCAAGATATAGCATGGGCTATCTCCGCAAGGAGACATCAGATCTGCAAAACTCATGGTTTTTTGGTCTTCGGGGAGGCGGGGGAACAGGAATATGTGTTTGCTTTTCGAATTTGAGCTCTATCTGCAATGGGCACTTTTTATGCTATAAGCAGTTTTTCCTAACAAATGCAAGATATAGCATGGGCTATCTCCGCAAGGAGACATCAGATCTGCAAAAGTCATGGTTTTTTGGTCTTCGGGGAGGCGGGGGAACAGGAATATGTGTTTGTTTTTCGAATTTGAGCTCTATCTGCAATGGGCACTTTTCATGCTATAAGCAGTTTTTCCTAACAAATGCAAGATATAACATAGGCTACCTCCGCGAGGAGACATCAGATCTGTAAAAGTCATGGTTTTTTGGTCTTCGCTGAGCTGGGGGAACATGAATATGTGTTTGTTTTTCAAATTTGAGCTCTTTCTGCAATGGGCATTTTTCATGCTATAAGCAGTTTTTCCTAACAAATGCAAGATATAACATGGGCTATCTCTGCAAGGAGACATCAGATCTTCAAAACTCATCGTTTTTTTGTCTTCGGGGAGGTGGGGGAACATGAATATGTGTTTGTTTTTCGAATTTGAGCCCTTTCTGCAATGGGCACTTTTCATGCTATAAGCAGTTTTTCCTAACAAATACAAGATATAACATGGGCTATCTTCGCAAGGAGACATCAGACCTTCAAAACTCATGGTTTTTTGGTCTTCGGAGAGGCGGGGGAACATGAATATGTGTTTGTTTTTCGAATTTGAGCTCTATCTGAAATGGGCACTTTTCATGCTATAAGCAGTTTTTCCTAACAAATGCAAGATATAACATGGGCTATATCCGCAAGAAGACATCAGATCTGCAAAAGTCATGGTTTTTTGGTCTTCGGGGAGGCGGGGGAACATGAATATGTGTTTGTTTTTCGAATTTGAGCCCTTTCTGCAATGGGCACTTTTCATGCTATAAGCAGTTTTTCCTAACAAATGCAAGATATAGCATGGGCTATCTCCGCAAGGAGACATCAGATCTGCAAAGGTCATGGTTTTTTGGTCTTCGGGGAGGTTGGGGAACATGAATATGTGTTTGTTTTTCGAATTTGAGCTCTTTCTGCAATGGGCATTTTTCATGCTATAAGCAGGTTTTCCTAACAAATGCAAGATATAACATGGGCTATCTCCGCTAGGAGACATCAGATCTGCAAAACTCATGGTTTTTTGGTCTTCGGTGAACCAAGGGAACATGAATATGTGTTTGTTTTTCGAATTTGAGCTCTATCTGCAAAGGGCGCAAAAGTCATGGTTTTTTGGTCTTCGGGGAGGCGGGGGAACAGGAATAAGTGTTTTTTTGCGAATTTGAGCTCTATCTGCAATGGGCACTTTTCATGCAATAAGCAGTTTTTCCTAACAAATGCAAGATATAGCATGGGCTATCTCCGCAAGGAGACATCAGATCAGCAAAAGTCATGGTTTTTTGGTCTTCGGGGAGGCGGGGGAACATGAATATGTGTCTGTTTTTTGAATTTGAGCTCTATCTGCAATGGGCACTTTTCATACTATAAGCAGTTTTTCCTAACAAATGCAAGATATAACATGGGCTATCTCCGCAAGGACACATCAGATCTGCAAAAGTCATGGTTTTTTGGCCTTCGGGGAGGCGGGGGAACATGAATATGTGTTTCTTTTTCGAATTTGAGCTCTATCTGCAATGGGCACTTTTCATGCTATAAGCAGTTTTTCCAAACAAATGCAAGATGTAACATGGGCTACCTCCGCAAGGAGACATCAGATCTGCAAAAGTCATGGTTTTTTGGCCTTCGGGGAGGCGGGGGAACATGAATATGTGTTTCTTTTTCGAATTTGAGCTCTATCTGCAATGGGCACTTTTCATGCTATAAGCAGTTTTTCCAAACAAATGCAAGATGTAACATGGGCTACCTCCGCAAGGAGACATCAGATCTGCAAAAGTCATGGTTTTTTGGTCTTCGGGGTGGTAGGGGAACATGAATATGTGTTTGTTTTTTGAATTTGAGCTCTATCTGCAATGGGCACTTTTCATGCTATAAGCAGTTTTCCCTAACAAATGCAAGATATAGCATGGGCTATCTCCGCAAGGAGACATCAGATCTGCAAAAGTCATGGTTTTTTGGTCTTCGGGGAGGCGGGGGAACAGGAATAAGTGTTTTTTTGCGAATTTGAGCTCTATCTGCAATGGGCACTTTTCATGCTATAAGCAGTTTTTCCTAACAAATGCAAGATATAACATGGGCTATCTCTGCAAGGAGACATCAGATCTGCAAAAGTCATGGTTTTTTGGTCTTCGGGGAGGCGGGGGAACAGGAATAAGTGTTTTTTTGCGGAATTTGAGCTCTATCTGCAATGGGCACTTTTCATGCTATAAGCAGTTTTTCCTAACAAATGCAAGATATAGCATGGGCTATCTCCGCAAGGAGACATCAGATCAGCAAAAGTCATGGTTTTTTGGTCTTCGGGGAGGCGGGGGAACATGAATATGTGTCTGTTTTTTGAATTTGAGCTCTATCTGCAATGGGCAGTTTTCATGCTATAAGCAGTTTTTCCTAACAAATGCAAGATGTAACATGGGCTATCTCCGCAAGGACACATCGGATCAGCAAAAGTCATGGTTTTGTGGTCTTCGGGGAGGCGGGGGAACATGAATATGTGTCTGTTTTTTGAATTTGAGCCCTTTCTGCAATGGGCACTTTTCATGCTATAAGCAGTTTTTCCTAACAAATGCAAGATATAGCATGGGCTATCTCCGCAAGGAGACATCAGATCTGCAAAGGTCATGGTTTTTTGGTCTTCGGGGAGGTTGGGGAACATGAATATTTGTTTGTTTTTCGAATTTGAGCTCTTTCTGCAATGGGCATTTTTCATGCTATAAGCAGGTTTTCCTAACAAATGCAAGATATAACATGGGCTATCTCCGCAAGGAGACATCAGATCTGCAAAACTCATGGTTTTTTGGTCTTCGGTGAACCAAGGGAACATGAATATGTGTTTGTTTTTCGAATTTGAGCTCTATCTGCAAAGGGCGCAAAAGTCATGGTTTTTTGGTCTTCGGGGAGGCGGGGGAACAGGAATAAGTGTTTTTTTGCGAATTTGAGCTCTATCTGCAATGGGCACTTTTCATGCAATAAGCAGTTTTTCCTAACAAATGCAAGATATAGCATGGGCTATCTCTGCAAGGAGACATCAGATCAGCAAAAGTCATGGTTTTTTGGTCTTCGGGGAGGCGGGGGAACATGAATATGTGTCTGTTTTTTGAATTTGAGCTCTATCTGCAATGGGCACTTTTCATACTATAAGCAGTTTTTCCTAACAAATGCAAGATATAACATGGGCTATCTCCGCAAGGACACATCAGATCTGCAAAAGTCATGGTTTTTTGGTCTTCGGGGAGGCGGGGGAACAGGAATAAGTGTTTTTGTGCAGAATTTGAGCTCTATCTGCAATGGGCACTTTTCATGCTATAAGCAGTTTTTCCTAACAAATGCAAGATATAGCATGGGCTATCTCCGCAAGGAGACATCAGATCTGCAAAAGTCATGGTTTTTTTGTCTTCGGGGAGGCGGGGGAACATGAATATGTGTTTGTTTTTCGAATTTGAGCTCTATCTGCAATGGGCACTTTTCATGCTATAAGCAGTTTTTCCTAACAAATGCAAGATATAACATGGGCTATCTCTGCAAGGAGACATCAGATCTGCAAAAGTCATGGTTTTTTGGTCTTCGGGGAGGCGGGGGAACAGGAATAAGTGTTTTTTTTGCGAATTTGAGCTCTATCTGCAATGGGCACTTTTCATGCTATAAGCAGGTTTTCCTAACAAATGCAAGATATAACATGGGCTATCTCCGCAAGGAGACATCAGATCTGCAAAACTCATGGTTTTTTGGTCTTCGGGGAGGCGGGGGGAACATGAATATGTGTTTCTTTTTCGAATTTGAGCTCTATCTGCAATGGGCACTTTTCATGCTATAAGCAGTTTTTCCAAACAAATGCAAGATATAGCATGGGCTATCTCCGCAAGGAGACATCAGATCTGCATAACTCATGGTTTTTTGGTCTTCGGTGAGCCGGGGGAACATGAATATGTGTTTGTTTTTCAAATTTGAGCTCTATCTGCAATGGGCACTTTTCATGCTATAAGCTCTATCTGAAATGGGCACTTTTCATGCTATAAGCAGGTTTTCCTAACAAATGCAAGATGTAACATGGGCTACCTCCGCAAGGAGACATCAGATCTGCAAAAGTCATGGTTTTTTGGTCTTCGGGGTGGTAGGGGAACATGAATATGTGTTTGTTTTTCGAATTTGAGCTCTATCTGCAATGGGCACTTTTCATGCTATAAGCAGGTTTTCCTAACAAATGCAAGATGTAACATGGGCTACCTCCGCAAGGAGACATCAGATCTGCAAAAGTCATGGTTTTTTGGTCTTCGGGGTGGTAGGGGAACATGAATATGTGTTTGTTTTTTGAATTTGAGCTCTATCTGCAATGGGCACTTTTCATGCTATAAGCAGTTTTTCCTAACAAATGCAAGATATAGCATGGGCTTTCTCCGCAAGGAGACATCAGATCTGCAAAAGTCATGGTTTTTTGGTCTTCGGGGAGGCGGGGGAACATGAATATGTGTTTGTTTTTCGAATTTGAGCTCTATCTGCAATGGGCACTTTTCATGCTATAAGCAGTTTTTCCTAACAAATGCAAGATATAACATGGGCTATCTCTGCAAGGAGACATCAGATCTGCAAAAGTCATGGTTTTTTGGTCTTCGGGGAGGCGGGGGAACAGGAATAAGTGTTTTTTTGCGAATTTGAGCTCTATCTGCAATGGGCACTTTTCATGCTATAAGCAGTTTTTCCTAACAAATGCAAGATATAACATGGGCTATCTCTGCAAGGAGACATCAGATCTGCAAAAGTCATGGTTTTTTGGTCTTCGGGGAGGCGGGGGAACAGGAATAAGTGTTTTTTTGCGAATTTGAGCTCTATCTGCAATGGGCACTTTTCATGCTATAAGCAGTTTTTCCTAACAAATGCAAGATATAACATGGGCTATCTCTGCAAGGAGACATCAGATCTGCAAAAGTCATGGTTTTTTGGTCTTCGGGGAGGCGGGGGAACAGGAATAAGTGTTTTTTTGCGGAATTTGAGCTCTATCTGCAATGGGCACTTTTCATTATTTAAGCAGTTTTTCCTAACAAATGCAAGATATAGCATGGGCTATCTCCGCAAGGAGACATCAGATCAGCAAAAGTCATGGTTTTTTGGTCTTCGGGGAGGCGGGGGAACATGAATATGTGTCTGTTTTTTGAATTTGAGCTCAATCTGCAATGGGCACTTTTCATGCTATAAGCAGTTTTTCCAAACAAATGCAAGATATAGCATGGGCTATCTCCGCAAGGAGACATCAGATCTGCAAAACTCATGGTTTTTTGGTCTTCGGGGAGGCGGGGGAACAGGAATATGTGTTTGCTTTTCGAATTTGAGCTCTATCTGCAATGGGCACTTTTTATGCTATAAGCAGTTTTTCCTAACAAATGCAAGATATAGCATGGGCTATCTCCGCAAGGAGACATCAGATCTGCAAAAGTCATGGTTTTTTGGTCTTCGGGGAGGCGGGGGAACAGGAATATGTGTTTGTTTTTCGAATTTGAGCTCTATCTGCAATGGGCACTTTTCATGCTATAAGCAGTTTTTCCTAACAAATGCAAGATGTAACATGGGCTATCTCCGCAAGGACACATCAGATCTGCAAAACCCATGGTTTTTTGGTCTTCAGGGAGGCGGGGGTACAGGAATAAGTGTTTCTTTTGCGAATTTGAGCTCTATCTGCAATGGGCACTTTTCATGCTATAAGCAGTTTTTCCAAACAAATGCAAGATATAGCATGGGCTATCTCCGCAAGGAGACATCAGATCTGCAAAACTCATGGTTTTTTGGTCTTCGGGGAGGCGGGGGAACAGGAATATGTGTTTGCTTTTCGAATTTGAGCTCTATCTGCAATGGGCACTTTTTATGCTATAAGCAGTTTTTCCTAACAAATGCAAGATATAGCATGGGCTATCTCCGCAAGGAGACATCAGATCTGCAAAAGTCATGGTTTTTTGGTCTTCGGGGAGGCGGGGGAACAGGAATATGTGTTTGTTTTTCGAATTTGAGCTCTATCTGCAATGGGCACTTTTCATGCTATAAGCAGTTTTTCCTAACAAATGCAAGATATAACATAGGCTACCTCCGCGAGGAGACATCAGATCTGTAAAAGTCATGGTTTTTTGGTCTTCGCTGAGCTGGGGGAACATGAATATGTGTTTGTTTTTCAAATTTGAGCTCTTTCTGCAATGGGCATTTTTCATGCTATAAGCAGTTTTTCCTAACAAATGCAAGATATAACATGGGCTATCTCCGCAAGGAGACATCAGATCTGCAAAAGTCATGGTTTTTTGGTCTTCGGGGAGGCGGGGGAACAGGAATATGTGTTTGTTTTTCGAATTTGAGCTCTATCTGCAATGGGCACTTTTCATGCTATAAGCAGTTTTTCCTAACAAATGCAAGATGTAACATGGGCTATCTCCGCAAGGACACATCAGATCTGCAAAACCCATGGTTTTTTGGTCTTCAGGGAGGCGGGGGTACAGGAATAAGTGTTTCTTTTGCGAATTTGAGCTCTATCGGCAATGGGCACTTTTCATGCTATAAGCAGTTTTTCCTAACAAATGCAAGATATAACATGGGCTATCTCCGCAAGGAGACATCAGATCTGCAAAACTCATGGTTTTTTGGTCTTCGGGGAGGCGGGGGGAACATGAATATGTGTTTCTTTTTCGAATTTGAGCTCTATCTGCAATGGGCACTTTTCATGCTATAAGCAGTTTTTCCTAACAAATGCAAGATATAGCATGGGCTATCTCCGCAAGGAGACATCAGATCTGCAAAAGTCATGGTTTTTTGGTCTTCGGGGAGGCGGGGGAACAGGAATATGTGTCTGTTTTTTGAATTTGAGCTCAATCTGCAATGGGCACTTTTCATGCTATAAGCAGTTTTTCCAAACAAATGCAAGATATAGCATGGGCTATCTCCGCAAGGAGACATCAGATCTGCAAAACTCATGGTTTTTTGGTCTTCGGGGAGGCGGGGGAACAGGAATATGTGTTTGCTTTTCGAATTTGAGCTCTATCTGCAATGGGCACTTTTTATGCTATAAGCAGTTTTTCCTAACAAATGCAAGATATAGCATGGGCTATCTCCGCAAGGAGACATCAGATCTGCAAAAGTCATGGTTTTTTGGTCTTCGGGGAGGCGGGGGAACAGGAATATGTGTTTGTTTTTCGAATTTGAGCTCTATCTGCAATGGGCACTTTTCATGCTATAAGCAGTTTTTCCTAACAAATGCAAGATGTAACATGGGCTATCTCCGCAAGGACACATCAGATCTGCAAAACCCATGGTTTTTTGGTCTTCAGGGAGGCGGGGGTACAGGAATAAGTGTTTCTTTTGCGAATTTGAGCTCTATCTGCAATGGGCACTTTTCATGCTATAAGCAGTTTTTCCAAACAAATGCAAGATATAGCATGGGCTATCTCCGCAAGGAGACATCAGATCTGCAAAACTCATGGTTTTTTGGTCTTCGGGGAGGCGGGGGAACAGGAATATGTGTTTGCTTTTCGAATTTGAGCTCTATCTGCAATGGGCACTTTTTATGCTATAAGCAGTTTTTCCTAACAAATGCAAGATATAGCATGGGCTATCTCCGCAAGGAGACATCAGATCTGCAAAAGTCATGGTTTTTTGGTCTTCGGGGAGGCGGGGGAACAGGAATATGTGTTTGTTTTTCGAATTTGAGCTCTATCTGCAATGGGCACTTTTCATGCTATAAGCAGTTTTTCCTAACAAATGCAAGATATAACATAGGCTACCTCCGCGAGGAGACATCAGATCTGTAAAAGTCATGGTTTTTTGGTCTTCGCTGAGCTGGGGGAACATGAATATGTGTTTGTTTTTCAAATTTGAGCTCTTTCTGCAATGGGCATTTTTCATGCTATAAGCAGTTTTTCCTAACAAATGCAAGATATAACATGGGCTATCTCCGCAAGGAGACATCAGATCTGCAAAAGTCATGGTTTTTTGGTCTTCGGGGAGGCGGGGGAACAGGAATATGTGTTTGTTTTTCGAATTTGAGCTCTATCTGCAATGGGCACTTTTCATGCTATAAGCAGTTTTTCCTAACAAATGCAAGATGTAACATGGGCTATCTCCGCAAGGACACATCAGATCTGCAAAACCCATGGTTTTTTGGTCTTCAGGGAGGCGGGGGTACAGGAATAAGTGTTTCTTTTGCGAATTTGAGCTCTATCGGCAATGGGCACTTTTCATGCTATAAGCAGTTTTTCCTAACAAATGCAAGATATAACATGGGCTATCTCCGCAAGGAGACATCAGATCTGCAAAACTCATGGTTTTTTGGTCTTCGGGGAGGCGGGGGGAACATGAATATGTGTTTCTTTTTCGAATTTGAGCTCTATCTGCAATGGGCACTTTTCATGCTATAAGCAGTTTTTCCAAACAAATGCAAGATATAGCATGGGCTATCTCCGCAAGGAGACATCAGATCTGCAAAACTCATGGTTTTTTGGTCTTCGGGGAGGCGGGGGAACAGGAATATGTGTTTGCTTTTCGAATTTGAGCTCTATCTGCAATGGGCACTTTTTATGCTATAAGCAGTTTTTCCTAACAAATGCAAGATATAGCATGGGCTATCTCCGCAAGGAGACATCAGATCTGCAAAAGTCATGGTTTTTTGGTCTTCGGGGAGGCGGGGGAACAGGAATATGTGTTTGTTTTTCGAATTTGAGCTCTATCTGCAATGGGCACTTTTCATGCTATAAGCAGTTTTTCCTAACAAATGCAAGATATAACATAGGCTACCTCCGCGAGGAGACATCAGATCTGTAAAAGTCATGGTTTTTTGGTCTTCGCTGAGCTGGGGGAACATGAATATGTGTTTGTTTTTCAAATTTGAGCTCTTTCTGCAATGGGCATTTTTCATGCTATAAGCAGTTTTTCCTAACAAATGCAAGATATAACATGGGCTATCTCTGCAAGGAGACATCAGATCTTCAAAACTCATCGTTTTTTTGTCTTCGGGGAGGCGGGGGAACATGAATATGTGTTTGTTTTTCGAATTTGAGCCCTTTCTGCAATGGGCACTTTTCATGCTATAAGCAGTTTTTCCTAACAAATACAAGATATAACATGGGCTATCTTCGCAAGGAGACATCAGACCTTCAAAACTCATGGTTTTTTGGTCTTCGGAGAGGCGGGGGAACATGAATATGTGTTTGTTTTTCGAATTTGAGCTCTATCTGAAATGGGCACTTTTCATGCTATAAGCAGTTTTTCCTAACAAATGCAAGATATAACATGGGCTATATCCGCAAGAAGACATCAGATCTGCAAAAGTCATGGTTTTTTGGTCTTCGGGGAGGCGGGGGAACATGAATATGTGTTTGTTTTTCGAATTTGAGCCCTTTCTGCAATGGGCACTTTTCATGCTATAAGCAGTTTTTCCTAACAAATGCAAGATATAGCATGGGCTATCTCCGCAAGGAGACATCAGATCTGCAAAGGTCATGGTTTTTTGGTCTTCGGGGAGGTTGGGGAACATGAATATGTGTTTGTTTTTCGAATTTGAGCTCTTTCTGCAATGGGCATTTTTCATGCTATAAGCAGGTTTTCCTAACAAATGCAAGATATAACATGGGCTATCTCCGCAAGGAGACATCAGATCTGCAAAACTCATGGTTTTTTGGTCTTCGGTGAACCAAGGGAACATGAATATGTGTTTGTTTTTCGAATTTGAGCTCTATCTGCAAAGGGCGCAAAAGTCATGGTTTTTTGGTCTTCGGGGAGGCGGCGGAACAGGAATAAGTGTTTTTTTGCGAATTTGAGCTCTATCTGCAATGGGCACTTTTCATGCAATAAGCAGTTTTTCCTAACAAATGCAAGATATAGCATGGGCTATCTCCGCAAGGAGACATCAGATCTGCAAAACTCATGGTTTTTTGGTCTTCGGGGAGGCGGGGGAACAGGAATATGTGTTTGCTTTTCGAATTTGAGCTCTATCTGCAATGGGCACTTTTTATGCTATAAGCAGTTTTTCCTAACAAATGCAAGATATAGCATGGGCTATCTCCGCAAGGAGACATCAGATCTGCAAAAGTCATGGTTTTTTGGTCTTCGGGGAGGCGGGGGAACAGGAATATGTGTTTGTTTTTCGAATTTGAGCTCTATCTGCAATGGGCACTTTTCATGCTATAAGCAGTTTTTCCTAACAAATGCAAGATATAACATAGGCTACCTCCGCGAGGAGACATCAGATCTGTAAAAGTCATGGTTTTTTGGTCTTCGCTGAGCTGGGGGAACATGAATATGTGTTTGTTTTTCAAATTTGAGCTCTTTCTGCAATGGGCATTTTTCATGCTATAAGCAGTTTTTCCTAACAAATGCAAGATATAACATGGGCTATCTCCGCAAGGAGACATCAGATCTGCAAAAGTCATGGTTTTTTGGTCTTCGGGGAGGCGGGGGAACAGGAATATGTGTTTGTTTTTCGAATTTGAGCTCTATCTGCAATGGGCACTTTTCATGCTATAAGCAGTTTTTCCTAACAAATGCAAGATGTAACATGGGCTATCTCCGCAAGGACACATCAGATCTGCAAAACCCATGGTTTTTTGGTCTTCAGGGAGGCGGGGGTACAGGAATAAGTGTTTCTTTTGCGAATTTGAGCTCTATCGGCAATGGGCACTTTTCATGCTATAAGCAGTTTTTCCTAACAAATGCAAGATATAACATGGGCTATCTCCGCAAGGAGACATCAGATCTGCAAAACTCATGGTTTTTTGGTCTTCGGGGAGGCGGGGGGAACATGAATATGTGTTTCTTTTTCGAATTTGAGCTCTATCTGCAATGGGCACTTTTCATGCTATAAGCAGTTTTTCCAAACAAATGCAAGATATAGCATGGGCTATCTCCGCAAGGAGACATCAGATCTGCAAAACTCATGGTTTTTTGGTCTTCGGGGAGGCGGGGGAACAGGAATATGTGTTTGCTTTTCGAATTTGAGCTCTATCTGCAATGGGCACTTTTTATGCTATAAGCAGTTTTTCCTAACAAATGCAAGATATAGCATGGGCTATCTCCGCAAGGAGACATCAGATCTGCAAAAGTCATGGTTTTTTGGTCTTCGGGGAGGCGGGGGAACAGGAATATGTGTTTGTTTTTCGAATTTGAGCTCTATCTGCAATGGGCACTTTTCATGCTATAAGCAGTTTTTCCTAACAAATGCAAGATATAACATAGGCTACCTCCGCGAGGAGACATCAGATCTGTAAAAGTCATGGTTTTTTGGTCTTCGCTGAGCTGGGGGAACATGAATATGTGTTTGTTTTTCAAATTTGAGCTCTTTCTGCAATGGGCATTTTTCATGCTATAAGCAGTTTTTCCTAACAAATGCAAGATATAACATGGGCTATCTCTGCAAGGAGACATCAGATCTTCAAAACTCATCGTTTTTTTGTCTTCGGGGAGGCGGGGGAACATGAATATGTGTTTGTTTTTCGAATTTGAGCCCTTTCTGCAATGGGCACTTTTCATGCTATAAGCAGTTTTTCCTAACAAATACAAGATATAACATGGGCTATCTTCGCAAGGAGACATCAGACCTTCAAAACTCATGGTTTTTTGGTCTTCGGAGAGGCGGGGGAACATGAATATGTGTTTGTTTTTCGAATTTGAGCTCTATCTGAAATGGGCACTTTTCATGCTATAAGCAGTTTTTCCTAACAAATGCAAGATATAACATGGGCTATATCCGCAAGAAGACATCAGATCTGCAAAAGTCATGGTTTTTTGGTCTTCGGGGAGGCGGGGGAACATGAATATGTGTTTGTTTTTCGAATTTGAGCCCTTTCTGCAATGGGCACTTTTCATGCTATAAGCAGTTTTTCCTAACAAATGCAAGATATAGCATGGGCTATCTCCGCAAGGAGACATCAGATCTGCAAAGGTCATGGTTTTTTGGTCTTCGGGGAGGTTGGGGAACATGAATATGTGTTTGTTTTTCGAATTTGAGCTCTTTCTGCAATGGGCATTTTTCATGCTATAAGCAGGTTTTCCTAACAAATGCAAGATATAACATGGGCTATCTCCGCAAGGAGACATCAGATCTGCAAAACTCATGGTTTTTTGGTCTTCGGTGAACCAAGGGAACATGAATATGTGTTTGTTTTTCGAATTTGAGCTCTATCTGCAAAGGGCGCAAAAGTCATGGTTTTTTGGTCTTCGGGGAGGCGGCGGAACAGGAATAAGTGTTTTTTTGCGAATTTGAGCTCTATCTGCAATGGGCACTTTTCATGCAATAAGCAGTTTTTCCTAACAAATGCAAGATATAGCATGGGCTATCTCCGCAAGGAGACATCAGATCTGCAAAACTCATGGTTTTTTGGTCTTCGGGGAGGCGGGGGAACAGGAATATGTGTTTGCTTTTCGAATTTGAGCTCTATCTGCAATGGGCACTTTTTATGCTATAAGCAGTTTTTCCTAACAAATGCAAGATATAGCATGGGCTATCTCCGCAAGGAGACATCAGATCTGCAAAAGTCATGGTTTTTTGGTCTTCGGGGAGGCGGGGGAACAGGAATATGTGTTTGTTTTTCGAATTTGAGCTCTATCTGCAATGGGCACTTTTCATGCTATAAGCAGTTTTTCCTAACAAATGCAAGATATAACATAGGCTACCTCCGCGAGGAGACATCAGATCTGTAAAAGTCATGGTTTTTTGGTCTTCGCTGAGCTGGGGGAACATGAATATGTGTTTGTTTTTCAAATTTGAGCTCTTTCTGCAATGGGCATTTTTCATGCTATAAGCAGTTTTTCCTAACAAATGCAAGATATAACATGGGCTATCTCCGCAAGGAGACATCAGATCTGCAAAAGTCATGGTTTTTTGGTCTTCGGGGAGGCGGGGGAACAGGAATATGTGTTTGTTTTTCGAATTTGAGCTCTATCTGCAATGGGCACTTTTCATGCTATAAGCAGTTTTTCCTAACAAATGCAAGATGTAACATGGGCTATCTCCGCAAGGACACATCAGATCTGCAAAACCCATGGTTTTTTGGTCTTCAGGGAGGCGGGGGTACAGGAATAAGTGTTTCTTTTGCGAATTTGAGCTCTATCGGCAATGGGCACTTTTCATGCTATAAGCAGTTTTTCCTAACAAATGCAAGATATAACATGGGCTATCTCCGCAAGGAGACATCAGATCTGCAAAACTCATGGTTTTTTGGTCTTCGGGGAGGCGGGGGGAACATGAATATGTGTTTCTTTTTCGAATTTGAGCTCTATCTGCAATGGGCACTTTTCATGCTATAAGCAGTTTTTCCAAACAAATGCAAGATATAGCATGGGCTATCTCCGCAAGGAGACATCAGATCTGCAAAACTCATGGTTTTTTGGTCTTCGGGGAGGCGGGGGAACAGGAATATGTGTTTGCTTTTCGAATTTGAGCTCTATCTGCAATGGGCACTTTTTATGCTATAAGCAGTTTTTCCTAACAAATGCAAGATATAGCATGGGCTATCTCCGCAAGGAGACATCAGATCTGCAAAAGTCATGGTTTTTTGGTCTTCGGGGAGGCGGGGGAACAGGAATATGTGTTTGTTTTTCGAATTTGAGCTCTATCTGCAATGGGCACTTTTCATGCTATAAGCAGTTTTTCCTAACAAATGCAAGATATAACATAGGCTACCTCCGCGAGGAGACATCAGATCTGTAAAAGTCATGGTTTTTTGGTCTTCGCTGAGCTGGGGGAACATGAATATGTGTTTGTTTTTCAAATTTGAGCTCTTTCTGCAATGGGCATTTTTCATGCTATAAGCAGTTTTTCCTAACAAATGCAAGATATAACATGGGCTATCTCTGCAAGGAGACATCAGATCTTCAAAACTCATCGTTTTTTTGTCTTCGGGGAGGCGGGGGAACATGAATATGTGTTTGTTTTTCGAATTTGAGCCCTTTCTGCAATGGGCACTTTTCATGCTATAAGCAGTTTTTCCTAACAAATACAAGATATAACATGGGCTATCTTCGCAAGGAGACATCAGACCTTCAAAACTCATGGTTTTTTGGTCTTCGGAGAGGCGGGGGAACATGAATATGTGTTTGTTTTTCGAATTTGAGCTCTATCTGAAATGGGCACTTTTCATGCTATAAGCAGTTTTTCCTAACAAATGCAAGATATAACATGGGCTATATCCGCAAGAAGACATCAGATCTGCAAAAGTCATGGTTTTTTGGTCTTCGGGGAGGCGGGGGAACATGAATATGTGTTTGTTTTTCGAATTTGAGCCCTTTCTGCAATGGGCACTTTTCATGCTATAAGCAGTTTTTCCTAACAAATGCAAGATATAGCATGGGCTATCTCCGCAAGGAGACATCAGATCTGCAAAGGTCATGGTTTTTTGGTCTTCGGGGAGGTTGGGGAACATGAATATGTGTTTGTTTTTCGAATTTGAGCTCTTTCTGCAATGGGCATTTTTCATGCTATAAGCAGGTTTTCCTAACAAATGCAAGATATAACATGGGCTATCTCCGCAAGGAGACATCAGATCTGCAAAACTCATGGTTTTTTGGTCTTCGGTGAACCAAGGGAACATGAATATGTGTTTGTTTTTCGAATTTGAGCTCTATCTGCAAAGGGCGCAAAAGTCATGGTTTTTTGGTCTTCGGGGAGGCGACGGAACAGGAATAAGTGTTTTTTTGCGAATTTGAGCTCTATCTGCAATGGGCACTTTTCATGCAATAAGCAGTTTTTCCTAACAAATGCAAGATATAGCATGGGCTATCTCCGCAAGGAGACATCAGATCAGCAAAAGTCATGGTTTTTTGGTCTTCGGGGAGGCGGGGGAACATGAATATGTGTCTGTTTTTTGAATTTGAGCTCTATCTGCAATGGGCACTTTTCATACTATAAGCAGTTTTTCCTAACAAATGCAAGATATAACATGGGCTATCTCCGCAAGGACACATCAGATCTGCAAAAGTCATGGTTTTTTGGCCTTCGGGGAGGCGGGGGAACATGAATATGTGTTTCTTTTTCGAATTTGAGCTCTATCTGCAATGGGCACTTTTCATGCTATAAGCAGTTTTTCCAAACAAATGCAAGATGTAACATGGGCTACCTCCGCAAGGAGACATCAGATCTGCAAAAGTCATGGTTTTTTGGTCTTCGGGGTGGTAGGGGAACATGAATATGTGTTTGTTTTTCGAATTTGAGCTCTATCTGCAATGGGCACTTTTCATGCTATAAGCAGGTTTTCCTAACAAATGCAAGATGTAACATGGGCTACCTCCGCAAGGAGACATCAGATCTGCAAAAGTCATGGTTTTTTGGTCTTCGGGGTGGTAGGGGAACATGAATATGTGTTTGTTTTTTGAATTTGAGCTCTATCTGCAATGGGCACTTTTCATGCTATAAGCAGTTTTCCCTAACAAATGCAAGATATAGCATGGGCTATCTCCGCAAGGAGACATCAGATCTGCAAAAGTCATGGTTTTTTGGTCTTCGGGGAGGCGGGGGAACAGGAATAAGTGTTTTTTTGCGAATTTGAGCTCTATCTGCAATGGGCACTTTTCATGCTATAAGCAGTTTTTCCTAACAAATGCAAGATATAACATGGGCTATCTCTGCAAGGAGACATCAGATCTGCAAAAGTCATGGTTTTTTGGTCTTCGGGGAGGCGGGGGAACAGGAATAAGTGTTTTTTTGCGGAATTTGAGCTCTATCTGCAATGGGCACTTTTCATGCTATAAGCAGTTTTTCCTAACAAATGCAAGATATAGCATGGGCTATCTCCGCAAGGAGACATCAGATCAGCAAAAGTCATGGTTTTTTGGTCTTCGGGGAGGCGGGGGAACATGAATATGTGTCTGTTTTTTGAATTTGAGCTCTATCTGCAATGGGCAGTTTTCATGCTATAAGCAGTTTTTCCTAACAAATGCAAGATGTAACATGGGCTATCTCCGCAAGGACACATCGGATCAGCAAAAGTCATGGTTTTGTGGTCTTCGGGGAGGCGGGGGAACATGAATATGTGTCTGTTTTTTGAATTTGAGCCCTTTCTGCAATGGGCACTTTTCATGCTATAAGCAGTTTTTCCTAACAAATGCAAGATATAGCATGGGCTATCTCCGCAAGGAGACATCAGATCTGCAAAGGTCATGGTTTTTTGGTCTTCGGGGAGGTTGGGGAACATGAATATTTGTTTGTTTTTCGAATTTGAGCTCTTTCTGCAATGGGCATTTTTCATGCTATAAGCAGGTTTTCCTAACAAATGCAAGATGTAACATGGGCTACCTCCGCAAGGAGACATCAGATCTGCAAAAGTCATGGTTTTTTGGTCTTCGGGGTGGTAGGGGAACATGAATATGTGTTTGTTTTTCGAATTTGAGCTCTATCTGCAATGGGCACTTTTCATGCTATAAGCAGGTTTTCCTAACAAATGCAAGATGTAACATGGGCTACCTCCGCAAGGAGACATCAGATCTGCAAAAGTCATGGTTTTTTGGTCTTCGGGGTGGTAGGGGAACATGAATATGTGTTTGTTTTTTGAATTTGAGCTCTATCTGCAATGGGCACTTTTCATGCTATAAGCAGTTTTCCCTAACAAATGCAAGATATAGCATGGGCTATCTCCGCAAGGAGACATCAGATCTGCAAAAGTCATGGTTTTTTGGTCTTCGGGGAGGCGGGGGAACAGGAATAAGTGTTTTTTTGCGAATTTGAGCTCTATCTGCAATGGGCACTTTTCATGCTATAAGCAGTTTTTCCTAACAAATGCAAGATATAACATGGGCTATCTCTGCAAGGAGACATCAGATCTGCAAAAGTCATGGTTTTTTGGTCTTCGGGGAGGCGGGGGAACAGGAATAAGTGTTTTTTTGCGGAATTTGAGCTCTATCTGCAATGGGCACTTTTCATGCTATAAGCAGTTTTTCCTAACAAATGCAAGATATAGCATGGGCTATCTCCGCAAGGAGACATCAGATCAGCAAAAGTCATGGTTTTTTGGTCTTCGGGGAGGCGGGGGAACATGAATATGTGTCTGTTTTTTGAATTTGAGCTCTATCTGCAATGGGCAGTTTTCATGCTATAAGCAGTTTTTCCTAACAAATGCAAGATGTAACATGGGCTATCTCCGCAAGGACACATCGGATCAGCAAAAGTCATGGTTTTGTGGTCTTCGGGGAGGCGGGGGAACATGAATATGTGTCTGTTTTTTGAATTTGAGCCCTTTCTGCAATGGGCACTTTTCATGCTATAAGCAGTTTTTCCTAACAAATGCAAGATATAGCATGGGCTATCTCCGCAAGGAGACATCAGATCTGCAAAGGTCATGGTTTTTTGGTCTTCGGGGAGGTTGGGGAACATGAATATTTGTTTGTTTTTCGAATTTGAGCTCTTTCTGCAATGGGCATTTTTCATGCTATAAGCAGGTTTTCCTAACAAATGCAAGATATAACATGGGCTATCTCCGCAAGGAGACATCAGATCTGCAAAACTCATGGTTTTTTGGTCTTCGGTGAACCAAGGGAACATGAATATGTGTTTGTTTTTCGAATTTGAGCTCTATCTGCAAAGGGCGCAAAAGTCATGGTTTTTTGGTCTTCGGGGAGGCGGGGGAACAGGAATAAGTGTTTTTTTGCGAATTTGAGCTCTATCTGCAATGGGCACTTTTCATGCAATAAGCAGTTTTTCCTAACAAATGCAAGATATAGCATGGGCTATCTCCGCAAGGAGACATCAGATCAGCAAAAGTCATGGTTTTTTGGTCTTCGGGGAGGCGGGGGAACATGAATATGTGTCTGTTTTTTGAATTTGAGCTCTATCTGCAATGGGCACTTTTCATACTATAAGCAGTTTTTCCTAACAAATGCAAGATATAACATGGGCTATCTCCGCAAGGACACATCAGATCTGCAAAAGTCATGGTTTTTTGGTCTTCGGGGAGGCGGGGGAACAGGAATAAGTGTTTTTGTGCGGAATTTGAGCTCTATCTGCAATGGGCACTTTTCATGCTATAAGCAGTTTTTCCTAACAAATGCAAGATATAGCATGGGCTATCTCCGCAAGGAGACATCAGATCAGCAAAAGTCATGGTTTTTTGGTCTTCGGGGAGGCGGGGGAACATGAATATGTGTCTGTTTTTTGAATTTGAGCTCTATCTGCAATGGGCAGTTTTCATGCTATAAGCAGTTTTTCCTAACAAATGCAAGATGTAACATGGGCTATCTCCGCAAGGACACATCGGATCAGCAAAAGTCATGGTTTTTTGGCCTTCGGGGAGGCAGGGGAACATGAATATGTGTTTCTTTTTCGAATTTGAGCTCTATCTGCAATGGGCACTTTTCATGCTATAAGCAGTTTTTCCTAACAAATGCAAGATATAGCATGGGCTATCTCCGCAAGGAGACATCAGATCTGCAAAACTCATGGTTTTTTGGTCTTCGGTGAACCAAGGGAACATGAATATGTGTTTGTTTTTCGAATTTGAGCTCTATCTGCAAAGGGCGCAAAAGTCATGGTTTTTTGGTCTTCGGGGAGGCGGGGGAACAGGAATAAGTGTTTTTTTGCGAATTTGAGCTCTATCTGCAATGGGCACTTTTCATGCAATAAGCAGTTTTTCCTAACAAATGCAAGATATAGCATGGGCTATCTCCGCAAGGAGACATCAGATCAGCAAAAGTCATGGTTTTTTGGTCTTCGGGGAGGCGGGGGAACATGAATATGTGTCTGTTTTTTGAATTTGAGCTCTATCTGCAATGGGCACTTTTCATACTATAAGCAGTTTTTCCTAACAAATGCAGGATATAACATGGGCTATCTCCGCAAGGACACATCAGATCTGCAAAAGTCATGGTTTTTTGGCCTTCGGGGAGGCGGGGGAACATGAATATGTGTTTCTTTTTCGAATTTGAGCTCTATCTGCAATGGGCACTTTTCATGCTATAAGCAGTTTTTCCAAACAAATGCAAGATGTAGCATGGGCTATCTCCGCAAGGAGACATCATATCTGCATAACTCATGGTTTTTTGGTCTTCGGTGAGCCGGGGGAACATGAATATGTGTTTGTTTTTCAAATTTGAGCTCTATCTGCAATGGGCACTTTTCATGCTATAAGCTCTATCTGAAATGGGCACTTTTCATGCTATAAGCAGGTTTTCCTAACAAATGCAAGATGTAACATGGGCTACCTCCGCAAGGAGACATCAGATCTGCAAAAGTCATGGTTTTTTGGTCTTCGGGGTGGTAGGGGAACATGAATATGTGTTTGTTTTTCGAATTTGAGCTCTATCTGCAATGGGCACTTTTCATGCTATAAGCAGGTTTTCCTAACAAATGCAAGATGTAACATGGGCTACCTCCGCAAGGAGACATCAGATCTGCAAAAGTCATGGTTTTTTGGTCTTCGGGGTGGTAGGGGAACATGAATATGTGTTTGTTTTTTGAATTTGAGCTCTATCTGCAATGGGCACTTTTCATGCTATAAGCAGTTTTTCCTAACAAATGCAAGATATAACATGGGCTATCTCTGCAAGGAGACATCAGATCTGCAAAAGTCATGGTTTTTTGGTCTTCGGGGAGGCGGGGGAACAGGAATAAGTGTTTTTTTTGCGAATTTGAGCTCTATCTGCAATGGGCACTTTTCATGCTATAAGCAGTTTTTCCTAACAAATGCAAGATATAACATGGGCTATCTCTGCAAGGAGACATCAGATCTGCAAAAGTCATGGTTTTTTGGTCTTCGGGGAGGCGGGGGAACAGGAATAAGTGTTTTTTTGCGGAATTTGAGCTCTATCTGCAATGGGCACTTTTCATGCTATAAGCAGTTTTTCCTAACAAATGCAAGATATAGCATGGGCTATCTCCGCAAGGAGACATCAGATCAGCAAAAGTCATGGTTTTTTGGTCTTCGGGGAGGCGGGGGAACATGAATATGTGTCTGTTTTTTGAATTTGAGCTCTATCTGCAATGGGCAGTTTTCATGCTATAAGCAGTTTTTCCTAACAAATGCAAGATGTAACATGGGCTATCTCCGCAAGGACACATCAGATCTGCAAAACTCATGGTTTTTTGGTCTTCAGGGAGGCGGGGGAACAGGAATAAGTGTTTCTTTTGCGAATTTGAGCTCTATCTGCAATGGGCACTTTTCATGCTATAAGCAGGTTTTCCTAACAAATGCAAGATATAACATGGGCTATCTCCGCAAGGAGACATCAGATCTGCAAAACTCATGGTTTTTTGGTCTTCGGGGAGGCGGGGGGAACATGAATATGTGTTTCTTTTTCGAATTTGAGCTCTATCTGCAATGGGCACTTTTCATGCTATAAGCAGTTTTTCCAAACAAATGCAAGATATAGCATGGGCTATCTCCGCAAGGAGACATCAGATCTGCAAAACTCATGGTTTTTTGGTCTTCGGGGAGGCGGGGGAACAGGAATATGTGTTTGCTTTTCGAATTTGAGCTCTATCTGCAATGGGCACTTTTCATGCTATAAGCAGTTTTTCCTAACAAATGCAAGATATAGCATGGGCTATCTCCGCAAGGAGACATCAGATCTGCAAAAGTCATGGTTTTTTGGTCTTCGGGGTGGTAGGGGAACATGAATATGTGTTTGTTTTTCGAATTTGAGCTCTATCTGCAATGGGCACTTTTCATGCTATAAGCAGTTTTTCCTAACAAATGCAAGATATAACATAGGCTACCTCCGCGAGGAGACATCAGATCTGTAAAAGTCATGGTTTTTTGGTCTTCGCTGAGCTGGGGGAACATGAATATGTGTTTGTTTTTCAAATTTGAGCTCTTTCTGCAATGGGCATTTTTCATGCTATAAGCAGTTTTTCCTAACAAATGCAAGATATAACATGGGCTATCTCTGCAAGGAGACATCAGATCTTCAAAACTCATCGTTTTTTTGTCTTCGGGGAGGCGGGGGAACATGAATATGTGTTTGTTTTTCGAATTTGAGCCCTTTCTGCAATGGGCACTTTTCATGCTATAAGCAGTTTTTCCTAACAAATACAAGATATAACATGGGCTATCTTCGCAAGGAGACATCAGACCTTCAAAACTCATGGTTTTTTGGTCTTCGGGGAGGCGGGGGAACATGAATATGTGTTTGTTTTTCGAATTTGAGCTCTATCTGCAATGGGCACTTTTCATGTTATAAGCAGTTTTTCCTAACAAATGCAAGATATAACATGGGCTATCTCTGCAAGGAGAAATCAGATCTTCAAAACTCATCGTTTTTTTGTCTTCGGGGAGGCGGGGGAACATGAATATGTGTTTGTTTTTCGAATTTGAGCCCTTTCTGCAATGGGCACTTTTCATGCTATAAGCAGTTTTTCCTAACAAATGCAAGATATAGCATGGGCTATCTCCGCAAGGAGACATCAGATCTGCAAAACTCATGGTTTTTTGGTCTTCGGGGAGGCGGGGGGAACATGAATATGTGTTTCTTTTTCGAATTTGAGCTCTATCTGCAATGGGCACTTTTCATGCTATAAGCAGTTTTTCCTAACAAATGCAAGATATAGCATGGGCTATCTCCGCAAGGAGACATCAGATCTGCAAAACTCATGGTTTTTTGGTCTTCGGGGAGGCGGGGGAACAGGAATATGTGTTTGCTTTTCGAATTTGAGCTCTATCTGCAATGGGCACTTTTCATGCTATAAGCAGTTTTTCCTAACAAATACAAGATATAACATGGGCTATCTTCGCAAGGAGACATCAGACCTTCAAAACTCATGGTTTTTTGGTCTTCGGGGAGGCGGGGGAACATGAATATGTGTTTGTTTTTCGAATTTGAGCTCTATCTGCAATGGGCACTTTTCATGTTATAAGCAGTTTTTCCTAACAAATGCAAGATATAACATGGGCTATCTCTGCAAGGAGAAATCAGATCTTCAAAACTCATCGTTTTTTTGTCTTCGGGGAGGCGGGGGAACATGAATATGTGTTTGTTTTTCGAATTTGAGCCCTTTCTGCAATGGGCACTTTTCATGCTATAAGCAGTTTTTCCTAACAAATGCAAGATATAGCATGGGCTATCTCCGCAAGGAGACATCAGATCTGCAAAACTCATGGTTTTTTGGTCTTCGGGGAGGCGGGGGGAACATGAATATGTGTTTCTTTTTCGAATTTGAGCTCTATCTGCAATGGGCACTTTTCATGCTATAAGCAGTTTTTCCTAACAAATGCAAGATATAACATGGGCTATCTCTGCAAGGAGACATCAGATCTGCAAAAGTCATGGTTTTTTGGTCTTCGGGGAGGCGGGGGAACAGGAATAAGTGTTTTTTTGCGAATTTGAGCTCTATCTGCAATGGGCACTTTTCATGCTATAAGCAGTTTTTCCTAACAAATGCAAGATATAACATGGGCTATCTCTGCAAGGAGACATCAGATCTGCAAAAGTCATGGTTTTTTGGTCTTCGGGGAGGCGGGGGAACAGGAATAAGTGTTTTTTTGCGGAATTTGAGCTCTATCTGCAATGGGCACTTTTCATGCTATAAGCAGTTTTTCCTAACAAATGCAAGATATAGCATGGGCTATCTCCGCAAGGAGACATCAGATCAGCAAAAGTCATGGTTTTTTGGTCTTCGGGGAGGCGGGGGAACATGAATATGTGTCTGTTTTTTGAATTTGAGCTCTATCTGCAATGGGCAGTTTTCATGCTATAAGCAGTTTTTCCTAACAAATGCAAGATGTAACATGGGCTATCTCCGCAAGGACACATCAGATCTGCAAAACTCATGGTTTTTTGGTCTTCAGGGAGGCGGGGGAACAGGAATAAGTGTTTCTTTTGCGAATTTGAGCTCTATCTGCAATGGGCACTTTTCATGCTATAAGCAGGTTTTCCTAACAAATGCAAGATATAACATGGGCTATCTCCGCAAGGAGACATCAGATCTGCAAAACTCATGGTTTTTTGGTCTTCGGGGAGGCGGGGGGAACATGAATATGTGTTTCTTTTTCGAATTTGAGCTCTATCTGCAATGGGCACTTTTCATGCTATAAGCAGTTTTTCCAAACAAATGCAAGATATAGCATGGGCTATCTCCGCAAGGAGACATCAGATCTGCAAAACTCATGGTTTTTTGGTCTTCGGGGAGGCGGGGGAACAGGAATATGTGTTTGCTTTTCGAATTTGAGCTCTATCTGCAATGGGCACTTTTCATGCTATAAGCAGTTTTTCCTAACAAATGCAAGATATAGCATGGGCTATCTCCGCAAGGAGACATCAGATCTGCAAAAGTCATGGTTTTTTGGTCTTCGGGGTGGTAGGGGAACATGAATATGTGTTTGTTTATCGAATTTGAGCTCTATCTGCAATGGGCACTTTTCATGCTATAAGCAGTTTTTCCTAACAAATGCAAGATATAACATAGGCTACCTCCGCGAGGAGACATCAGATCTGTAAAAGTCATGGTTTTTTGGTCTTCGCTGAGCTGGGGGAACATGAATATGTGTTTGTTTTTCAAATTTGAGCTCTTTCTGCAATGGGCATTTTTCATGCTATAAGCAGTTTTTCCTAACAAATGCAAGATATAACATGGGCTATCTCTGCAAGGAGACATCAGATCTTCAAAACTCATCGTTTTTTTGTCTTCGGGGAGGCGGGGGAACATGAATATGTGTTTGTTTTTCGAATTTGAGCCCTTTCTGCAATGGGCACTTTTCATGCTATAAGCAGTTTTTCCTAACAAATACAAGATATAACATGGGCTATCTTCGCAAGGAGACATCAGACCTTCAAAACTCATGGTTTTTTGGTCTTCGGGGAGGCGGGGGAACATGAATATGTGTTTGTTTTTCGAATTTGAGCTCTATCTGCAATGGGCACTTTTCATGTTATAAGCAGTTTTTCCTAACAAATGCAAGATATAACATGGGCTATCTCTGCAAGGAGAAATCAGATCTTCAAAACTCATCGTTTTTTTGTCTTCGGGGAGGCGGGGGAACATGAATATGTGTTTGTTTTTCGAATTTGAGCCCTTTCTGCAATGGGCACTTTTCATGCTATAAGCAGTTTTTCCTAACAAATGCAAGATATAGCATGGGCTATCTCCGCAAGGAGACATCAGATCTGCAAAACTCATGGTTTTTTGGTCTTCGGGGAGGCGGGGGGAACATGAATATGTGTTTCTTTTTCGAATTTGAGCTCTATCTGCAATGGGCACTTTTCATGCTATAAGCAGTTTTTCCTAACAAATGCAAGATATAGCATGGGCTATCTCCGCAAGGAGACATCAGATCTGCAAAACTCATGGTTTTTTGGTCTTCGGGGAGGCGGGGGAACAGGAATATGTGTTTGCTTTTCGAATTTGAGCTCTATCTGCAATGGGCACTTTTCATGCTATAAGCAGTTTTTCCTAACAAATACAAGATATAACATGGGCTATCTTCGCAAGGAGACATCAGACCTTCAAAACTCATGGTTTTTTGGTCTTCGGGGAGGCGGGGGAACATGAATATGTGTTTGTTTTTCGAATTTGAGCTCTATCTGCAATGGGCACTTTTCATGTTATAAGCAGTTTTTCCTAACAAATGCAAGATATAACATGGGCTATCTCTGCAAGGAGAAATCAGATCTTCAAAACTCATCGTTTTTTTGTCTTCGGGGAGGCGGGGGAACATGAATATGTGTTTGTTTTTCGAATTTGAGCCCTTTCTGCAATGGGCACTTTTCATGCTATAAGCAGTTTTTCCTAACAAATGCAAGATATAGCATGGGCTATCTCCGCAAGGAGACATCAGATCTGCAAAACTCATGGTTTTTTGGTCTTCGGGGAGGCGGGGGGAACATGAATATGTGTTTCTTTTTCGAATTTGAGCTCTATCTGCAATGGGCACTTTTCATGCTATAAGCAGTTTTTCCTAACAAATGCAAGATATAGCATGGGCTATCTCCGCAAGGAGACATCAGATCTGCAAAACTCATGGTTTTTTGGTCTTCGGGGAGGCGGGGGAACAGGAATATGTGTTTGCTTTTCGAATTTGAGCTCTATCTGCAATGGGCACTTTTCATGCTATAAGCAGTTTTTCCTAACAAATGCAAGATATAGCATGGGCTATCTCCGCAAGGAGACATCAGATCTGCAAAAGTCATGGTTTTTTGGTCTTCGGGGAGGCGGGGGAACATGAATATGTGTTTGTTTTTCGAATTTGAGCTCTATCTGCAATGGGCACTTTTCATGCTATAAGCAGTTTTTCCTAACAAATGCAAGATATAACATAGGCTACCTCCGCGAGGAGACATCAGATCTGTAAAAGTCATGGTTTTTTGGTCTTCGCTGAGCTGGGGGAACATGAATATGTGTTTGTTTTTCAAATTTGAGCTCTTTCTGCAATGGGCATTTTTCATGCTATAAGCAGTTTTTCCTAACAAATGCAAGATATAACATGGGCTTTCTCTGCAAGGAGACATCAGATCTGTAAAAGTCATGGTTTTTTGGTCTTCGCTGAGCTGGGGGAACATGAATATGTGTTTGTTTTTCAAATTTGAGCTCTTTCTGCAATGGGCATTTTTCATGCTATAAGCAGTTTTTCCTAACAAATGCAAGATATAACATGGGCTATCTCTGCAAGGAGACATCAGATCTTCAAAACTCATCGTTTTTTTGTCTTCGGGGAGGCGGGGGAACATGAATATGTGTTTGTTTTTCGAATTTGAGCCCTTCCTGCAATGGGCACTTTTCATGCTATAAGCAGTTTTTCCTAACAAATACAAGATATAACATGGGCTATCTTCGCAAGGAGACATCAGACCTTCAAAACTCATGGTTTTTTGGTCTTCGGAGAGGCGGGGGAACATGAATATGTGTTTGTTTTTCGAATTTGAGCTCTATCTGAAATGGGCACTTTTCATGCTATAAGCAGTTTTTCCTAACAAATGCAAGATATAACATGGGCTATATCCGCAAGGAGACATCAGATCTGCAAAAGTCATGGTTTTTTTTGTCTTCGGGGAGGCGGGGGAACATGAATATGTGTTTGTTTTTCGAATTTGAGCTCTATCTGCAATGGGCACTTTTCATGTTATAAGCAGTTTTTCCTAACAAATGCAAGATATAACATGGGCTATCTCTGCAAGGAGACATCAGATCTTCAAAACTCATCGTTTTTTTGTCTTCGGGGAGGCGGGGGAACATGAATATGTGTTTGTTTTTCGAATTTGAGCCCTTTCTGCAATGGGCACTTTTCATGCTATAAGCAGTTTTTCCTAACAAATGCAAGATATAGCATGGGCTATCTCCGCAAGGAGACATCAGATCTGCAAAACTCATGGTTTTTTGGTCTTCGGGGAGGCGGGGGAACATGAATATGTGTCTGTTTTTTGAATTTGAGCTCTATCTGCAATGGGCAGTTTTCATGCTATAAGCAGTTTTTCCTAACAAATGCAAGATGTAACATGGGCTATCTCCGCAAGGACACATCAGATCTGCAAAACTCATGGTTTTTTGGTCTTCAGGGAGGCGGGGGAACAGAAATAAGTGTTTCTTTTGCGAATTTGAGCTCTATCTGCAATGGGCACTTTTCATGCTATAAGCAGGTTTTCCTAACAAATGCAAGATATAACATGGGCTATCTCCGCAAGGAGACATCAGATCTGCAAAACTCATGGTTTTTTGGTCTTCGGGGAGGCGGGGGGAACATGAATATGTGTTTCTTTTTCGAATTTGAGCTCTATCTGCAATGGGCACTTTTCATGCTATAAGCAGTTTTTCCAAACAAATGCAAGATATTGCATGGGCTATCTCCGCAAGGAGACATCAGATCTGCAAAACTCATGGTTTTTTGGTCTTCGGGGAGGCGGGGGAACAGGAATATGTGTTTGCTTTTCGAATTTGAGCTCTATCTGCAATGGGCACTTTTCATGCTATAAGCAGTTTTTCCTAACAAATGCAAGATATAGCATGGGCTATCTCCGCAAGGAGACATCAGATCTGCAAAGGTCATGGTTTTTTGGTCTTCGGGGTGGTAGGGGAACATGAATATGTGTTTGTTTTTCGAATTTGAGCTCTATCTGCAATGGGCACTTTTCATGCTATAAGCAGTTTTTCCTAACAAATGCAAGATATAACATAGGCTACCTCCGCGAGGAGACATCAGATCTGTAAAAGTCATGGTTTTTTGGTCTTCGCTGAGCTGGGGGAACATGAATATGTGTTTGTTTTTCAAATTTGAGCTCTTTCTGCAATGGGCATTTTTCATGATATAAGCAGTTTTTCCTAACAAATGCAAGATATAACATGGGCTATCTCTGCAAGGAGACATCAGATCTTCAAAACTCATCGTTTTTTTGTCTTCGGGGAGGCGGGGGAACATGAATATGTGTTTGTTTTTCGAATTTGAGCCCTTTCTGCAATGGGCACTTTTCATGCTATAAGCAGTTTTTCCTAACAAATACAAGATATAACATGGGCTATCTTCGCAAGGAGACATCAGACCTTCAAAACTCATGGTTTTTTGGTCTTCGGGGAGGCGGGGGAACATGAATATGTGTTTGTTTTTCGAATTTGAGCTCTATCTGCAATGGGCACTTTTCATGTTATAAGCAGTTTTTCCTAACAAATGCAAGATATAACATGGGCTATCTCTGCAAGGAGACATCAGATCTTCAAAACTCATCGTTTTTTTGTCTTCGGGGAGGCGGGGGAACATGAATATGTGTTTGTTTTTCGAATTTGAGCCCTTTCTGCAATGGGCACTTTTCATGCTATAAGCAGTTTTTCCTAACAAATGCAAGATATAGCATGGGCTATCTCCGCAAGGAGACATCAGATCTGCAAAACTCATGGTTTTTTGGTCTTCGGGGAGGCGGGGGGAACATGAATATGTGTTTCTTTTTCGAATTTGAGCTCTATCTGCAATGGGCACTTTTCATGCTATAAGCAGTTTTTCCTAACAAATGCAAGATATAGCATGGGCTATCTCCGCAAGGAGACATCAGATCTGCAAAACTCATGGTTTTTTGGTCTTCGGGGAGGCGGGGGAACAGGAATATGTGTTTGCTTTTCGAATTTGAGCTCTATCTGCAATGGGCACTTTTCATGCTATAAGCAGTTTTTCCTAACAAATGCAAGATATAGCATGGGCTATCTCCGCAAGGAGACATCAGATCTGCAAAAGTCATGGTTTTTTGGTCTTCAGAGAGGCGGGGGAACAGGAATATGTGTTTGTTTTTCGAATTTGAGCTCTATCTGCAATGGGCACTTTTCATGCTATAAGCAGTTTTTCCTAACAAATGCAAGATATAACATGGGCTATCTCTGCAAGGAGACATCAGATCTGTAAAAGTCATGGTTTTTTGGTCTTCGCTGAGCTGGGGGAACATGAATATGTGTTTGTTTTTCAAATTTGAGCTCTTTCTGCAATGGGCATTTTTCATGCTATAAGCAGTTTTTCCTAACAAATGCAAGATATAACATGGGCTATCTCTGCAAGGAGACATCAGATCTTCAAAACTCATCGTTTTTTTGTCTTCGGGGAGGCGGGGGAACATGAATATGTGTTTGTTTTTCGAATTTGAGCCCTTTCTGCAATGGGCACTTTTCATGCTATAAGCAGTTTTTCCTAACAAATACAAGATATAACATGGGCTATCTTCGCAAGGAGACATCAGACCTTCAAAACTCATTGTTTTTTGGTCTTCGGGGAGGCGGGGGAACATGAATATGTGTTTGTTTTTCGAATTTGAGCTCTATCTGCAATGGGCACTTTTCATGTTATAAGCAGTTTTTCCTAACAAATGCAAGATATAACATGGGCTATCTCTGCAAGGAGACATCAGATCTTCAAAACTCATCGTTTTTTTGTCTTCGGGGAGGCGGGGGAACATGAATATGTGTTTCTTTTTCGAATTTGAGCCCTTTCTGCAATGGGCACTTTTCATGCTATAAGCAGTTTTTCCTAACAAATGCAAGATATAGCATGGGCTATCTCCGCAAGGAGACATCAGATCTGCAAAAGTCATGGTTTTTTGGTCTTCGGAGAGGCGGGGGAACAGGAATATGTGTTTGTTTTTCGAATTTGAGCTCTATCTGCAATCGGCACTTTTCATGCTATAAGCAGTTTTTCCTAACAAATGCAAGATATAACATAGGCTACCTCCGCGAGGAGACATCAGATCTGTAAAAGTCATGGTTTTTTGGTCTTCGCTGAGCTGGGGGAACATGAATATGTGTTTGTTTTTCAAATTTGAGCTCTTTCTGCAATGGGCATTTTTCATGCTATAAGCAGTTTTTCCTAACAAATGCAAGATATAACATGGGCTATCTCTGCAAGGAGACATCAGATCTGTAAAAGTCATGGTTTTTTGGTCTTCGCTGAGCTGGGGGAACATGAATATGTGTTTGTTTTTCAAATTTGAGCTCTTTCTGCAATGGGCATTTTTCATGCTATAAGCAGTTTTTCCTAACAAATGCAAGATATAACATGGGCTATCTCTGCAAGGAGACATCAGATCTGAAAAAGTCATGGTTTTTTGGCCTTCGGGGAGGCAGGGGAACATGAATATGTGTTTGTTTTTCAAATTTGAGCTCTATCTGCAATGGGCACTTTTCATGCTATAAGCTCTATCTGAAATGGGCACTTTTCATGCTATAAGCAGGTTTTCCTAACAAATGCAAGATGTAACATGGGCTACCTCCGCAAGGAGACATCAGATCTGCAAAAGTCATGGTTTTTTGGTCTTCGGGGTGGTAGGGGAACATGAATATGTGTTTGTTTTTCGAATTTGAGCTCTATCTGCAATGGGCACTTTTCATGCTATAAGCAGGTTTTCCTAACAAATGCAAGATGTAACATGGGCTACCTCCGCAAGGAGACATCAGATCTGCAAAAGTCATGGTTTTTTGGTCTTCGGGGTGGTAGGGGAACATGAATATGTGTTTGTTTTTTGAATTTGAGCTCTATCTGCAATGGGCACTTTTCATGCTATAAGCAGTTTTTCCTAACAAATGCAAGATATAGCATGGGCTTTCTCCGCAAGGAGACATCAGATCTGCAAAAGTCATGGTTTTTTGGTCTTCGGGGAGGCGGGGGAACATGAATATGTGTTTGTTTTTCGAATTTGAGCTCTATCTGCAATGGGCACTTTTCATGCTATAAGCAGTTTTTCCTAACAAATGCAAGATATAACATGGGCTATCTCTGCAAGGAGACATCAGATCTGCAAAAGTCATGGTTTTTTGGTCTTCGGGGAGGCGGGGGAACAGGAATAAGTGTTTTTTTGCGAATTTGAGCTCTATCTGCAATGGGCACTTTTCATGCTATAAGCAGTTTTTCCTAACAAATGCAAGATATAACATGGGCTATCTCTGCAAGGAGACATCAGATCTGCAAAAGTCATGGTTTTTTGGTCTTCGGGGAGGCGGGGGGAACATGAATATGTGTTTCTTTTTCGAATTTGAGCTCTATCTGCAATGGGCACTTTTCATGCTATAAGCAGTTTTTCCTAACAAATGCAAGATATAGCATGGGCTATCTCCGCAAGGAGACATCAGATCTGCAAAACTCATGGTTTTTTGGTCTTCGGGGAGGCGGGGGAACAGGAATATGTGTTTGCTTTTCGAATTTGAGCTCTATCTGCAATGGGCACTTTTCATGCTATAAGCAGTTTTTCCTAACAAATGCAAGATATAGCATGGGCTATCTCCGCAAGGAGACATCAGATCTGCAAAAGTCATGGTTTTTTGGTCTTCAGAGAGGCGGGGGAACAGGAATATGTGTTTGTTTTTCGAATTTGAGCTCTATCTGCAATGGGCACTTTTCATGCTATAAGCAGTTTTTCCTAACAAATGCAAGATATAACATGGGCTATCTCTGCAAGGAGACATCAGATCTGTAAAAGTCATGGTTTTTTGGTCTTCGCTGAGCTGGGGGAACATGAATATGTGTTTGTTTTTCAAATTTGAGCTCTTTCTGCAATGGGCATTTTTCATGCTATAAGCAGTTTTTCCTAACAAATGCAAGATATAACATGGGCTATCTCTGCAAGGAGACATCAGATCTTCAAAACTCATCGTTTTTTTGTCTTCGGGGAGGCGGGGGAACATGAATATGTGTTTGTTTTTCGAATTTGAGCCCTTTCTGCAATGGGCACTTTTCATGCTATAAGCAGTTTTTCCTAACAAATACAAGATATAACATGGGCTATCTTCGCAAGGAGACATCAGACCTTCAAAACTCATTGTTTTTTGGTCTTCGGGGAGGCGGGGGAACATGAATATGTGTTTGTTTTTCGAATTTGAGCTCTATCTGCAATGGGCACTTTTCATGTTATAAGCAGTTTTTCCTAACAAATGCAAGATATAACATGGGCTATCTCTGCAAGGAGACATCAGATCTTCAAAACTCATCGTTTTTTTGTCTTCGGGGAGGCGGGGGAACATGAATATGTGTTTCTTTTTCGAATTTGAGCCCTTTCTGCAATGGGCACTTTTCATGCTATAAGCAGTTTTTCCTAACAAATGCAAGATATAGCATGGGCTATCTCCGCAAGGAGACATCAGATCTGCAAAACTCATGGTTTTTTGGTCTTCGGGGAGGCGGGGGAACAGGAATATGTGTTTGCTTTTCGAATTTGAGCTCTATCTGCAATGGGCACTTTTCATGCTATAAGCAGTTTTTCCTAACAAATGCAAGATATAGCATGGGCTATCTCCGCAAGGAGACATCAGATCTGCAAAAGTCATGGTTTTTTGGTCTTCGGAGAGGCGGGGGAACAGGAATATGTGTTTGTTTTTCGAATTTGAGCTCTATCTGCAATCGGCACTTTTCATGCTATAAGCAGTTTTTCCTAACAAATGCAAGATATAACATAGGCTACCTCCGCGAGGAGACATCAGATCTGTAAAAGTCATGGTTTTTTGGTCTTCGCTGAGCTGGGGGAACATGAATATGTGTTTGTTTTTCAAATTTGAGCTCTTTCTGCAATGGGCATTTTTCATGCTATAAGCAGTTTTTCCTAACAAATGCAAGATATAACATGGGCTATCTCTGCAAGGAGACATCAGATCTGTAAAAGTCATGGTTTTTTGGTCTTCGCTGAGCTGGGGGAACATGAATATGTGTTTGTTTTTCAAATTTGAGCTCTTTCTGCAATGGGCATTTTTCATGCTATAAGCAGTTTTTCCTAACAAATGCAAGATATAACATGGGCTATCTCTGCAAGGAGACATCAGATCTGAAAAAGTCATGGTTTTTTGGCCTTCGGGGAGGCAGGGGAACATGAATATGTGTTTGTTTTTCAAATTTGAGCTCTATCTGCAATGGGCACTTTTCATGCTATAAGCTCTATCTGAAATGGGCACTTTTCATGCTATAAGCAGGTTTTCCTAACAAATGCAAGATGTAACATGGGCTACCTCCGCAAGGAGACATCAGATCTGCAAAAGTCATGGTTTTTTGGTCTTCGGGGTGGTAGGGGAACATGAATATGTGTTTGTTTTTCGAATTTGAGCTCTATCTGCAATGGGCACTTTTCATGCTATAAGCAGGTTTTCCTAACAAATGCAAGATGTAACATGGGCTACCTCCGCAAGGAGACATCAGATCTGCAAAAGTCATGGTTTTTTGGTCTTCGGGGTGGTAGGGGAACATGAATATGTGTTTGTTTTTTGAATTTGAGCTCTATCTGCAATGGGCACTTTTCATGCTATAAGCAGTTTTTCCTAACAAATGCAAGATATAGCATGGGCTTTCTCCGCAAGGAGACATCAGATCTGCAAAAGTCATGGTTTTTTGGTCTTCGGGGAGGCGGGGGAACATGAATATGTGTTTGTTTTTCGAATTTGAGCTCTATCTGCAATGGGCACTTTTCATGCTATAAGCAGTTTTTCCTAACAAATGCAAGATATAACATGGGCTATCTCTGCAAGGAGACATCAGATCTGCAAAAGTCATGGTTTTTTGGTCTTCGGGGAGGCGGGGGAACAGGAATAAGTGTTTTTTTGCGAATTTGAGCTCTATCTGCAATGGGCACTTTTCATGCTATAAGCAGTTTTTCCTAACAAATGCAAGATATAACATGGGCTATCTCTGCAAGGAGACATCAGATCTGCAAAAGTCATGGTTTTTTGGTCTTCGGGGAGGCGGGGGAACAGGAATAAGTGTTTTTTTGCGAATTTGAGCTCTATCTGCAATGGGCACTTTTCATGCTATAAGCAGTTTTTCCTAACAAATGCAAGATATAACATGGGCTATCTCTGCAAGGAGACATCAGATCTGCAAAAGTCATGGTTTTTTGGTCTTCGGGGAGGCGGGGGAACAGGAATAAGTGTTTTTTTGCGGAATTTGAGCTCTATCTGCAATGGGCACTTTTCATTATTTAAGCAGTTTTTCCTAACAAATGCAAGATATAGCATGGGCTATCTCCGCAAGGAGACATCAGATCAGCAAAAGTCATGGTTTTTTGGTCTTCGGGGAGGCGGGGGAACATGAATATGTGTCTGTTTTTTGAATTTGAGCTCAATCTGCAATGGGCACTTTTCATGCTATAAGCAGTTTTTCCAAACAAATGCAAGATATAGCATGGGCTATCTCCGCAAGGAGACATCAGATCTGCAAAACTCATGGTTTTTTGGTCTTCGGGGAGGCGGGGGAACAGGAATATGTGTTTGCTTTTCGAATTTGAGCTCTATCTGCAATGGGCACTTTTTATGCTATAAGCAGTTTTTCCTAACAAATGCAAGATATAGCATGGGCTATCTCCGCAAGGAGACATCAGATCTGCAAAAGTCATGGTTTTTTGGTCTTCGGGGAGGCGGGGGAACAGGAATATGTGTTTGTTTTTCGAATTTGAGCTCTATCTGCAATGGGCAGTTTTCATGCTATAAGCAGTTTTTCCTAACAAATGCAAGATGTAACATGGGCTATCTCCGCAAGGACACATCAGATCTGCAAAACTCATGGTTTTTTGGTCTTCAGGGAGGCAGGGGAACAGGAATAAGTGTTTCTTTTGCGAATTTGAGCTCTATCTGCAATGGGCACTTTTCATGCTATAAGCAGGTTTTCCTAACAAATGCAAGATATAACATGGGCTATCTCCGCAAGGAGACATCAGATCTGCAAAACTCATGGTTTTTTGGTCTTCGGGGAGGCGGGGGGAACATGAATATGTGTTTCTTTTTCGAATTTGAGCTCTATCTGCAATGGGCACTTTTCATGCTATAAGCAGTTTTTCCAAACAAATGCAAGATATAGCATGGGCTATCTCCGCAAGGAGACATCAGATCTGCAAAACTCATGGTTTTTTGGTCTTCGGGGAGGCGGGGGAACAGGAATATGTGTTTGCTTTTCGAATTTGAGCTCTATCTGCAATGGGCACTTTTCATGCTATAAGCAGTTTTTCCTAACAAATGCAAGATATAGCATGGGCTATCTCCGCAAGGAGACATCAGATCTGCAAAAGTCATGGTTTTTTGGTCTTCGGGGTGGTAGGGGAACATGAATATGTGTTTGTTTTTCGAATTTGAGCTCTATCTGCAATGGGCACTTTTCATGCTATAAGCAGTTTTTCCTAACAAATGCAAGATATAACATAGGCTACCTCCGCGAGGAGACATCAGATCTGTAAAAGTCATGGTTTTTTGGTCTTCGCTGAGCTGGGGGAACATGAATATGTGTTTGTTTTTCAAATTTGAGCTCTTTCTGCAATGGGCATTTTTCATGCTATAAGCAGTTTTTCCTAACAAATGCAAGATATAACATGGGCTATCTCTGCAAGGAGACATCAGATCTTCAAAACTCATCGTTTTTTTGTCTTCGGGGAGGCGGGGGAACATGAATATGTGTTTGTTTTTCGAATTTGAGCCCTTTCTGCAATGGGCACTTTTCATGCTATAAGCAGTTTTTCCTAACAAATACAAGATATAACATGGGCTATCTTCGCAAGGAGACATCAGACCTTCAAAACTCATGGTTTTTTGGTCTTCGGGGAGGCGGGGGAACATGAATATGTGTTTGTTTTTCGAATTTGAGCTCTATCTGCAATGGGCACTTTTCATGTTATAAGCAGTTTTTCCTAACAAATGCAAGATATAACATGGGCTATCTCTGCAAGGAGAAATCAGATCTTCAAAACTCATCGTTTTTTTGTCTTCGGGGAGGCGGGGGAACATGAATATGTGTTTGTTTTTCGAATTTGAGCCCTTTCTGCAATGGGCACTTTTCATGCTATAAGCAGTTTTTCCTAACAAATGCAAGATATAGCATGGGCTATCTCCGCAAGGAGACATCAGATCTGCAAAACTCATGGTTTTTTGGTCTTCGGGGAGGCGGGGGGAACATGAATATGTGTTTCTTTTTCGAATTTGAGCTCTATCTGCAATGGGCACTTTTCATGCTATAAGCAGTTTTTCCTAACAAATGCAAGATATAGCATGGGCTATCTCCGCAAGGAGACATCAGATCTGCAAAACTCATGGTTTTTTGGTCTTCGGGGAGGCGGGGGAACAGGAATATGTGTTTGCTTTTCGAATTTGAGCTCTATCTGCAATGGGCACTTTTCATGCTATAAGCAGTTTTTCCTAACAAATACAAGATATAACATGGGCTATCTTCGCAAGGAGACATCAGACCTTCAAAACTCATGGTTTTTTGGTCTTCGGGGAGGCGGGGGAACATGAATATGTGTTTGTTTTTCGAATTTGAGCTCTATCTGCAATGGGCACTTTTCATGTTATAAGCAGTTTTTCCTAACAAATGCAAGATATAACATGGGCTATCTCTGCAAGGAGAAATCAGATCTTCAAAACTCATCGTTTTTTTGTCTTCGGGGAGGCGGGGGAACATGAATATGTGTTTGTTTTTCGAATTTGAGCCCTTTCTGCAATGGGCACTTTTCATGCTATAAGCAGTTTTTCCTAACAAATGCAAGATATAGCATGGGCTATCTCCGCAAGGAGACATCAGATCTGCAAAACTCATGGTTTTTTGGTCTTCGGGGAGGCGGGGGGAACATGAATATGTGTTTCTTTTTCGAATTTGAGCTCTATCTGCAATGGGCACTTTTCATGCTATAAGCAGTTTTTCCTAACAAATGCAAGATATAGCATGGGCTATCTCCGCAAGGAGACATCAGATCTGCAAAACTCATGGTTTTTTGGTCTTCGGGGAGGCGGGGGAACAGGAATATGTGTTTGCTTTTCGAATTTGAGCTCTATCTGCAATGGGCACTTTTCATGCTATAAGCAGTTTTTCCTAACAAATGCAAGATATAGCATGGGCTATCTCCGCAAGGAGACATCAGATCTGCAAAAGTCATGGTTTTTTGGTCTTCGGGGAGGCGGGGGAACAGGAATATGTGTTTGTTTTTCGAATTTGAGCTCTATCTGCAATGGGCACTTTTCATGCTATAAGCAGTTTTTCCTAACAAATGCAAGATATAACATAGGCTACCTCCGCGAGGAGACATCAGATCTGTAAAAGTCATGGTTTTTTGGTCTTCGCTGAGCTGGGGGAACATGAATATGTGTTTGTTTTTCAAATTTGAGCTCTTTCTGCAATGGGCATTTTTCATGCTATAAGCAGTTTTTCCTAACAAATGCAAGATATAACATGGGCTATCTCTGCAAGGAGACATCAGATCTGTAAAAGTCATGGTTTTTTGGTCTTCGCTGAGCTGGGGGAACATGAATATGTGTTTGTTTTTCAAATTTGAGCTCTTTCTGCAATGGGCATTTTTCATGCTATAAGCAGTTTTTCCTAACAAATGCAAGATATAACATGGGCTATCTCTGCAAGGAGACATCAGATCTTCAAAACTCATCGTTTTTTTGTCTTCGGGGAGGCGGGGGAACATGAATATGTGTTTGTTTTTCGAATTTGAGCCCTTCCTGCAATGGGCACTTTTCATGCTATAAGCAGTTTTTCCTAACAAATACAAGATATAACATGGGCTATCTTCGCAAGGAGACATCAGACCTTCAAAACTCATGGTTTTTTGGTCTTCGGAGAGGCGGGGGAACATGAATATGTGTTTGTTTTTCGAATTTGAGCTCTATCTGAAATGGGCACTTTTCATGCTATAAGCAGTTTTTCCTAACAAATGCAAGATATAACATGGGCTATATCCGCAAGGAGACATCAGATCTGCAAAAGTCATGGTTTTTTTTGTCTTCGGGGAGGCGGGGGAACATGAATATGTGTTTGTTTTTCGAATTTGAGCTCTATCTGCAATGGGCACTTTTCATGTTATAAGCAGTTTTTCCTAACAAATGCAAGATATAACATGGGCTATCTCTGCAAGGAGACATCAGATCTTCAAAACTCATTGTTTTTTTGTCTTCGGGGAGGCGGGGGAACATGAATATGTGTTTGTTTTTCGAATTTGAGCCCTTTCTGCAATGGGCACTTTTCATGCTATAAGCAGTTTTTCCTAACAAATGCAAGATATAGCATGGGCTATCTCCGCAAGGAGACATCAGATCTGCAAAACTCATGGTTTTTTGGTCTTCGGGGAGGCGGGGGAACATGAATATGTGTCTGTTTTTTGAATTTGAGCTCTATCTGCAATGGGCAGTTTTCATGCTATAAGCAGTTTTTCCTAACAAATGCAAGATGTAACATGGGCTATCTCCGCAAGGACACATCAGATCTGCAAAACTCATGGTTTTTTGGTCTTCAGGGAGGCGGGGGAACAGAAATAAGTGTTTCTTTTGCGAATTTGAGCTCTATCTGCAATGGGCACTTTTCATGCTATAAGCAGGTTTTCCTAACAAATGCAAGATATAACATGGGCTATCTCCGCAAGGAGACATCAGATCTGCAAAACTCATGGTTTTTTGGTCTTCGGGGAGGCGGGGGGAACATGAATATGTGTTTCTTTTTCGAATTTGAGCTCTATCTGCAATGGGCACTTTTCATGCTATAAGCAGTTTTTCCAAACAAATGCAAGATATAGCATGGGCTATCTCCGCAAGGAGACATCAGATCTGCAAAACTCATGGTTTTTTGGTCTTCGGGGAGGCGGGGGAACAGGAATATGTGTTTGCTTTTCGAATTTGAGCTCTATCTGCAATGGGCACTTTTCATGCTATAAGCAGTTTTTCCTAACAAATGCAAGATATAACATAGGCTACCTCCGCGAGGAGACATCAGATCTGTAAAAGTCATGGTTTTTTGGTCTTCGCTGAGCTGGGGGAACATGAATATGTGTTTGTTTTTCAAATTTGAGCTCTTTCTGCAATGGGCATTTTTCATGATATAAGCAGTTTTTCCTAACAAATGCAAGATATAACATGGGCTATCTCTGCAAGGAGACATCAGATCTTCAAAACTCATCGTTTTTTTGTCTTCGGGGAGGCGGGGGAACATGAATATGTGTTTGTTTTTCGAATTTGAGCCCTTTCTGCAATGGGCACTTTTCATGCTATAAGCAGTTTTTCCTAACAAATACAAGATATAACATGGGCTATCTTCGCAAGGAGACATCAGACCTTCAAAACTCATGGTTTTTTGGTCTTCGGGGAGGCGGGGGAACATGAATATGTGTTTGTTTTTCGAATTTGAGCTCTATCTGCAATGGGCACTTTTCATGTTATAAGCAGTTTTTCCTAACAAATGCAAGATATAACATGGGCTATCTCTGCAAGGAGACATCAGATCTTCAAAACTCATCGTTTTTTTGTCTTCGGGGAGGCGGGGGAACATGAATATGTGTTTGTTTTTCGAATTTGAGCCCTTTCTGCAATGGGCACTTTTCATGCTATAAGCAGTTTTTCCTAACAAATGCAAGATATAGCATGGGCTATCTCCGCAAGGAGACATCAGATCTGCAAAACTCATGGTTTTTTGGTCTTCGGGGAGGCGGGGGGAACATGAATATGTGTTTCTTTTTCGAATTTGAGCTCTATCTGCAATGGGCACTTTTCATGCTATAAGCAGTTTTTCCTAACAAATGCAAGATATAGCATGGGCTATCTCCGCAAGGAGACATCAGATCTGCAAAACTCATGGTTTTTTGGTCTTCGGGGAGGCGGGGGAACAGGAATATGTGTTTGCTTTTCGAATTTGAGCTCTATCTGCAATGGGCACTTTTCATGCTATAAGCAGTTTTTCCTAACAAATGCAAGATATAGCATGGGCTATCTCCGCAAGGAGACATCAGATCTGCAAAAGTCATGGTTTTTTGGTCTTCGGAGAGGCGGGGGAACAGGAATATGTGTTTGTTTTTCGAATTTGAGCTCTATCTGCAATGGGCACTTTTCATGCTATAAGCAGTTTTTCCTAACAAATGCAAGATATAACATGGGCTATCTCTGCAAGGAGACATCAGATCTGTAAAAGTCATGGTTTTTTGGTCTTCGCTGAGCTGGGGGAACATGAATATGTGTTTGTTTTTCAAATTTGAGCTCTTTCTGCAATGGGCATTTTTCATGCTATAAGCAGTTTTTCCTAACAAATGCAAGATATAACATGGGCTATCTCTGCAAGGAGACATCAGATCTTCAAAACTCATCGTTTTTTTGTCTTCGGGGAGGCGGGGGAACATGAATATGTGTTTGTTTTTCGAATTTGAGCCCTTTCTGCAATGGGCACTTTTCATGCTATAAGCAGTTTTTCCTAACAAATACAAGATATAACATGGGCTATCTTCGCAAGGAGACATCAGACCTTCAAAACTCATTGTTTTTTGGTCTTCGGGGAGGCGGGGGAACATGAATATGTGTTTGTTTTTCGAATTTGAGCTCTATCTGCAATGGGCACTTTTCATGTTATAAGCAGTTTTTCCTAACAAATGCAAGATATAACATGGGCTATCTCTGCAAGGAGACATCAGATCTTCAAAACTCATCGTTTTTTTGTCTTCGGGGAGGCGGGGGAACATGAATATGTGTTTGTTTTTCGAATTTGAGCCCTTTCTGCAATGGGCACTTTTCATGCTATAAGCAGTTTTTCCTAACAAATGCAAGATATAGCATGGGCTATCTCCGCAAGGAGACATCAGATCTGCAAAACTCATGGTTTTTTGGTCTTCGGGGAGGCGGGGGGAACATGAATATGTGTTTCTTTTTCGAATTTGAGCTCTATCTGCAATGGGCACTTTTCATGCTATAAGCAGTTTTTCCTAACAAATGCAAGATATAGCATGGGCTATCTCCGCAAGGAGACATCAGATCTGCAAAACTCATGGTTTTTTGGTCTTCGGGGAGGCGGGGGAACAGGAATATGTGTTTGCTTTTCGAATTTGAGCTCTATCTGCAATGGGCACTTTTCATGCTATAAGCAGTTTTTCCTAACAAATGCAAGATATAGCATGGGCTATCTCCGCAAGGAGACATCAGATCTGCAAAAGTCATGGTTTTTTGGTCTTCGGAGAGGCGGGGGAACAGGAATATGTGTTTGTTTTTCGAATTTGAGCTCTATCTGCAATGGGCACTTTTCATGCTATAAGCAGTTTTTCCTAACAAATGCAAGATATAACATAGGCTACCTCCGCGAGGAGACATCAGATCTGTAAAAGTCATGGTTTTTTGGTCTTCGCTGAGCTGGGGGAACATGAATATGTGTTTGTTTTTCAAATTTGAGCTCTTTCTGCAATGGGCATTTTTCATGCTATAAGCAGTTTTTCCTAACAAATGCAAGATATAACATGGGCTATCACTGCAAGGAGACATCAGATCTGTAAAAGTCATGGTTTTTTGGTCTTCGCTGAGCTGGGGGAACATGAATATGTGTTTGTTTTTCAAATTTGAGCTCTTTCTGCAATGGGCATTTTTCATGCTATAAGCAGTTTTTCCTAACAAATGCAAGATATAACATGGGCTATCTCTGCAAGGAGACATCAGATCTGCAAAAGTCATGGTTTTTTGGCCTTCGGGGAGGCAGGGGAACATGAATATGTGTTTCTTTTTCGAATTTGAGCTCTATCTGCAATGGGCACTTTTCATGCTATAAGCAGTTTTTCCAAACAAATGCAAGATATAGCATGGGCTATCTCCGCAAGGAGACATCAGATCTGCATAACTCATGGTTTTTTGGTCTTCGGTGAGCCGGGGGAACATGAATATGTGTTTGTTTTTCAAATTTGAGCTCTATCTGCAATGGGCACTTTTCATGCTATAAGCTCTATCTGAAATGGGCACTTTTCATGCTATAAGCAGGTTTTCCTAACAAATGCAAGATGTAACATGGGCTACCTCCGCAAGGAGACATCAGATCTGCAAAAGTCATGGTTTTTTGGTCTTCGGGGTGGTAGGGGAACATGAATATGTGTTTGTTTTTCGAATTTGAGCTCTATCTGCAATGGGCACTTTTCATGCTATAAGCAGGTTTTCCTAACAAATGCAAGATGTAACATGGGCTACCTCCGCAAGGAGACATCAGATCTGCAAAAGTCATGGTTTTTTGGTCTTCGGGGTGGTAGGGGAACATGAATATGTGTTTGTTTTTTGAATTTGAGCTCTATCTGCAATGGGCACTTTTCATGCTATAAGCAGTTTTTCCTAACAAATGCAAGATATAGCATGGGCTTTCTCCGCAAGGAGACATCAGATCTGCAAAAGTCATGGTTTTTTGGTCTTCGGGGAGGCGGGGGAACATGAATATGTGTTTGTTTTTCGAATTTGAGCTCTATCTGCAATGGGCACTTTTCATGCTATAAGCAGTTTTTCCTAACAAATGCAAGATATAACATGGGCTATCTCTGCAAGGAGACATCAGATCTGCAAAAGTCATGGTTTTTTGGTCTTCGAGGAGGCGGGGGAACAGGAATAAGTGTTTTTTTGCGAATTTGAGCTCTATCTGCAATGGGCACTTTTCATGCTATAAGCAGTTTTTCCTAACAAATGCAAGATATAACATGGGCTATCTCTGCAAGGAGACATCAGATCTGCAAAAGTCATGGTTTTTTGGTCTTCGGGGAGGCGGGGGAACAGGAATAAGTGTTTTTTTGCGAATTTGAGCTCTATCTGCAATGGGCACTTTTCATGCTATAAGCAGTTTTTCCTAACAAATGCAAGATATAACATGGGCTATCTCTGCAAGGAGACATCAGATCTGCAAAAGTCATGGTTTTTTGGTCTTCGGGGAGGCGGGGGAACAGGAATAAGTGTTTTTTTGCGGAATTTGAGCTCTATCTGCAATGGGCACTTTTCATTATTTAAGCAGTTTTTCCTAACAAATGCAAGATATAGCATGGGCTATCTCCGCAAGGAGACATCAGATCAGCAAAAGTCATGGTTTTTTGGTCTTCGGGGAGGCGGGGGAACATGAATATGTGTCTGTTTTTTGAATTTGAGCTCAATCTGCAATGGGCACTTTTCATGCTATAAGCAGTTTTTCCAAACAAATGCAAGATATAGCATGGGCTATCTCCGCAAGGAGACATCAGATCTGCAAAACTCATGGTTTTTTGGTCTTCGGGGAGGCGGGGGAACAGGAATATGTGTTTGCTTTTCGAATTTGAGCTCTATCTGCAATGGGCACTTTTTATGCTATAAGCAGTTTTTCCTAACAAATGCAAGATATAGCATGGGCTATCTCCGCAAGGAGACATCAGATCTGCAAAAGTCATGGTTTTTTGGTCTTCGGGGAGGCGGGGGAACAGGAATATGTGTTTGTTTTTCGAATTTGAGCTCTATCTGCAATGGGCACTTTTCATGCTATAAGCAGTTTTTCCTAACAAATGCAAGATGTAACATGGGCTATCTCCGCAAGGACACATCAGATCTGCAAAACCCATGGTTTTTTGGTCTTCAGGGAGGCGGGGGTACAGGAATAAGTGTTTCTTTTGCGAATTTGAGCTCTATCTGCAATGGGCACTTTTCATGCTATAAGCAGTTTTTCCTAACAAATGCAAGATATAACATGGGCTATCTCCGCAAGGAGACATCAGATCTGCAAAACTCATGGTTTTTTGGTCTTCGGGGAGGCGGGGGGAACATGAATATGTGTTTCTTTTTCGAATTTGAGCTCTATCTGCAATGGGCACTTTTCATGCTATAAGCAGTTTTTCCAAACAAATGCAAGATATAGCATGGGCTATCTCCGCAAGGAGACATCAGATCTGCAAAACTCATGGTTTTTTGGTCTTCGGGGAGGCGGGGGAACAGGAATATGTGTTTGCTTTTCGAATTTGAGCTCTATCTGCAATGGGCACTTTTTATGCTATAAGCAGTTTTTCCTAACAAATGCAAGATATAGCATGGGCTATCTCCGCAAGGAGACATCAGATCTGCAAAAGTCATGGTTTTTTGGTCTTCGGGGAGGCGGGGGAACAGGAATATGTGTTTGTTTTTCGAATTTGAGCTCTATCTGCAATGGGCACTTTTCATGCTATAAGCAGTTTTTCCTAACAAATGCAAGATATAACATAGGCTACCTCCGCGAGGAGACATCAGATCTGTAAAAGTCATGGTTTTTTGGTCTTCGCTGAGCTGGGGGAACATGAATATGTGTTTGTTTTTCAAATTTGAGCTCTTTCTGCAATGGGCATTTTTCATGCTATAAGCAGTTTTTCCTAACAAATGCAAGATATAACATGGGCTATCTCCGCAAGGAGACATCAGATCTGCAAATGTCATGGTTTTTTGGTCTTCGGGGAGGCGGGGGAACAGGAATATGTGTTTGTTTTTCGAATTTGAGCTCTATCTGCAATGGGCACTTTTCATGCTATAAGCAGTTTTTCCTAACAAATGCAAGATGTAACATGGGCTATCTCCGCAAGGACACATCAGATCTGCAAAACCCATGGTTTTTTGGTCTTCAGGGAGGCGGGGGTACAGGAATAAGTGTTTCTTTTGCGAATTTGAGCTCTATCGGCAATGGGCACTTTTCATGCTATAAGCAGTTTTTCCTAACAAATGCAAGATATAACATGGGCTATCTCCGCAAGGAGACATCAGATCTGCAAAACTCATGGTTTTTTGGTCTTCGGGGAGGCGGGGGGAACATGAATATGTGTTTCTTTTTCGAATTTGAGCTCTATCTGCAATGGGCACTTTTCATGCTATAAGCAGTTTTTCCAAACAAATGCAAGATATAGCATGGGCTATCTCCGCAAGGAGACATCAGATCTGCAAAACTCATGGTTTTTTGGTCTTCGGGGAGGCGGGGGAACAGGAATATGTGTTTGCTTTTCGAATTTGAGCTCTATCTGCAATGGGCACTTTTTATGCTATAAGCAGTTTTTCCTAACAAATGCAAGATATAGCATGGGCTATCTCCGCAAGGAGACATCAGATCTGCAAAAGTCATGGTTTTTTGGTCTTCGGGGAGGCGGGGGAACAGGAATATGTGTTTGTTTTTCGAATTTGAGCTCTATCTGCAATGGGCACTTTTCATGCTATAAGCAGTTTTTACTAACAAATGCAAGATATAACGTAGGCTACCTCCGCGAGGAGACATCAGATCTGTAAAAGTCATGGTTTTTTGGTCTTTGCTGAGCTGGGGGAACATGAATATGTGTTTGTTTTTCAAATTTGAGCTCTCTCTGCAATGGGCATTTTTCATGCTATAAGCAGTTTTTCCTAACAAATGCAAGATATAACATGGGCTATCTCTGCAAGGAGACATCAGATCTTCAAAACTCATCGTTTTTTTGTCTTCGGGGAGGCGGGGGAACATGAATATGTGTTTGTTTTTCGAATTTGAGCCCTTTCTGCAATGGGCACTTTTCATGCTATAAGCAGTTTTTCCTAACAAATACAAGATATAACATGGGCTATCTTCGCAAGGAGACATCAGACCTTCAAAACTCATGGTTTTTGGTCTTCGGAGAGGCGGGGGAACATGAATATGTGTTTGTTTTTCGAATTTGAGCTCTATCTGAAATGGGCACTTTTCATGCTATAAGCAGTTTTTCCTAACAAATGCAAGATATAACATGGGCTATATCCGCAAGAAGACATCAGATCTGCAAAAGTCATGGTTTTTTGGTCTTCGGGGAGGCGGGGGAACATGAATATGTGTTTGTTTTTCGAATTTGAGCCCTTTCTGCAATGGGCACTTTTCATGCTATAAGCAGTTTTTCCTAACAAATGCAAGATATAGCATGGGCTATCTCCGCAAGGAGACATCAGATCTGCAAAGGTCATGGTTTTTTGGTCTTCGGGGAGGTTGGGGAACATGAATATGTGTTTGTTTTTCGAATTTGAGCTCTTTCTGCAATGGGCATTTTTCATGCTATAAGCAGGTTTTCCTAACAAATGCAAGATATAACATGGGCTATCTCCGCAAGGAGACATCAGATCTGCAAAACTCATGGTTTTTTGGTCTTCGGTGAACCAAGGGAACATGAATATGTGTTTGTTTTTCGAATTTGAGCTCTATCTGCAAAGGGCGCAAAAGTCATGGTTTTTTGGTCTTCGGGGAGGCGGGGGAACAGGAATAAGTGTTTTTTTGCGAATTTGAGCTCTATCTGCAATGGGCACTTTTCATGCAATAAGCAGTTTTTCCTAACAAATGCAAGATATAGCATGGGCTATCTCCGCAAGGAGACATCAGATCTGCAAAAGTCATGGTTTTTTGGTCTTCGGGGAGGCGGGGGAACAGGAATATGTGTTTGTTTTTCGAATTTGAGCTCTATCTGCAATGGGCACTTTTCATGCTATAAGCAGTTTTTCCTAACAAATGCAAGATGTAACATGGGCTATCTCCGCAAGGACACATCAGATCTGCAAAACCCATGGTTTTTTGGTCTTCAGGGAGGCGGGGGTACAGGAATAAGTGTTTCTTTTGCGAATTTGAGCTCTATCTGCAATGGGCACTTTTCATGCTATAAGCAGTTTTTCCTAACAAATGCAAGATATAACATGGGCTATCTCCGCAAGGAGACATCAGATCTGCAAAACTCATGGTTTTTTGGTCTTCGGGGAGGCGGGGGGAACATGAATATGTGTTTCTTTTTCGAATTTGAGCTCTATCTGCAATGGGCACTTTTCATGCTATAAGCAGTTTTTCCAAACAAATGCAAGATATAGCATGGGCTATCTCCGCAAGGAGACATCAGATCTGCAAAACTCATGGTTTTTTGGTCTTCGGGGAGGCGGGGGAACAGGAATATGTGTTTGTTTTTCGAATTTGAGCTCTATCTGCAATGGGCACTTTTCATGCTATAAGCAGTTTTTCCTAACAAATGCAAGATATAACATAGGCTACCTCCGCGAGGAGACATCAGATCTGTAAAAGTCATGGTTTTTTGGTCTTCGCTGAGCTGGGGGAACATGAATATGTGTTTGTTTTTCAAATTTGAGCTCTTTCTGCAATGGGCATTTTTCATGCTATAAGCAGTTTTTCCTAACAAATGCAAGATATAACATGGGCTATCTCCGCAAGGAGACATCAGATCTGCAAATGTCATGGTTTTTTGGTCTTCGGGGAGGCGGGGGAACAGGAATATGTGTTTGTTTTTCGAATTTGAGCTCTATCTGCAATGGGCACTTTTCATGCTATAAGCAGTTTTTCCTAACAAATGCAAGATGTAACATGGGCTATCTCCGCAAGGACACATCAGATCTGCAAAACCCATGGTTTTTTGGTCTTCAGGGAGGCGGGGGTACAGGAATAAGTGTTTCTTTTGCGAATTTGAGCTCTATCGGCAATGGGCACTTTTCATGCTATAAGCAGTTTTTCCTAACAAATGCAAGATATAACATGGGCTATCTCCGCAAGGAGACATCAGATCTGCAAAACTCATGGTTTTTTGGTCTTCGGGGAGGCGGGGGGAACATGAATATGTGTTTCTTTTTCGAATTTGAGCTCTATCTGCAATGGGCACTTTTCATGCTATAAGCAGTTTTTCCAAACAAATGCAAGATATAGCATGGGCTATCTCCGCAAGGAGACATCAGATCTGCAAAACTCATGGTTTTTTGGTCTTCGGGGAGGCGGGGGAACAGGAATATGTGTTTGCTTTTCGAATTTGAGCTCTATCTGCAATGGGCACTTTTTATGCTATAAGCAGTTTTTCCTAACAAATGCAAGATATAGCATGGGCTATCTCCGCAAGGAGACATCAGATCTGCAAAAGTCATGGTTTTTTGGTCTTCGGGGAGGCGGGGGAACAGGAATATGTGTTTGTTTTTCGAATTTGAGCTCTATCTGCAATGGGCACTTTTCATGCTATAAGCAGTTTTTCCTAACAAATGCAAGATATAACATAGGCTACCTCCGCGAGGAGACATCAGATCTGTAAAAGTCATGGTTTTTTGGTCTTTGCTGAGCTGGGGGAACATGAATATGTGTTTGTTTTTCAAATTTGAGCTCTTTCTGCAATGGGCATTTTTCATGCTATAAGCAGTTTCTCCTAACAAATGCAAGATATAACATGGGCTATCTCTGCAAGGAGACATCAGATCTTCAAAACTCATCGTTTTTTTGTCTTCGGGGAGGCGGGGGAACATGAATATGTGTTTGTTTTTCGAATTTGAGCCCTTTCTGCAATGGGCACTTTTCATGCTATAAGCAGTTTTTCCTAACAAATACAAGATATAACATGGGCTATCTTCGCAAGGAGACATCAGACCTTCAAAACTCATGGTTTTTGGTCTTCGGAGAGGCGGGGGAACATGAATATGTGTTTGTTTTTCGAATTTGAGCTCTATCTGAAATGGGCACTTTTCATGCTATAAGCAGTTTTTCCTAACAAATGCAAGATATAACATGGGCTATATCCGCAAGAAGACATCAGATCTGCAAAAGTCATGGTTTTTTGGTCTTCGGGGAGGCGGGGGAACATGAATATGTGTTTGTTTTTCGAATTTGAGCCCTTTCTGCAATGGGCACTTTTCATGCTATAAGCAGTTTTTCCTAACAAATGCAAGATATAGCATGGGCTATCTCCGCAAGGAGACATCAGATCTGCAAAGGTCATGGTTTTTTGGTCTTCGGGGAGGTTGGGGAACATGAATATGTGTTTGTTTTTCGAATTTGAGCTCTTTCTGCAATGGGCATTTTTCATGCTATAAGCAGGTTTTCCTAACAAATGCAAGATATAACATGGGCTATCTCCGCAAGGAGACATCAGATCTGCAAAACTCATGGTTTTTTGGTCTTCGGTGAACCAAGGGAACATGAATATGTGTTTGTTTTTCGAATTTGAGCTCTATCTGCAAAGGGCGCAAAAGTCATGGTTTTTTGGTCTTCGGGGAGGCGGGGGAACAGGAATAAGTGTTTTTTTGCGAATTTGAGCTCTATCTGCAATGGGCACTTTTCATGCAATAAGCAGTTTTTCCTAACAAATGCAAGATATAGCATGGGCTATCTCCGCAAGGAGACATCAGATCAGCAAAAGTCATGGTTTTTTGGTCTTCGGGGAGGCGGGGGAACATGAATATGTGTCTGTTTTTTGAATTTGAGCTCTATCTGCAATGGGCACTTTTCATACTATAAGCAGTTTTTCCTAACAAATGCAAGATATAACATGGGCTATCTCCGCAAGGACACATCAGATCTGCAAAAGTCATGGTTTTTTGGCCTTCGGGGAGGCGGGGGAACATGAATATGTGTTTCTTTTTCGAATTTGAGCTCTATCTGCAATGGGCACTTTTCATGCTATAAGCAGTTTTTCCAAACAAATGCAAGATGTAACATGGGCTACCTCCGCAAGGAGACATCAGATCTGCAAAAGTCATGGTTTTTTGGTCTTCGGGGTGGTAGGGGAACATGAATATGTGTTTGTTTTTCGAATTTGAGCTCTATCTGCAATGGGCACTTTTCATGCTATAAGCAGTTTTCCCTAACAAATGCAAGATATAGCATGGGCTATCTCCGCAAGGAGACATCAGATCTGCAAAAGTCATGGTTTTTTGGTCTTCGGGGAGGCGGGGGAACATGAATATGTGTCTGTTTTTTGAATTTGAGCCCTTTCTGCAATGGGCACTTTTCATGCTATAAGCAGTTTTTCCTAACAAATGCAAGATATAGCATGGGCTATCTCCGCAAGGAGACATCAGATCTGCAAAGGTCATGGTTTTTTGGTCTTCGGGGAGGTTGGGGAACATGAATATTTGTTTGTTTTTCGAATTTGAGCTCTTTCTGCAATGGGCATTTTTCATGCTATAAGCAGGTTTTCCTAACAAATGCAAGATATAACATGGGCTATCTCCGCAAGGAGACATCAGATCTGCAAAACTCATGGTTTTTTGGTCTTCGGTGAACCAAGGGAACATGAATATGTGTTTGTTTTTCGAATTTGAGCTCTATCTGCAAAGGGCGCAAAAGTCATGGTTTTTTGGTCTTCGGGGAGGCGGGGGAACAGGAATAAGTGTTTTTTTGCGAATTTGAGCTCTATCTGCAATGGGCACTTTTCATGCAATAAGCAGTTTTTCCTAACAAATGCAAGATATAGCATGGGCTATCTCCGCAAGGAGACATCAGATCAGCAAAAGTCATGGTTTTTTGGTCTTCGGGGAGGCGGGGGAACATGAATATGTGTCTGTTTTTTGAATTTGAGCTCTATCTGCAATGGGCACTTTTCATACTATAAGCAGTTTTTCCTAACAAATGCAAGATATAACATGGGCTATCTCCGCAAGGACACATCAGATCTGCAAAAGTCATGGTTTTTTGGTCTTCGGGGAGGCGGGGGAACAGGAATAAGTGTTTTTGTGCGGAATTTGAGCTCTATCTGCAATGGGCACTTTTCATGCTATAAGCAGTTTTTCCTAACAAATGCAAGATATAGCATGGGCTATCTCCGCAAGGAGACATCAGATCAGCAAAAGTCATGGTTTTTTGGTCTTCGGGGAGGCGGGGGAACATGAATATGTGTCTGTTTTTTGAATTTGAGCTCTATCTGCAATGGGCAGTTTTCATGCTATAAGCAGTTTTTCCTAACAAATGCAAGATGTAACATGGGCTATCTCCGCAAGGACACATCGGATCAGCAAAAGTCATGGTTTTTTGGCCTTCGGGGAGGCAGGGGAACATGAATATGTGTTTCTTTTTCGAATTTGAGCTCTATCTGCAATGGGCACTTTTCATGCTATAAGCAGTTTTTCCTAACAAATGCAAGATATAGCATGGGCTATCTCCGCAAGGAGACATCAGATCTGCAAAACTCATGGTTTTTTGGTCTTCGGTGAACCAAGGGAACATGAATATGTGTTTGTTTTTCGAATTTGAGCTCTATCTGCAAAGGGCGCAAAAGTCATGGTTTTTTGGTCTTCGGGGAGGCGGGGGAACAGGAATAAGTGTTTTTTTGCGAATTTGAGCTCTATCTGCAATGGGCACTTTTCATGCAATAAGCAGTTTTTCCTAACAAATGCAAGATATAGCATGGGCTATCTCCGCAAGGAGACATCAGATCAGCAAAAGTCATGGTTTTTTGGTCTTCGGGGAGGCGGGGGAACATGAATATGTGTCTGTTTTTTGAATTTGAGCTCTATCTGCAATGGGCACTTTTCATACTATAAGCAGTTTTTCCTAACAAATGCAAGATATAACATGGGCTATCTCCGCAAGGACACATCAGATCTGCAAAAGTCATGGTTTTTTGGCCTTCGGGGAGGCGGGGGAACATGAATATGTGTTTCTTTTTCGAATTTGAGCTCTATCTGCAATGGGCACTTTTCATGCTATAAGCAGTTTTTCCAAACAAATGCAAGATGTAGCATGGGCTATCTCCGCAAGGAGACATCATATCTGCATAACTCATGGTTTTTTGGTCTTCGGTGAGCCGGGGGAACATGAATATGTGTTTGTTTTTCAAATTTGAGCTCTATCTGCAATGGGCACTTTTCATGCTATAAGCTCTATCTGAAATGGGCACTTTTCATGCTATAAGCAGGTTTTCCTAACAAATGCAAGATGTAACATGGGCTACCTCCGCAAGGAGACATCAGATCTGCAAAAGTCATGGTTTTTTGGTCTTCGGGGTGGTAGGGGAACATGAATATGTGTTTGTTTTTCGAATTTGAGCTCTATCTGCAATGGGCTCTTTTCATGCTATAAGCAGGTTTTCCTAACAAATGCAAGATGTAACATGGGCTACCTCCGCAAGGAGACATCAGATCTGCAAAAGTCATGGTTTTTTGGTCTTCGGGGTGGTAGGGGAACATGAATATGTGTTTGTTTTTTGAATTTGAGCTCTATCTGCAATGGGCACTTTTCATGCTATAAGCAGTTTTTCCTAACAAATGCAAGATATAGCATGGGCTATCTCCGCAAGGAGACATCAGATCTGCAAAAGTCATGGTTTTTTTGTCTTCGGGGAGGCGGGGGAACATGAATATGTGTTTGTTTTTCGAATTTGAGCTCTATCTGCAATGGGCACTTTTCATGCTATAAGCAGTTTTTCCTAACAAATGCAAGATATAACATGGGCTATCTCTGCAAGGAGACATCAGATCTGCAAAAGTCATGGTTTTTTGGTCTTCGGGGAGGCGGGGGAACAGGAATAAGTGTTTTTTTTGCGAATTTGAGCTCTATCTGCAATGGGCACTTTTCATGCTATAAGCAGTTTTTCCTAACAAATGCAAGATATAACATGGGCTATCTCTGCAAGGAGACATCAGATCTGCAAAAGTCATGGTTTTTTGGTCTTCGGGGAGGCGGGGGAACAGGAATAAGTGTTTTTTTGCGGAATTTGAGCTCTATCTGCAATGGGCACTTTTCATGCTATAAGCAGTTTTTCCTAACAAATGCAAGATATAGCATGGGCTATCTCCGCAAGGAGACATCAGATCAGCAAAAGTCATGGTTTTTTGGTCTTCGGGGAGGCGGGGGAACATGAATATGTGTCTGTTTTTTGAATTTGAGCTCTATCTGCAATGGGCAGTTTTCATGCTATAAGCAGTTTTTCCTAACAAATGCAAGATGTAACATGGGCTATCTCCGCAAGGACACATCAGATCTGCAAAACTCATGGTTTTTTGGTCTTCAGGGAGGCGGGGGAACAGGAATAAGTGTTTCTTTTGCGAATTTGAGCTCTATCTGCAATGGGCACTTTTCATGCTATAAGCAGGTTTTCCTAACAAATGCAAGATATAACATGAGCTATCTCCGCAAGGAGACATCAGATCTGCAAAACTCATGGTTTTTTGGTCTTCGGGGAGGCGGGGGGAACATGAATATGTGTTTCTTTTTCGAATTTGAGCTCTATCTGCAATGGGCACTTTTCATGCTATAAGCAGTTTTTCCAAACAAATGCAAGATATAGCATGGGCTATCTCCGCAAGGAGACATCAGATCTGCATAACTCATGGTTTTTTGGTCTTCGGTGAGCCGGGGGAACATGAATATGTGTTTGTTTTTCAAATTTGAGCTCTATCTGCAATGGGCACTTTTCATGCTATAAGCTCTATCTGAAATGGGCACTTTTCATGCTATAAGCAGGTTTTCCTAACAAATGCAAGATGTAACATGGGCTACCTCCGCAAGGAGACATCAGATCTGCCTAAGTCATGGTTTTTTGGTCTTCGGGGTGGTAGGGGAACATGAATATGTGTTTGTTTTTCGAATTTGAGCTCTATCTGCAATGGGCACTTTTCATGCTATAAGCAGGTTTTCCTAACAAATGCAAGATGTAACATGGGCTACCTCCGCAAGGAGACATCAGATCTGCAAAAGTCATGGTTTTTTGGTCTTCGGGGTGGTAGGGGAACATGAATATGTGTTTGTTTTTTGAATTTGAGCTCTATCTGCAATGGGCACTTTTCATGCTATAAGCAGTTTTTCCTAACAAATGCAAGATATAGCATGGGCTTTCTCCGCAAGGAGACATCAGATCTGCAAAAGTCATGGTTTTTTGGTCTTCGGGGAGGCGGGGGAACATGAATATGTGTTTGTTTTTCGAATTTGAGCTCTATCTGCAATGGGCACTTTTCATGCTATAAGCAGTTTTTCCTAACAAATGCAAGATATAACATGGGCTATCTCTGCAAGGAGACATCAGATCTGCAAAAGTCATGGTTTTTTGGTCTTCGGGGAGGCGGGGGAACAGGAATAAGTGTTTTTTTGCGAATTTGAGCTCTATCTGCAATGGGCACTTTTCATGCTATAAGCAGTTTTTCCTAACAAATGCAAGATATAACATGGGCTATCTCTGCAAGGAGACATCAGATCTGCAAAAGTCATGGTTTTTTGGTCTTCGGGGAGGCGGGGGAACAGGAATAAGTGTTTTTTTGCGAATTTGAGCTCTATCTGCAATGGGCACTTTTCATGCTATAAGCAGTTTTTCCTAACAAATGCAAGATATAACATGGGCTATCTCTGCAAGGAGACATCAGATCTGCAAAAGTCATGGTTTTTTGGTCTTCGGGGAGGCGGGGGAACAGGAAAAAGTGTTTTTTTGCGGAATTTGAGCTCTATCTGCAATGGGCATTTTTCATGCTATAAGCAGTTTTTCCTAACAAATGCAAGATATAGCATGGGCTATCTCCGCAAGGAGACATCAGATCTTCAAAACTCATCGTTTTTTTGTCTTCGGGGAGGCGGGGGAACATGAATATGTGTTTGTTTTTCGAATTTGAGCCCTTTCTGCAATGGGCACTTTTCATGCTATAAGCAGTTTTTCCTAACAAATGCAAGATATAACATGGGCTATCTCCGCAAGGAGACATCAGATCAGCAAAAGTCATGGTTTTTTGGTCTTCGGGGAGGCGGGGGAACATGAATATGTGTCTGTTTTTTGAATTTGAGCTCAATCTGCAATGGGCACTTTTCATGCTATAAGCAGTTTTTCCAAACAAATGCAAGATATAGCATGGGCTATCTCCGCAAGGAGACATCAGATCTGCAAAACTCATGGTTTTTTGGTCTTCGGGGAGGCGGGGGAACAGGAATATGTGTTTGCTTTTCGAATTTGAGCTCTATCTGCAATGGGCACTTTTTATGCTATAAGCAGTTTTTCCTAACAAATGCAAGATATAGCATGGGCTATCTCCGCAAGGAGACATCAGATCTGCAAAAGTCATGGTTTTTTGGTCTTCGGGGAGGCGGGGGAACAGGAATATGTGTTTGTTTTTCGAATTTGAGCTCTATCTGCAATGGGCACTTTTCATGCTATAAGCAGTTTTTCCTAACAAATGCAAGATGTAACATGGGCTATCTCCGCAAGGACACATCAGATCTGCAAAACCCATGGTTTTTTGGTCTTCAGGGAGGCGGGGGTACAGGAATAAGTGTTTCTTTTGCGAATTTGAGCTCTATCTGCAATGGGCACTTTTCATGCTATAAGCAGTTTTTCCTAACAAATGCAAGATATAACATGGGCTATCTCCGCAAGGAGACATCAGATCTGCAAAACTCATGGTTTTTTGGTCTTCGGGGAGGCGGGGGGAACATGAATATGTGTTTCTTTTTCAAATTTGAGCTCTATCTGCAATGGGCACTTTTCATGCTATAAGCAGTTTTTCCAAACAAATGCAAGATATAGCATGGGCTATCTCCGCAAGGAGACATCAGATCTGCAAAACTCATGGTTTTTTGGTCTTCGGGGAGGCGGGGGAACAGGAATATGTGTTTGCTTTTCGAATTTGAGCTCTATCTGCAATGGGCACTTTTTATGCTATAAGCAGTTTTTCCTAACAAATGCAAGATATAGCATGGGCTATCTCCGCAAGGAGACATCAGATCTGCAAAAGTCATGGTTTTTTGGTCTTCGGGGAGGCGGGGGAACAGGAATATGTGTTTGTTTTTCGAATTTGAGCTCTATCTGCAATGGGCACTTTTCATGCTATAAGCAGTTTTTCCTAACAAATGCAAGATATAACATAGGCTACCTCCGCGAGGAGACATCAGATCTGTAAAAGTCATGGTTTTTTGGTCTTCGCTGAGCTGGGGGAACATGAATATGTGTTTGTTTTTCAAATTTGAGCTCTTTCTGCAATGGGCATTTTTCATGCTATAAGCAGTTTTTCCTAACAAATGCAAGATATAACATGGGCTATCTCCGCAAGGAGACATCAGATCTGCAAAAGTCATGGTTTTTTGGTCTTCGGGGAGGCGGGGGAACAGGAATATGTGTTTGTTTTTCGAATTTGAGCTCTATCTGCAATGGGCACTTTTCATGCTATAAGCAGTTTTTCCTAACAAATGCAAGATGTAACATGGGCTATCTCCGCAAGGACACATCAGATCTGCAAAACCCATGGTTTTTTGGTCTTCAGGGAGGCGGGGGTACAGGAATAAGTGTTTCTTTTGCGAATTTGAGCTCTATCGGCAATGGGCACTTTTCATGCTATAAGCAGTTTTTCCTAACAAATGCAAGATATAACATGGGCTATCTCCGCAAGGAGACATCAGATCTGCAAAACTCATGGTTTTTTGGTCTTCGGGGAGGCGGGGGGAACATGAATATGTGTTTCTTTTTCGAATTTGAGCTCTATCTGCAATGGGCACTTTTCATGCTATAAGCAGGTTTTCCTAACAAATGCAAGATGTAACATGGGCTACCTCCGCAAGGAGACATCAGATCTGCAAAAGTCATGGTTTTTTGGTCTTCGGGGTGGTAGGGGAACATGAATATGTGTTTGTTTTTTGAATTTGAGCTCTATCTGCAATGGGCACTTTTCATGCTATAAGCAGTTTTTCCTAACAAATGCAAGATATAGCATGGGCTTTCTCCGCAAGGAGACATCAGATCTGCAAAAGTCATGGTTTTTTGGTCTTCGGGGAGGCGGGGGAACATGAATATGTGTTTGTTTTTCGAATTTGAGCTCTATCTGCAATGGGCACTTTTCATGCTATAAGCAGTTTTTCCTAACAAATGCAAGATATAACATGGGCTATCTCTGCAAGGAGACATCAGATCTGCAAAAGTCATGGTTTTTTGGTCTTCGGGGAGGCGGGGGAACAGGAATAAGTGTTTTTTTGCGAATTTGAGCTCTATCTGCAATGGGCACTTTTCATGCTATAAGCAGTTTTTCCTAACAAATGCAAGATATAACATGGGCTATCTCTGCAAGGAGACATCAGATCTGCAAAAGTCATGGTTTTTTGGTCTTCGGGGAGGCGGGGGAACAGGAATAAGTGTTTTTTTGCGAATTTGAGCTCTATCTGCAATGGGCACTTTTCATGCTATAAGCAGTTTTTCCTAACAAATGCAAGATATAACATGGGCTATCTCTGCAAGGAGACATCAGATCTGCAAAAGTCATGGTTTTTTGGTCTTCGGGGAGGCGGGGGAACAGGAAAAAGTGTTTTTTTGCGGAATTTGAGCTCTATCTGCAATGGGCATTTTTCATGCTATAAGCAGTTTTTCCTAACAAATGCAAGATATAGCATGGGCTATCTCCGCAAGGAGACATCAGATCTTCAAAACTCATCGTTTTTTTGTCTTCGGGGAGGCGGGGGAACATGAATATGTGTTTGTTTTTCGAATTTGAGCCCTTTCTGCAATGGGCACTTTTCATGCTATAAGCAGTTTTTCCTAACAAATGCAAGATATAACATGGGCTATCTCCGCAAGGAGACATCAGATCAGCAAAAGTCATGGTTTTTTGGTCTTCGGGGAGGCGGGGGAACATGAATATGTGTCTGTTTTTTGAATTTGAGCTCAATCTGCAATGGGCACTTTTCATGCTATAAGCAGTTTTTCCAAACAAATGCAAGATATAGCATGGGCTATCTCCGCAAGGAGACATCAGATCTGCAAAACTCATGGTTTTTTGGTCTTCGGGGAGGCGGGGGAACAGGAATATGTGTTTGCTTTTCGAATTTGAGCTCTATCTGCAATGGGCACTTTTTATGCTATAAGCAGTTTTTCCTAACAAATGCAAGATATAGCATGGGCTATCTCCGCAAGGAGACATCAGATCTGCAAAAGTCATGGTTTTTTGGTCTTCGGGGAGGCGGGGGAACAGGAATATGTGTTTGTTTTTCGAATTTGAGCTCTATCTGCAATGGGCACTTTTCATGCTATAAGCAGTTTTTCCTAACAAATGCAAGATGTAACATGGGCTATCTCCGCAAGGACACATCAGATCTGCAAAACCCATGGTTTTTTGGTCTTCAGGGAGGCGGGGGTACAGGAATAAGTGTTTCTTTTGCGAATTTGAGCTCTATCTGCAATGGGCACTTTTCATGCTATAAGCAGTTTTTCCTAACAAATGCAAGATATAACATGGGCTATCTCCGCAAGGAGACATCAGATCTGCAAAACTCATGGTTTTTTGGTCTTCGGGGAGGCGGGGGGAACATGAATATGTGTTTCTTTTTCGAATTTGAGCTCTATCTGCAATGGGCACTTTTCATGCTATAAGCAGTTTTTCCAAACAAATGCAAGATATAGCATGGGCTATCTCCGCAAGGAGACATCAGATCTGCAAAACTCATGGTTTTTTGGTCTTCGGGGAGGCGGGGGAACAGGAATATGTGTTTGCTTTTCGAATTTGAGCTCTATCTGCAATGGGCACTTTTTATGCTATAAGCAGTTTTTCCTAACAAATGCAAGATATAGCATGGGCTATCTCCGCAAGGAGACATCAGATCTGCAAAAGTCATGGTTTTTTGGTCTTCGGGGAGGCGGGGGAACAGGAATATGTGTTTGTTTTTCGAATTTGAGCTCTATCTGCAATGGGCACTTTTCATGCTATAAGCAGTTTTTCCTAACAAATGCAAGATATAACATAGGCTACCTCCGCGAGGAGACATCAGATCTGTAAAAGTCATGGTTTTTTGGTCTTCGCTGAGCTGGGGGAACATGAATATGTGTTTGTTTTTCAAATTTGAGCTCTTTCTGCAATGGGCATTTTTCATGCTATAAGCAGTTTTTCCTAACAAATGCAAGATATAACATGGGCTATCTCCGCAAGGAGACATCAGATCTGCAAAAGTCATGGTTTTTTGGTCTTCGGGGAGGCGGGGGAACAGGAATATGTGTTTGTTTTTCGAATTTGAGCTCTATCTGCAATGGGCACTTTTCATGCTATAAGCAGTTTTTCCTAACAAATGCAAGATGTAACATGGGCTATCTCCGCAAGGACACATCAGATCTGCAAAACCCATGGTTTTTTGGTCTTCAGGGAGGCGGGGGTACAGGAATAAGTGTTTCTTTTGCGAATTTGAGCTCTATCGGCAATGGGCACTTTTCATGCTATAAGCAGTTTTTCCTAACAAATGCAAGATATAACATGGGCTATCTCCGCAAGGAGACATCAGATCTGCAAAACTCATGGTTTTTTGGTCTTCGGGGAGGCGGGGGGAACATGAATATGTGTTTCTTTTTCGAATTTGAGCTCTATCTGCAATGGGCACTTTTCATGCTATAAGCAGTTTTTCCAAACAAATGCAAGATATAGCATGGGCTATCTCCGCAAGGAGACATCAGATCTGCAAAACTCATGGTTTTTTGGTCTTCGGGGAGGCGGGGGAACAGGAATATGTGTTTGCTTTTCGAATTTGAGCTCTATCTGCAATGGGCACTTTTTATGCTATAAGCAGTTTTTCCTAACAAATGCAAGATATAGCATGGGCTATCTCCGCAAGGAGACATCAGATCTGCAAAAGTCATGGTTTTTTGGTCTTCGGGGAGGCGGGGGAACAGGAATATGTGTTTGTTTTTCGAATTTGAGCTCTATCTGCAATGGGCACTTTTCATGCTATAAGCAGTTTTTCCTAACAAATGCAAGATATAACATAGGCTACCTCCGCGAGGAGACATCAGATCTGTAAAAGTCATGGTTTTTTGGTCTTCGCTGAGCTGGGGGAACATGAATATGTGTTTGTTTTTCAAATTTGAGCTCTTTCTGCAATGGGCATTTTTCATGCTATAAGCAGTTTTTCCTAACAAATGCAAGATATAACATGGGCTATCTCTGCAAGGAGACATCAGATCTTCAAAACTCATCGTTTTTTTGTCTTCGGGGAGGCGGGGGAACATGAATATGTGTTTGTTTTTCGAATTTGAGCCCTTTCTGCAATGGGCACTTTTCATGCTATAAGCAGTTTTTCCTAACAAATACAAGATATAACATGGGCTATCTTCGCAAGGAGACATCAGACCTTCAAAACTCATGGTTTTTTGGTCTTCGGAGAGGCGGGGGAACATGAATATGTGTTTGTTTTTCGAATTTGAGCTCTATCTGAAATGGGCACTTTTCATGCTATAAGCAGTTTTTCCTAACAAATGCAAGATATAACATGGGCTATATCCGCAAGAAGACATCAGATCTGCAAAAGTCATGGTTTTTTGGTCTTCGGGGAGGCGGGGGAACATGAATATGTGTTTGTTTTTCGAATTTGAGCCCTTTCTGCAATGGGCACTTTTCATGCTATAAGCAGTTTTTCCTAACAAATGCAAGATATAGCATGGGCTATCTCCGCAAGGAGACATCAGATCTGCAAAGGTCATGGTTTTTTGGTCTTCGGGGAGGTTGGGGAACATGAATATGTGTTTGTTTTTCAAATTTGAGCTCTTTCTGCAATGGGCATTTTTCATGCTATAAGCAGGTTTTCCTAACAAATGCAAGATATAACATGGGCTATCTCCGCAAGGAGACATCAGATCTGCAAAACTCATGGTTTTTTGGTCTTCGGTGAACCAAGGGAACATGAATATGTGTTTGTTTTTCGAATTTGAGCTCTATCTGCAAAGGGCGCAAAAGTCATGGTTTTTTGGTCTTCGGGGAGGCGGGGGAACAGGAATAAGTGTTTTTTTGCGAATTTGAGCTCTATCTGCAATGGGCACTTTTCATGCAATAAGCAGTTTTTCCTAACAAATGCAAGATATAGCATGGGCTATCTCCGCAAGGAGACATCAGATCAGCAAAAGTCATGGTTTTTTGGTCTTCGGGGAGGCGGGGGAACATGAATATGTGTCTGTTTTTTGAATTTGAGCTCTATCTGCAATGGGCACTTTTCATACTATAAGCAGTTTTTCCTAACAAATGCAAGATATAACATGGGCTATCTCCGCAAGGACACATAAGATCTTCAAAAGTCATGGTTTTTTGGCCTTCGGGGAGGCGGGGGAACATGAATATGTGTTTCTTTTTCGAATTTGAGCTCTATCTGCAATGGGCACTTTTCATGCTATAAGCAGTTTTTCCAAACAAATGCAAGATGTAACATGGGCTACCTCCGCAAGGAGACATCAGATCTGCAAAAGTCATGGTTTTTTGGTCTTCGGGGTGGTAGGGGAACATGAATATGTGTTTGTTTTTCGAATTTGAGCTCTATCTGCAATGGGCACTTTTCATGCTATAAGCAGGTTTTCCTAACAAATGCAAGATGTAAAATGGGCTACCTCCGCAAGGAGACATCAGATCTGCAAAAGTCATGGTTTTTTGGTCTTCGGGGTGGTAGGGGAACATGAATATGTGTTTTTTGAATTTGAGCTCTATCTGCAATGGGCACTTTTCATGCTATAAGCAGTTTTCCCTAACAAATGCAAGATATAGCATGGGCTATCTCCGCAAGGAGACATCAGATCTGCAAAAGTCATGGTTTTTTGGTCTTCGGGGAGGCGGGGGAACAGGAATAAGTGTTTTTTTGCGAATTTGAGCTCTATCTGCAATGGGCACTTTTCATGCTATAAGCAGTTTTTCCTAACAAATGCAAGATATAACATGGGCTATCTCTGCAAGGAGACATCAGATCTGCAAAAGTCATGGTTTTTTGGTCTTCGGGGAGGCGGGGGAACAGGAATAAGTGTTTTTTTGCGGAATTTGAGCTCTATCTGCAATGGGCACTTTTCATGCTATAAGCAGTTTTTCCTAACAAATGCAAGATATAGCATGGGCTATCTCCGCAAGGAGACATCAGATCAGCAAAAGTCATGGTTTTTTGGTCTTCGGGGAGGCGGGGGAACATGAATATGTGTCTGTTTTTTGAATTTGAGCTCTATCTGCAATGGGCAGTTTTCATGCTATAAGCAGTTTTTCCTAACAAATGCAAGATGTAACATGGGCTATCTCCGCAAGGACACATCGGATCAGCAAAAGTCATGGTTTTGTGGTCTTCGGGGAGGCGGGGGAACATGAATATGTGTCTGTTTTTTGAATTTGAGCCCTTTCTGCAATGGGCACTTTTCATGCTATAAGCAGTTTTTCCTAACAAATGCAAGATATAGCATGGGCTATCTCCGCAAGGAGACATCAGATCTGCAAAGGTCATGGTTTTTTGGTCTTCGGGGAGGTTGGGGAACATGAATATTTGTTTGTTTTTCGAATTTGAGCTCTTTCTGCAATGGGCATTTTTCATGCTATAAGCAGGTTTTCCTAACAAATGCAAGATATAACATGGGCTATCTCCGCAAGGAGACATCAGATCTGCAAAACTCATGGTTTTTTGGTCTTCGGTGAACCAAGGGAACATGAATATGTGTTTGTTTTTCGAATTTGAGCTCTATCTGCAAAGGGCGCAAAAGTCATGGTTTTTTGGTCTTCGGGGAGGCGGGGGAACAGGAATAAGTGTTTTTTTGCGAATTTGAGCTCTATCTGCAATGGGCACTTTTCATGCAATAAGCAGTTTTTCCTAACAAATGCAAGATATAGCATGGGCTATCTCCGCAAGGAGACATCAGATCAGCAAAAGTCATGGTTTTTTGGTCTTCGGGGAGGCGGGGGAACATGAATATGTGTCTGTTTTTTGAATTTGAGCTCTATCTGCAATGGGCACTTTTCATACTATAAGCAGTTTTTCCTAACAAATGCAAGATATAACATGGGCTATCTCCGCAAGGACACATCAGATCTGCAAAAGTCATGGTTTTTTGGTCTTCGGGGAGGCGGGGGAACAGGAATAAGTGTTTTTGTGCGGAATTTGAGCTCTATCTGCAATGGGCACTTTTCATGCTATAAGCAGTTTTTCCTAACAAATGCAAGATATAGCATGGGCTATCTCCGCAAGGAGACATCAGATCTGCAAAAGTCATGGTTTTTTTGTCTTCGGGGAGGCGGGAGAACATGAATATGTGTTTGTTTTTCGAATTTGAGCTCTATCTGCAATGGGCACTTTTCATGCTATAAGCAGTTTTTCCTAACAAATGCAAGATATAACATGGGCTATCTCTGCAAGGAGACATCAGATCTGCAAAAGTCATGGTTTTTTGGTCTTCGGGGAGGCGGGGGAACAGGAATAAGTGTTTTTTTTGCGAATTTGAGCTCTATCTGCAATGGGCACTTTTCATGCTATAAGCAGTTTTTCCTAACAAATGCAAGATATAACATGGGCTATCTCTGCAAGGAGACATCAGATCTGCAAAAGTCATGGTTTTTTGGTCTTCGGGGAGGCGGGGGAACAGGAATAAGTGTTTTTTTGCGGAATTTGAGCTCTATCTGCAATGGGCACTTTTCATGCTATAAGCAGTTTTTCCTAACAAATGCAAGATATAGCATTGGCTATCTCCGCAAGGAGACATCAGATCAGCAAAAGTCATGGTTTTTTGGTCTTCGGGGAGGCGGGGGAACATGAATATGTGTCTGTTTTTTGAATTTGAGCTCTATCTGCAATGGGCAGTTTTCATGCTATAAGCAGTTTTTCCTAACAAATGCAAGATGTAACATGGGCTATCTTCGCAAGGAGACATCAGACCTTCAAAACTCATGGTTTTTTGGTCTTCGGAGAGGCGGGGGAACATGAATATGTGTTTGTTTTTCGAATTTGAGCTCTATCTGAAATGGGCACTTTTCATGCTATAAGCAGTTTTTCCTAACAAATGCAAGATATAACATGGGCTATATCCGCAAGAAGACATCAGATCTGCAAAAGTCATGGTTTTTTGGTCTTCGGGGAGGCGGGGGAACATGAATATGTGTTTGTTTTTCGAATTTGAGCCCTTTCTGCAATGGGCACTTTTCATGCTATAAGCAGTTTTTCCTAACAAATGCAAGATATAGCATGGGCTATCTCCGCAAGGAGACATCAGATCTGCAAAGGTCATGGTTTTTTGGTCTTCGGGGAGGTTGGGGAACATGAATATTTGTTTTTTTTTCGAATTTGAGCTCTTTCTGCAATGGGCATTTTTCATGCTATAAGCAGGTTTTCCTAACAAATGCAAGATATAACATGGGCTATCTCCGCAAGGAGACATCAGATCTGCAAAACTCATGGTTTTTTGGTCTTCGGTGAACCAAGGGAACATGAATATGTGTTTGTTTTTCGAATTTGAGCTCTATCTGCAAAGGGCGCAAAAGTCATGGTTTTTTGGTCTTCGGGGAGGCGGGGGAACAGGAATAAGTGTTTTTTTGCGAATTTGAGCTCTATCTGCAATGGGCACTTTTCATGCAATAAGCAGTTTTTCCTAACAAATGCAAGATATAGCATGGGCTATCTCCGCAAGGAGACATCAGATCAGCAAAAGTCATGGTTTTTTGGTCTTCGGGGAGGCGGGGGAACATGAATATGTGTCTGTTTTTTGAATTTGAGCTCTATCTGCAATGGGCACTTTTCATACTATAAGCAGTTTTTCCTAACAAATGCAAGATATAACATGGGCTATCTCCGCAAGGACACATCAGATCTGCAAAAGTCATGGTTTTTTGGCCTTCGGGGAGGCGGGGGAACATGAATATGTGTTTCTTTTTCGAATTTGAGCTCTATCTGCAATGGGCACTTTTCATGCTATAAGCAGTTTTTCCAAACAAATGCAAGATGTAACATGGGCTACCTCCGCAAGGAGACATCAGATCTGCAAAAGTCATGGTTTTTTGGTCTTCGGGGTGGTAGGGGAACATGAATATGTGTTTGTTTTTCGAATTTGAGCTCTATCTGCAATGGGCACTTTTCATGCTATAAGCAGGTTTTCCTAACAAATGCAAGATGTAACATGGGCTACCTCCGCAAGGAGACATCAGATCTGCAAAAGTCATGGTTTTTTGGTCTTCGGGGTGGTAGGGGAACATGAATATGTGTTTGTTTTTTGAATTTGAGCTCTATCTGCAATGGGCACTTTTCATGCTATAAGCAGTTTTCCCTAACAAATGCAAGATATAGCATGGGCTATCTCCGCAAGGAGACATCAGATCTGCAAAAGTCATGGTTTTTTGGTCTTCGGGGAGGCGGGGGAACAGGAATAAGTGTTTTTTTGCGAATTTGAGCTCTATCTGCAATGGGCACTTTTCATGCTATAAGCAGTTTTTCCTAACAAATGCAAGATATAACATGGGCTATCTCTGCAAGGAGACATCAGATCTGCAAAAGTCATGGTTTTTTGGTCTTCGGGGAGGCGGGGGAACAGGAATAAGTGTTTTTTTGCGGAATTTGAGCTCTATCTGCAATGGGCACTTTTCATGCTATAAGCAGTTTTTCCTAACAAATGCAAGATATAGCATGGGCTATCTCCGCAAGGAGACATCAGATCAGCAAAAGTCATGGTTTTTTGGTCTTCGGGGAGGCGGGGGAACATGAATATGTGTCTGTTTTTTGAATTTGAGCTCTATCTGCAATGGGCAGTTTTCATGCTATAAGCAGTTTTTCCTAACAAATGCAAGATGTAACATGGGCTATCTCCGCAAGGACACATCTGATCAGCAAAAGTCATGGTTTTGTGGTCTTCGGGGAGGCGGGGGAACATGAATATGTGTCTGTTTTTTGAATTTGAGCCCTTTCTGCAATGGGCACTTTTCATGCTATAAGCAGTTTTTCCTAACAAATGCAAGATATAGCATGGGCTATCTCCGCAAGGAGACATCAGATCTGCAAAGGTCATGGTTTTTTGGTCTTCGGGGAGGTTGGGGAACATGAATATTTGTTTGTTTTTCGAATTTGAGCTCTTTCTGCAATGGGCATTTTTCATGCTATAAGCAGGTTTTCCTAACAAATGCAAGATATAACATGGGCTATCTCCGCAAGGAGACATCAGATCTGCAAAACTCATGGTTTTTTGGTCTTCGGTGAACCAAGGGAACATGAATATGTGTTTGTTTTTCGAATTTGAGCTCTATCTGCAAAGGGCGCAAAAGTCATGGTTTTTTGGTCTTCGGGGAGGCGGGGGAACAGGAATAAGTGTTTTTTTGCGAATTTGAGCTCTATCTGCAATGGGCACTTTTCATGCAATAAGCAGTTTTTCCTAACAAATGCAAGATATAGCATGGGCTATCTCCGCAAGGAGACATCAGATCAGCAAAAGTCATGGTTTTTTGGTCTTCGGGGAGGCGGGGGAACATGAATATGTGTCTGTTTTTTGAATTTGAGCTCTATCTGCAATGGGCACTTTTCATACTATAAGCAGTTTTTCCTAACAAATGCAAGATATAACATGGGCTATCTCCGCAAGGACACATCAGATCTGCAAAAGTCATGGTTTTTTGGTCTTCGGGGAGGCGGGGGAACAGGAATAAGTGTTTTTGTGCGGAATTTGAGCTCTATCTGCAATGGGCACTTTTCATGCTATAAGCAGTTTTTCCTAACAAATGCAAGATATAGCATGGGCTATCTCCGCAAGGAGACATCAGATCTGCAAAAGTCATGGTTTTTTTGTCTTCGGGGAGGCGGGGGAACATGAATATGTGTTTGTTTTTCGAATTTGAGCTCTATCTGCAATGGGCACTTTTCATGCTATAAGCAGTTTTTCCTAACAAATGCAAGATATAACATGGGCTATCTCTGCAAGGAGACATCAGATCTGCAAAAGTCATGGTTTTTTGGTCTTCGGGGAGGCGGGGGAACAGGAATAAGTGTTTTTTTGCGAATTTGAGCTCTATCTGCAATGGGCACTTTTCATGCTATAAGCAGTTTTTCCTAACAAATGCAAGATATAGCATGGGCTATCTCCGCAAGGAGACATCAGATCAGCAAAAGTCATGGTTTTTTGGTCTTCGGGGAGGCGGGGGAACATGAATATGTGTCTGTTTTTTGAATTTGAGCTCTATCTGCAATGGGCAGTTTTCATGCTATAAGCAGTTTTTCCAAACAAATGCAAGATATAGCATGGGCTATCTCCGCAAGGAGACATCAGATCTGCATAACTCATGGTTTTTTGGTCTTCGGTGAGCCGGGGGAACATGAATATGTGTTTGTTTTTCAAATTTGAGCTCTATCTGCAATGGGCACTTTTCATGCTATAAGCTCTATCTGAAATGGGCACTTTTCATGCTATAAGCAGGTTTTCCTAACAAATGCAAGATGTAACATGGGCTACCTCCGCAAGGAGACATCAGATCTGCAAAAGTCATGGTTTTTTGGTCTTCGGGGTGGTAGGGGAACATGAATATGTGTTTGTTTTTCGAATTTGAGCTCTATCTGCAATGGGCACTTTTCATGCTATAAGCAGGTTTTCCTAACAAATGCAAGATGTAACATGGGCTACCTCCGCAAGGAGACATCAGATCTGCAAAAGTCATGGTTTTTTGGTCTTCGGGGTGGTAGGGGAACATGAATATGTGTTTGTTTTTTGAATTTGAGCTCTATCTGCAATGGGCACTTTTCATGCTATAAGCAGTTTTTCCTAACAAATGCAAGATATAGCATGGGCTTTCTCCGCAAGGAGACATCAGATCTGCAAAAGTCATGGTTTTTTGGTCTTCGGGGAGGCGGGGGAACATGAATATGTGTTTGTTTTTCGAATTTGAGCTCTATCTGCAATGGGCACTTTTCATGCTATAAGCAGTTTTTCCTAACAAATGCAAGATATAACATGGGCTATCTCTGCAAGGAGACATCAGATCTGCAAAAGTCATGGTTTTTTGGTCTTCGGGGAGGCGGGGGAACAGGAATAAGTGTTTTTTTGCGAATTTGAGCTCTATCTGCAATGGGCACTTTTCATGCTATAAGCAGTTTTTCCTAACAAATGCAAGATATAACATGGGCTATCTCTGCAAGGAGACATCAGATCTGCAAAAGTCATGGTTTTTTGGTCTTCGGGGAGGCGGGGGAACAGGAATAAGTGTTTTTTTGCGAATTTGAGCTCTATCTGCAATGGGCACTTTTCATGCTATAAGCAGTTTTTCCTAACAAATGCAAGATATAACATGGGCTATCTCTGCAAGGAGACATCAGATCTGCAAAAGTCATGGTTTTTTGGTCTTCGGGGAGGCGGGGGAACAGGAATAAGTGTTTTTTTGCGGAATTTGAGCTCTATCTGCAATGGGCACTTTTCATTATTTAAGCAGTTTTTCCTAACAAATGCAAGATATAGCATGGGCTATCTCCGCAAGGAGACATCAGATCAGCAAAAGTCATGGTTTTTTGGTCTTCGGGGAGGCGGGGGAACATGAATATGTGTCTGTTTTTTGAATTTGAGCTCAATCTGCAATGGGCACTTTTCATGCTATAAGCAGTTTTTCCAAACAAATGCAAGATATAGCATGGGCTATCTCCGCAAGGAGACATCAGATCTGCAAAACTCATGGTTTTTTGGTCTTCGGGGAGGCGGGGGAACAGGAATATGTGTTTGCTTTTCGAATTTGAGCTCTATCTGCAATGGGCACTTTTTATGCTATAAGCAGTTTTTCCTAACAAATGCAAGATATAGCATGGGCTATCTCCGCAAGGAGACATCAGATCTGCAAAAGTCATGGTTTTTTGGTCTTCGGGGAGGCGGGGGAACAGGAATATGTGTTTGTTTTTCGAATTTGAGCTCTATCTGCAATGGGCACTTTTCATGCTATAAGCAGTTTTTCCTAACAAATGCAAGATGTAACATGGGCTATCTCCGCAAGGACACATCAGATCTGCAAAACCCATGGTTTTTTGGTCTTCAGGGAGGCGGGGGTACAGGAATAAGTGTTTCTTTTGCGAATTTGAGCTCTATCTGCAATGGGCACTTTTCATGCTATAAGCAGTTTTTCCTAACAAATGCAAGATATAACATGGGCTATCTCCGCAAGGAGACATCAGATCTGCAAAACTCATGGTTTTTTGGTCTTCGGGGAGGCGGGGGGAACATGAATATGTGTTTCTTTTTCGAATTTGAGCTCTATCTGCAATGGGCACTTTTCATGCTATAAGCAGTTTTTCCAAACAAATGCAAGATATAGCATGGGCTATCTCCGCAAGGAGACATCAGATCTGCAAAACTCATGGTTTTTTGGTCTTCGGGGAGGCGGGGGAACAGGAATATGTGTTTGCTTTTCGAATTTGAGCTCTATCTGCAATGGGCACTTTTTATGCTATAAGCAGTTTTTCCTAACAAATGCAAGATATAGCATGGGCTATCTCCGCAAGGAGACATCAGATCTGCAAAAGTCATGGTTTTTTGGTCTTCGGGGAGGCGGGGGAACAGGAATATGTGTTTGTTTTTCGAATTTGAGCTCTATCTGCAATGGGCACTTTTCATGCTATAAGCAGTTTTTCCTAACAAATGCAAGATATAACATAGGCTACCTCCGCGAGGAGACATCAGATCTGTAAAAGTCATGGTTTTTTGGTCTTCGCTGAGCTGGGGGAACATGAATATGTGTTTGTTTTTCAAATTTGAGCTCTTTCTGCAATGGGCATTTTTCATGCTATAAGCAGTTTTTCCTAACAAATGCAAGATATAACATGGGCTATCTCCGCAAGGAGACATCAGATCTGCAAAAGTCATGGTTTTTTGGTCTTCGGGGAGGCGGGGGAACAGGAATATGTGTTTGTTTTTCGAATTTGAGCTCTATCTGCAATGGGCACTTTTCATGCTATAAGCAGTTTTTCCTAACAAATGCAAGATGTAACATGGGCTATCTCCGCAAGGACACATCAGATCTGCAAAACCCATGGTTTTTTGGTCTTCAGGGAGGCGGGGGTACAGGAATAAGTGTTTCTTTTGCGAATTTGAGCTCTATCGGCAATGGGCACTTTTCATGCTATAAGCAGTTTTTCCTAACAAATGCAAGATATAACATGGGCTATCTCCGCAAGGAGACATCAGATCTGCAAAACTCATGGTTTTTTGGTCTTCGGGGAGGCGGGGGGAACATGAATATGTGTTTCTTTTTCGAATTTGAGCTCTATCTGCAATGGGCACTTTTCATGCTATAAGCAGTTTTTCCAAACAAATGCAAGATATAGCATGGGCTATCTCCGCAAGGAGACATCAGATCTGCAAAACTCATGGTTTTTTGGTCTTCGGGGAGGCGGGGGAACAGGAATATGTGTTTGCTTTTCGAATTTGAGCTCTATCTGCAATGGGCACTTTTTATGCTATAAGCAGTTTTTCCTAACAAATGCAAGATATAGCATGGGCTATCTCCGCAAGGAGACATCAGATCTGCAAAAGTCATGGTTTTTTGGTCTTCGGGGAGGCGGGGGAACAGGAATATGTGTTTGTTTTTCGAATTTGAGCTCTATCTGCAATGGGCACTTTTCATGCTATAAGCAGTTTTTCCTAACAAATACAAGATATAACATGGGCTATCTTCGCAAGGAGACATCAGACCTTCAAAACTCATGGTTTTTTGGTCTTCGGAGAGGCGGGGGAACATGAATATGTGTTTGTTTTTCGAATTTGAGCTCTATCTGAAATGGGCACTTTTCATGCTATAAGCAGTTTTTCCTAACAAATGCAAGATATAACATGGGCTATCTCCGCAAGGAGACATCAGATCTGCAAAACTCATGGTTTTTTGGTCTTCGGTGAACCAAGGGAACATGAATATGTGTTTGTTTTTCGAATTTGAGCTCTATCTGCAAAGGGCGCAAAAGTCATGGTTTTTTGGTCTTCGGGGAGGCGGGGGAACAGGAATAAGTGTTTTTTTGCGAATTTGAGCTCTATCTGCAATGGGCACTTTTCATGCAATAAGCAGTTTTTCCTAACAAATGCAAGATATAGCATGGGCTATCTCCGCAAGGAGACATCAGATCAGCAAAAGTCATGGTTTTTTGGTCTTCGGGGAGGCGGGGGAACATGAATATGTGTCTGTTTTTTGAATTTGAGCTCTATCTGCAATGGGCACTTTTCATACTATAAGCAGTTTTTCCTAACAAATGCAAGATATAACATGGGCTATCTCCGCAAGGACACATCAGATCTGCAAAAGTCATGGTTTTTTGGCCTTCGGGGAGGCGGGGGAACATGAATATGTGTTTCTTTTTCGAATTTGAGCTCTATCTGCAATGGGCACTTTTCATGCTATAAGCAGTTTTTCCAAACAAATGCAAGATGTAACATGGGCTACCTCCGCAAGGAGACATCAGATCTGCAAAAGTCATGGTTTTTTGGTCTTCGGGGTGGTAGGGGAACATGAATATGTGTTTGTTTTTCGAATTTGAGCTCTATCTGCAATGGGCACTTTTCATGCTATAAGCAGGTTTTCCTAACAAATGCAAGATGTAACATGGGCTACCTCCGCAAGGAGACATCAGATCTGCAAAAGTCATGGTTTTTTGGTCTTCGGGGTGGTAGGGGAACATGAATATGTGTTTGTTTTTTGAATTTGAGCTCTATCTGCAATGGGCACTTTTCATGCTATAAGCAGTTTTCCCTAACAAATGCAAGATATAGCATGGGCTATCTCCGCAAGGAGACATCAGATCTGCAAAAGTCATGGTTTTTTGGTCTTCGGGGAGGCGGGGGAACAGGAATAAGTGTTTTTTTGCGAATTTGAGCTCTATCTGCAATGGGCACTTTTCATGCTATAAGCAGTTTTTCCTAACAAATGCAAGATATAACATGGGCTATCTCTGCAAGGAGACATCAGATCTGCAAAAGTCATGGTTTTTTGGTCTTCGGGGAGGCGGGGGAACAGGAATAAGTGTTTTTTTGCGGAATTTGAGCTCTATCTGCAATGGGCACTTTTCATGCTATAAGCAGTTTTTCCTAACAAATGCAAGATATAGCATGGGCTATCTCCGCAAGGAGACATCAGATCAGCAAAAGTCATGGTTTTTTGGTCTTCGGGGAGGCGGGGGAACATGAATATGTGTCTGTTTTTTGAATTTGAGCTCTATCTGCAATGGGCAGTTTTCATGCTATAAGCAGTTTTTCCTAACAAATGCAAGATGTAACATGGGCTATCTCCGCAAGGACACATCGGATCAGCAAAAGTCATGGTTTTGTGGTCTTCGGGGAGGCGGGGGAACATGAATATGTGTCTGTTTTTTGAATTTGAGCCCTTTCTGCAATGGGCACTTTTCATGCTATAAGCAGTTTTTCCTAACAAATGCAAGATATAGCATGGGCTATCTCCGCAAGGAGACATCAGATCTGCAAAGGTCATGGTTTTTTGGTCTTCGGGGAGGTTGGGGAACATGAATATTTGTTTGTTTTTCGAATTTGAGCTCTTTCTGCAATGGGCATTTTTCATGCTATAAGCAGGTTTTCCTAACAAATGCAAGATATAACATGGGCTATCTCCGCAAGGAGACATCAGATCTGCAAAACTCATGGTTTTTTGGTCTTCGGTGAACCAAGGGAACATGAATATGTGTTTGTTTTTCGAATTTGAGCTCTATCTGCAAAGGGCGCAAAAGTCATGGTTTTTTGGTCTTCGGGGAGGCGGGGGAACAGGAATAAGTGTTTTTTTGCGAATTTGAGCTCTATCTGCAATGGGCACTTTTCATGCAATAAGCAGTTTTTCCTAACAAATGCAAGATATAGCATGGGCTATCTCCGCAAGGAGACATCAGATCAGCAAAAGTCATGGTTTTTTGGTCTTCGGGGAGGCGGGGGAACATGAATATGTGTCTGTTTTTTGAATTTGAGCTCTATCTGCAATGGGCACTTTTCATACTATAAGCAGTTTTTCCTAACAAATGCAAGATATAACATGGGCTATCTCCGCAAGGACACATCAGATCTGCAAAAGTCATGGTTTTTTGGTCTTCGGGGAGGCGGGGGAACAGGAATAAGTGTTTTTGTGCGGAATTTGAGCTCTATCTGCAATGGGCACTTTTCATGCTATAAGCAGTTTTTCCTAACAAATGCAAGATATAGCATGGGCTATCTCCGCAAGGAGACATCAGATCAGCAAAAGTCATGGTTTTTTGGTCTTCGGGGAGGCGGGGGAACATGAATATGTGTCTGTTTTTTGAATTTGAGCTCTATCTGCAATGGGCAGTTTTCATGCTATAAGCAGTTTTTCCTAACAAATGCAAGATGTAACATGGGCTATCTCCGCAAGGACACATCGGATCAGCAAAAGTCATGGTTTTTTGGCCTTCGGGGAGGCAGGGGAACATGAATATGTGTTTCTTTTTCGAATTTGAGCTCTATCTGCAATGGGCACTTTTCATGCTATAAGCAGTTTTTCCTAACAAATGCAAGATATAGCATGGGCTATCTCCGCAAGGAGACATCAGATCTGCAAAACTCATGGTTTTTTGGTCTTCGGTGAACCAAGGGAACATGAATATGTGTTTGTTTTTCGAATTTGAGCTCTATCTGCAAAGGGCGCAAAAGTCATGGTTTTTTGGTCTTCGGGGAGGCGGGGGAACAGGAATAAGTGTTTTTTTGCGAATTTGAGCTCTATCTGCAATGGGCACTTTTCATGCAATAAGCAGTTTTTCCTAACAAATGCAAGATATAGCATGGGCTATCTCCGCAAGGAGACATCAGATCAGCAAAAGTCATGGTTTTTTGGTCTTCGGGGAGGCGGGGGAACATGAATATGTGTCTGTTTTTTGAATTTGAGCTCTATCTGCAATGGGCACTTTTCATACTATAAGCAGTTTTTCCTAACAAATGCAAGATATAACATGGGCTATCTCCGCAAGGACACATCAGATCTGCAAAAGTCATGGTTTTTTGGCCTTCGGGGAGGCGGGGGAACATGAATATGTGTTTCTTTTTCGAATTTGAGCTCTATCTGCAATGGGCACTTTTCATGCTATAAGCAGTTTTTCCAAACAAATGCAAGATGTAGCATGGGCTATCTCCGCAAGGAGACATCATATCTGCATAACTCATGGTTTTTTGGTCTTCGGTGAGCCGGGGGAACATGAATATGTGTTTGTTTTTCAAATTTGAGCTCTATCTGCAATGGGCACTTTTCATGCTATAAGCTCTATCTGAAATGGGCACTTTTCATGCTATAAGCAGGTTTTCCTAACAAATGCAAGATGTAACATGGGCTACCTCCGCAAGGAGACATCAGATCTGCAAAAGTCATGGTTTTTTGGTCTTCGGGGTGGTAGGGGAACATGAATATGTGTTTGTTTTTCGAATTTGAGCTCTATCTGCAATGGGCACTTTTCATGCTATAAGCAGGTTTTCCTAACAAATGCAAGATGTAACATGGGCTACCTCCGCAAGGAGACATCAGATCTGCAAAAGTCATGGTTTTTTGGTCTTCGGGGTGGTAGGGGAACATGAATATGTGTTTGTTTTTTGAATTTGAGCTCTATCTGCAATGGGCACTTTTCATGCTATAAGCAGTTTTTCCTAACAAATGCAAGATATAACATGGGTTATCTCTGCAAGGAGACATCAGATCTGCAAAAGTCATGGTTTTTTGGTCTTCGGGGAGGCGGGGGAACAGGAATAAGTGTTTTTTTTGCGAATTTGAGCTCTATCTGCAATGGGCACTTTTCATGCTATAAGCAGTTTTTCCTAACAAATGCAAGATATAACATGGGCTATCTCTGCAAGGAGACATCAGATCTGCAAAAGTCATGGTTTTTTGGTCTTCGGGGAGGCGGGGGAACAGGAATAAGTGTTTTTTTGCGGAATTTGAGCTCTATCTGCAATGGGCACTTTTCATGCTATAAGCAGTTTTTCCTAACAAATGCAAGATATAGCATGGGCTATCTCCGCAAGGAGACATCAGATCAGCAAAAGTCATGGTTTTTTGGTCTTCGGGGAGGCGGGGGAACATGAATATGTGTCTGTTTTTTGAATTTGAGCTCTATCTGCAATGGGCAGTTTTCATGCTATAAGCAGTTTTTCCTAACAAATGCAAGATGTAACATGGGCTATCTCCGCAAGGACACATCAGATCTGCAAAACTCATGGTTTTTTGGTCTTCAGGGAGGCGGGGGAACAGGAATAAGTGTTTCTTTTGCGAATTTGAGCTCTATCTGCAATGGGCACTTTTTATGCTATAAGCAGTTTTTCCTAACAAATGCAAGATATAGCATGGGCTATCTCCGCAAGGAGACATCAGATCTGCAAAAGTCATGGTTTTTTGGTCTTCGGGGAGGCGGGGGAACAGGAATATGTGTTTGTTTTTCGAATTTGAGCTCTATCTGCAATGGGCACTTTTCATGCTATAAGCAGTTTTTCCTAACAAATGCAAGATATAACATAGGCTACCTCCGCGAGGAGACATCAGATCTGTAAAAGTCATGGTTTTTTGGTCTTCGCTGAGCTGGGGGAACATGAATATGTGTTTGTTTTTCAAATTTGAGCTCTTTCTGCAATGGGCATTTTTCATGCTATAAGCAGTTTTTCCTAACAAATGCAAGATATAACATGGGCTATCTCTGCAAGGAGACATCAGATCTTCAAAACTCATCGTTTTTTTGTCTTCGGGGAGGCGGGGGAACATGAATATGTGTTTGTTTTTCGAATTTGAGCCCTTTCTGCAATGGGCACTTTTCATGCTATAAGCAGTTTTTCCTAACAAATACAAGATATAACATGGGCTATCTTCGCAAGGAGACATCAGACCTTCAAAACTCATGGTTTTTTGGTCTTCGGAGAGGCGGGGGAACATGAATATGTGTTTGTTTTTCGAATTTGAGCTCTATCTGAAATGGGCACTTTTCATGCTATAAGCAGTTTTTCCTAACAAATGCAAGATATAACATGGGCTATATCCGCAAGAAGACATCAGATCTGCAAAAGTCATGGTTTTTTGGTCTTCGGGGAGGCGGGGGAACATGAATATGTGTTTGTTTTTCGAATTTGAGCCCTTTCTGCAATGGGCACTTTTCATGCTATAAGCAGTTTTTCCTAACAAATGCAAGATATAGCATGGGCTATCTCCGCAAGGAGACATCAGATCTGCAAAGGTCATGGTTTTTTGGTCTTCGGGGAGGTTGGGGAACATGAATATGTGTTTGTTTTTCGAATTTGAGCTCTTTCTGCAATTGGCATTTTTCATGCTATAAGCAGGTTTTCCTAACAAATGCAAGATATAACATGGGCTATCTCCGCAAGGAGACATCAGATCTGCAAAACTCATGGTTTTTTGGTCTTCGGTGAACCAAGGGAACATGAATATGTGTTTGTTTTTCGAATTTGAGCTCTATCTGCAAAGGGCGCAAAAGTCATGGTTTTTTGGTCTTCGGGGAGGCGGGGGAACAGGAATAAGTGTTTTTTTGCGAATTTGAGCTCTATCTGCAATGGGCACTTTTCATGCAATAAGCAGTTTTTCCTAACAAATGCAAGATATAGCATGGGCTATCTCCGCAAGGAGACATCAGATCAGCAAAAGTCATGGTTTTTTGGTCTTCGGGGAGGCGGGGGAACATGAATATGTGTCTGTTTTTTGAATTTGAGCTCTATCTGCAATGGGCACTTTTCATACTATAAGCAGTTTTTCCTAACAAATGCAAGATATAACATGGGCTATCTCCGCAAGGACACATCAGATCTGCAAAAGTCATGGTTTTTTGGCCTTCGGGGAGGCGGGGGAACATGAATATGTGTTTCTTTTTCGAATTTGAGCTCTATCTGCAATGGGCACTTTTCATGCTATAAGCAGTTTTTCCAAACAAATGCAAGATGTAACATGGGCTACCTCCGCAAGGAGACATCAGATCTGCAAAAGTCATGGTTTTTTGGTCTTCGGGGTGGTAGGGGAACATGAATATGTGTTTGTTTTTCGAATTTGAGCTCTATCTGCAATGGGCACTTTTCATGCTATAAGCAGGTTTTCCTAACAAATGCAAGATGTAACATGGGCTACCTCCGCAAGGAGACATCAGATCTGCAAAAGTCATGGTTTTTTGGTCTTCGGGGTGGTAGGGGAACATGAATATGTGTTTGTTTTTTGAATTTGAGCTCTATCTGCAATGGGCACTTTTCATGCTATAAGCAGTTTTCCCTAACAAATGCAAGATATAGCATGGGCTATCTCCGCAAGGAGACATCAGATCTGCAAAAGTCATGGTTTTTTGGTCTTCGGGGAGGCGGGGGAACAGGAATAAGTGTTTTTTTGCGAATTTGAGCTCTATCTGCAATGGGCACTTTTCATGCTATAAGCAGTTTTTCCTAACAAATGCAAGATATAACATGGGCTATCTCTGCAAGGAGACATCAGATCTGCAAAAGTCATGGTTTTTTGGTCTTCGGGGAGGCGGGGGAACAGGAATAAGTGTTTTTTTGCGGAATTTGAGCTCTATCTGCAATGGGCACTTTTCATGCTATAAGCAGTTTTTCCTAACAAATGCAAGATATAGCATGGGCTATCTCCGCAAGGAGACATCAGATCAGCAAAAGTCATGGTTTTTTGGTCTTCGGGGAGGCGGGGGAACATGAATATGTGTCTGTTTTTTGAATTTGAGCTCTATCTGCAATGGGCAGTTTTCATGCTATAAGCAGTTTTTCCTAACAAATGCAAGATGTAACATGGGCTATCTCCGCAAGGACACATCGGATCAGCAAAAGTCATGGTTTTGTGGTCTTCGGGGAGGCGGGGGAACATGAATATGTGTCTGTTTTTTGAATTTGAGCCCTTTCTGCAATGGGCACTTTTCATGCTATAAGCAGTTTTTCCTAACAAATGCAAGATATAGCATGGGCTATCTCCGCAAGGAGACATCAGATCTGCAAAGGTCATGGTTTTTTGGTCTTCGGGGAGGTTGGGGAACATGAATATTTGTTTGTTTTTCGAATTTGAGCTCTTTCTGCAATGGGCATTTTTCATGCTATAAGCAGGTTTTCCTAACAAATGCAAGATATAACATGGGCTATCTCCGCAAGGAGACATCAGATCTGCAAAACTCATGGTTTTTTGGTCTTCGGTGAACCAAGGGAACATGAATATGTGTTTGTTTTTCGAATTTGAGCTCTATCTGCAAAGGGCGCAAAAGTCATGGTTTTTTGGTCTTCGGGGAGGCGGGGGAACAGGAATAAGTGTTTTTTTGCGAATTTGAGCTCTATCTGCAATGGGCACTTTTCATGCAATAAGCAGTTTTTCCTAACAAATGCAAGATATAGCATGGGCTATCTCCGCAAGGAGACATCAGATCAGCAAAAGTCATGGTTTTTTGGTCTTCGGGGAGGCGGGGGAACATGAATATGTGTCTGTTTTTTGAATTTGAGCTCTATCTGCAATGGGCACTTTTCATACTATAAGCAGTTTTTCCTAACAAATGCAAGATATAACATGGGCTATCTCCGCAAGGACACATCAGATCTGCAAAAGTCATGGTTTTTTGGTCTTCGGGGAGGCGGGGGAACAGGAATAAGTGTTTTTGTGCGGAATTTGAGCTCTATCTGCAATGGGCACTTTTCATGCTATAAGCAGTTTTTCCTAACAAATGCAAGATATAGCATGGGCTATCTCCGCAAGGAGACATCAGATCTGCAAAAGTCATGGTTTTTTTGTCTTCGGGGAGGCGGGAGAACATGAATATGTGTTTGTTTTTCGAATTTGAGCTCTATCTGCAATGGGCACTTTTCATGCTATAAGCAGTTTTTCCTAACAAATGCAAGATATAACATGGGCTATCTCTGCAAGGAGACATCAGATCTGCAAAAGTCATGGTTTTTTGGTCTTCGGGGAGGCGGGGGAACAGGAATAAGTGTTTTTTTTGCGAATTTGAGCTCTATCTGCAATGGGCACTTTTCATGCTATAAGCAGTTTTTCCTAACAAATGCAAGATATAACATGGGCTATCTCTGCAAGGAGACATCAGATCTGCAAAAGTCATGGTTTTTTGGTCTTCGGGGAGGCGGGGGAACAGGAATAAGTGTTTTTTTGCGGAATTTGAGCTCTATCTGCAATGGGCACTTTTCATGCTATAAGCAGTTTTTCCTAACAAATGCAAGATATAGCATTGGCTATCTCCGCAAGGAGACATCAGATCAGCAAAAGTCATGGTTTTTTGGTCTTCGGGGAGGCGGGGGAACATGAATATGTGTCTGTTTTTTGAATTTGAGCTCTATCTGCAATGGGCAGTTTTCATGCTATAAGCAGTTTTTCCTAACAAATGCAAGATGTAACATGGGCTATCTTCGCAAGGAGACATCAGACCTTCAAAACTCATGGTTTTTTGGTCTTCGGAGAGGCGGGGGAACATGAATATGTGTTTGTTTTTCGAATTTGAGCTCTATCTGAAATGGGCACTTTTCATGCTATAAGCAGTTTTTCCTAACAAATGCAAGATATAACATGGGCTATATCCGCAAGAAGACATCAGATCTGCAAAAGTCATGGTTTTTTGGTCTTCGGGGAGGCGGGGGAACATGAATATGTGTTTGTTTTTCGAATTTGAGCCCTTTCTGCAATGGGCACTTTTCATGCTATAAGCAGGTTTTCCTAACAAATGCAAGATATAACATGGGCTATCTCCGCAAGGAGACATCAGATCTGCAAAACTCATGGTTTTTTGGTCTTCGGTGAACCAAGGGAACATGAATATGTGTTTGTTTTTCGAATTTGAGCTCTATCTGCAAAGGGCGCAAAAGTCATGGTTTTTTGGTCTTCGGGGAGGCGGGGGAACAGGAATAAGTGTTTTTTTGCGAATTTGAGCTCTATCTGCAATGGGCACTTTTCATGCAATAAGCAGTTTTTCCTAACAAATGCAAGATATAGCATGGGCTATCTCCGCAAGGAGACATCAGATCAGCAAAAGTCATGGTTTTTTGGTCTTCGGGGAGGCGGGGGAACATGAATATGTGTCTGTTTTTTGAATTTGAGCTCTATCTGCAATGGGCACTTTTCATACTATAAGCAGTTTTTCCTAACAAATGCAAGATATAACATGGGCTATCTCCGCAAGGACACATCAGATCTGCAAAAGTCATGGTTTTTTGGCCTTCGGGGAGGCGGGGGAACATGAATATGTGTTTCTTTTTCGAATTTGAGCTCTATCTGCAATGGGCACTTTTCATGCTATAAGCAGTTTTTCCAAACAAATGCAAGATGTAACATGGGCTACCTCCGCAAGGAGACATCAGATCTGCAAAAGTCATGGTTTTTTGGTCTTCGGGGTGGTAGGGGAACATGAATATGTGTTTGTTTTTCGAATTTGAGCTCTATCTGCAATGGGCACTTTTCATGCTATAAGCAGGTTTTCCTAACAAATGCAAGATGTAACATGGGCTACCTCCGCAAGGAGACATCAGATCTGCAAAAGTCATGGTTTTTTGGTCTTCGGGGTGGTAGGGGAACATGAATATGTGTTTGTTTTTTGAATTTGAGCTCTATCTGCAATGGGCACTTTTCATGCTATAAGCAGTTTTCCCTAACAAATGCAAGATATAGCATGGGCTATCTCCGCAAGGAGACATCAGATCTGCAAAAGTCATGGTTTTTTGGTCTTCGGGGAGGCGGGGGAACAGGAATAAGTGTTTTTTTGCGAATTTGAGCTCTATCTGCAATGGGCACTTTTCATGCTATAAGCAGTTTTTCCTAACAAATGCAAGATATAACATGGGCTATCTCTGCAAGGAGACATCAGATCTGCAAAAGTCATGGTTTTTTGGTCTTCGGGGAGGCGGGGGAACAGGAATAAGTGTTTTTTTGCGGAATTTGAGCTCTATCTGCAATGGGCACTTTTCATGCTATAAGCAGTTTTTCCTAACAAATGCAAGATATAGCATGGGCTATCTCCGCAAGGAGACATCAGATCAGCAAAAGTCATGGTTTTTTGGTCTTCGGGGAGGCGGGGGAACATGAATATGTGTCTGTTTTTTGAATTTGAGCTCTATCTGCAATGGGCAGTTTTCATGCTATAAGCAGTTTTTCCTAACAAATGCAAGATGTAACATGGGCTATCTCCGCAAGGACACATCGGATCAGCAAAAGTCATGGTTTTGTGGTCTTCGGGGAGGCGGGGGAACATGAATATGTGTCTGTTTTTTGAATTTGAGCCCTTTCTGCAATGGGCACTTTTCATACTATAAGCAGTTTTTCCTAACAAATGCAAGATATAACATGGGCTATCTCCGCAAGGACACATCAGATCTGCAAAAGTCATGGTTTTTTGGTCTTCGGGGAGGCGGGGGAACAGGAATAAGTGTTTTTGTGCGGAATTTGAGCTCTATCTGCAATGGGCACTTTTCATGCTATAAGCAGTTTTTCCTAACAAATGCAAGATATAGCATGGGCTATCTCCGCAAGGAGACATCAGATCTGCAAAAGTCATGGTTTTTTTGTCTTCGGGGAGGCGGGAGAACATGAATATGTGTTTGTTTTTCGAATTTGAGCTCTATCTGCAATGGGCACTTTTCATGCTATAAGCAGTTTTTCCTAACAAAGGCAAGATATAACATGGGCTATCTCTGCAAGGAGACATCAGATCTGCAAAAGTCATGGTTTTTTGGTCTTCGGGGAGGCGGGGGAACAGGAATAAGTGTTTTTTTTGCGAATTTGAGCTCTATCTGCAATGGGCACTTTTCATGCTATAAGCAGTTTTTCCTAACAAATGCAAGATATAACATGGGCTATCTCTGCAAGGAGACATCAGATCTGCAAAAGTCATGGTTTTTTGGTCTTCGGGGAGGCGGGGGAACAGGAATAAGTGTTTTTTTGCGGAATTTGAGCTCTATCTGCAATGGGCACTTTTCATGCTATAAGCAGTTTTTCCTAACAAATGCAAGATATAGCATTGGCTATCTCCGCAAGGAGACATCAGATCAGCAAAAGTCATGGTTTTTTGGTCTTCGGGGAGGCGGGGGAACATGAATATGTGTCTGTTTTTTGAATTTGAGCTCTATCTGCAATGGGCAGTTTTCATGCTATAAGCAGTTTTTCCTAACAAATGCAAGATGTAACATGGGCTATCTTCGCAAGGAGACATCAGACCTTCAAAACTCATGGTTTTTTGGTCTTCGGAGAGGCGGGGGAACATGAATATGTGTTTGTTTTTCGAATTTGAGCTCTATCTGAAATGGGCACTTTTCATGCTATAAGCAGTTTTTCCTAACAAATGCAAGATATAACATGGGCTATATCCGCAAGAAGACATCAGATCTGCAAAAGTCATGGTTTTTTGGTCTTCGGGGAGGCGGGGGAACATGAATATGTGTTTGTTTTTCGAATTTGAGCCCTTTCTGCAATGGGCACTTTTCATGCTATAAGCAGTTTTTCCTAACAAATGCAAGATATAGCATGGGCTATCTCCGCAAGGAGACATCAGATCTGCAAAGGTCATGGTTTTTTGGTCTTCGGGGAGGTTGGGGAACATGAATATTTGTTTGTTTTTCGAATTTGAGCTCTTTCTGCAATGGGCATTTTTCATGCTATAAGCAGGTTTTCCTAACAAATGCAAGATATAACATGGGCTATCTCCGCAAGGAGACATCAGATCTGCAAAACTCATGGTTTTTTGGTCTTCGGTGAACCAAGGGAACATGAATATGTGTTTGTTTTTCGAATTTGAGCTCTATCTGCAAAGGGCGCAAAAGTCATGGTTTTTTGGTCTTCGGGGAGGCGGGGGAACAGGAATAAGTGTTTTTTTGCGAATTTGAGCTCTATCTGCAATGGGCACTTTTCATGCAATAAGCAGTTTTTCCTAACAAATGCAAGATATAGCATGGGCTATCTCCGCAAGGAGACATCAGATCAGCAAAAGTCATGGTTTTTTGGTCTTCGGGGAGGCGGGGGAACATGAATATGTGTCTGTTTTTTGAATTTGAGCTCTATCTGCAATGGGCACTTTTCATACTATAAGCAGTTTTTCCTAACAAATGCAAGATATAACATGGGCTATCTCCGCAAGGACACATCAGATCTGCAAAAGTCATGGTTTTTTGGCCTTCGGGGAGGCGGGGGAACATGAATATGTGTTTCTTTTTCGAATTTGAGCTCTATCTGCAATGGGCACTTTTCATGCTATAAGCAGTTTTTCCAAACAAATGCAAGATGTAACATGGGCTACCTCCGCAAGGAGACATCAGATCTGCAAAAGTCATGGTTTTTTGGTCTTCGGGGTGGTAGGGGAACATGAATATGTGTTTGTTTTTCGAATTTGAGCTCTATCTGCAATGGGCACTTTTCATGCTATAAGCAGGTTTTCCTAACAAATGCAAGATGTAACATGGGCTACCTCCGCAAGGAGACATCAGATCTGCAAAAGTCATGGTTTTTTGGTCTTCGGGGTGGTAGGGGAACATGAATATGTGTTTGTTTTTTGAATTTGAGCTCTATCTGCAATGGGCACTTTTCATGCTATAAGCAGTTTTCCCTAACAAATGCAAGATATAGCATGGGCTATCTCCGCAAGGAGACATCAGATCTGCAAAAGTCATGGTTTTTTGGTCTTCGGGGAGGCGGGGGAACAGGAATAAGTGTTTTTTTGCGAATTTGAGCTCTATCTGCAATGGGCACTTTTCATGCTATAAGCAGTTTTTCCTAACAAATGCAAGATATAACATGGGCTATCTCTGCAAGGAGACATCAGATCTGCAAAAGTCATGGTTTTTTGGTCTTCGGGGAGGCGGGGGAACAGGAATAAGTGTTTTTTTGCGGAATTTGAGCTCTATCTGCAATGGGCACTTTTCATGCTATAAGCAGTTTTTCCTAACAAATGCAAGATATAGCATGGGCTATCTCCGCAAGGAGACATCAGATCAGCAAAAGTCATGGTTTTTTGGTCTTCGGGGAGGCGGGGGAACATGAATATGTGTCTGTTTTTTGAATTTGAGCTCTATCTGCAATGGGCAGTTTTCATGCTATAAGCAGTTTTTCCTAACAAATGCAAGATGTAACATGGGCTATCTCCGCAAGGACACATCGGATCAGCAAAAGTCATGGTTTTGTGGTCTTCGGGGAGGCGGGGGAACATGAATATGTGTCTGTTTTTTGAATTTGAGCCCTTTCTGCAATGGGCACTTTTCATGCTATAAGCAGTTTTTCCTAACAAATGCAAGATATAGCATGGGCTATCTCCGCAAGGAGACATCAGATCTGCAAAGGTCATGGTTTTTTGGTCTTCGGGGAGGTTGGGGAACATGAATATTTGTTTGTTTTTCGAATTTGAGCTCTTTCTGCAATGGGCATTTTTCATGCTATAAGCAGGTTTTCCTAACAAATGCAAGATATAACATGGGCTATCTCCGCAAGGAGACATCAGATCTGCAAAACTCATGGTTTTTTGGTCTTCGGTGAACCAAGGGAACATGAATATGTGTTTGTTTTTCGAATTTGAGCTCTATCTGCAAAGGGCGCAAAAGTCATGGTTTTTTGGTCTTCGGGGAGGCGGGGGAACAGGAATAAGTGTTTTTTTGCGAATTTGAGCTCTATCTGCAATGGGCACTTTTCATGCAATAAGCAGTTTTTCCTAACAAATGCAAGATATAGCATGGGCTATCTCCGCAAGGAGACATCAGATCAGCAAAAGTCATGGTTTTTTGGTCTTCGGGGAGGCGGGGGAACATGAATATGTGTCTGTTTTTTGAATTTGAGCTCTATCTGCAATGGGCACTTTTCATACTATAAGCAGTTTTTCCTAACAAATGCAAGATATAACATGGGCTATCTCCGCAAGGACACATCAGATCTGCAAAAGTCATGGTTTTTTGGTCTTCGGGGAGGCGGGGGAACAGGAATAAGTGTTTTTGTGCGGAATTTGAGCTCTATCTGCAATGGGCACTTTTCATGCTATAAGCAGTTTTTCCTAACAAATGCAAGATATAGCATGGGCTATCTCCGCAAGGAGACATCAGATCTGCAAAAGTCATGGTTTTTTTGTCTTCGGGGAGGCGGGGGAACATGAATATGTGTTTGTTTTTCGAATTTGAGCTCTATCTGCAATGGGCACTTTTCATGCTATAAGCAGTTTTTCCTAACAAATGCAAGATATAACATGGGCTATCTCTGCAAGGAGACATCAGATCTGCAAAAGTCATGGTTTTTTGGTCTTCGGGGAGGCGGGGGAACAGGAATAAGTGTTTTTTTGCGAATTTGAGCTCTATCTGCAATGGGCACTTTTCATGCTATAAGCAGTTTTTCCTAACAAATGCAAGATATAGCATGGGCTATCTCCGCAAGGAGACATCAGATCAGCAAAAGTCATGGTTTTTTGGTCTTCGGGGAGGCGGGGGAACATGAATATGTGTCTGTTTTTTGAATTTGAGCTCTATCTGCAATGGGCAGTTTTCATGCTATAAGCAGTTTTTCCAAACAAATGCAAGATATAGCATGGGCTATCTCCGCAAGGAGACATCAGATCTGCATAACTCATGGTTTTTTGGTCTTCGGTGAGCCGGGGGAACATGAATATGTGTTTGTTTTTCAAATTTGAGCTCTATCTGCAATGGGCACTTTTCATGCTATAAGCTCTATCTGAAATGGGCACTTTTCATGCTATAAGCAGGTTTTCCTAACAAATGCAAGATGTAACATGGGCTACCTCCGCAAGGAGACATCAGATCTGCAAAAGTCATGGTTTTTTGGTCTTCGGGGTGGTAGGGGAACATGAATATGTGTTTGTTTTTCGAATTTGAGCTCTATCTGCAATGGGCACTTTTCATGCTATAAGCAGGTTTTCCTAACAAATGCAAGATGTAACATGGGCTACCTCCGCAAGGAGACATCAGATCTGCAAAAGTCATGGTTTTTTGGTCTTCGGGGTGGTAGGGGAACATGAATATGTGTTTGTTTTTTGAATTTGAGCTCTATCTGCAATGGGCACTTTTCATGCTATAAGCAGTTTTTCCTAACAAATGCAAGATATAGCATGGGCTTTCTCCGCAAGGAGACATCAGATCTGCAAAAGTCATGGTTTTTTGGTCTTCGGGGAGGCGGGGGAACATGAATATGTGTTTGTTTTTCGAATTTGAGCTCTATCTGCAATGGGCACTTTTCATGCTATAAGCAGTTTTTCCTAACAAATGCAAGATATAACATGGGCTATCTCTGCAAGGAGACATCAGATCTGCAAAAGTCATGGTTTTTTGGTCTTCGGGGAGGCGGGGGAACAGGAATAAGTGTTTTTTTGCGAATTTGAGCTCTATCTGCAATGGGCACTTTTCATGCTATAAGCAGTTTTTCCTAACAAATGCAAGATATAACATGGGCTATCTCTGCAAGGAGACATCAGATCTGCAAAAGTCATGGTTTTTTGGTCTTCGGGGAGGCGGGGGAACAGGAATAAGTGTTTTTTTGCGAATTTGAGCTCTATCTGCAATGGGCACTTTTCATGCTATAAGCAGTTTTTCCTAACAAATGCAAGATATAACATGGGCTATCTCTGCAAGGAGACATCAGATCTGCAAAAGTCATGGTTTTTTGGTCTTCGGGGAGGCGGGGGAACAGGAATAAGTGTTTGTTTGCGGAATTTGAGCTCTATCTGCAATGGGCACTTTTCATTATTTAAGCAGTTTTTCCTAACAAATGCAAGATATAGCATGGGCTATCTCCGCAAGGAGACATCAGATCAGCAAAAGTCATGGTTTTTTGGTCTTCGGGGAGGCGGGGGAACATGAATATGTGTCTGTTTTTTGAATTTGAGCTCAATCTGCAATGGGCACTTTTCATGCTATAAGCAGTTTTTCCAAACAAATGCAAGATATAGCATGGGCTATCTCCGCAAGGAGACATCAGATCTGCAAAACTCATGGTTTTTTGGTCTTCGGGGAGGCGGGGGAACAGGAATATGTGTTTGCTTTTCGAATTTGAGCTCTATCTGCAATGGGCACTTTTTATGCTATAAGCAGTTTTTCCTAACAAATGCAAGATATAGCATGGGCTATCTCCGCAAGGAGACATCAGATCTGCAAAAGTCATGGTTTTTTGGTCTTCGGGGAGGCGGGGGAACAGGAATATGTGTTTGTTTTTCGAATTTGAGCTCTATCTGCAATGGGCACTTTTCATGCTATAAGCAGTTTTTCCTAACAAATGCAAGATGTAACATGGGCTATCTCCGCAAGGACACATCAGATCTGCAAAACCCATGGTTTTTTGGTCTTCAGGGAGGCGGGGGTACAGGAATAAGTGTTTCTTTTGCGAATTTGAGCTCTATCTGCAATGGGCACTTTTCATGCTATAAGCAGTTTTTCCTAACAAATGCAAGATATAACATGGGCTATCTCCGCAAGGAGACATCAGATCTGCAAAACTCATGGTTTTTTGGTCTTCGGGGAGGCGGGGGGAACATGAATATGTGTTTCTTTTTCGAATTTGAGCTCTATCTGCAATGGGCACTTTTCATGCTATAAGCAGTTTTTCCAAACAAATGCAAGATATAGCATGGGCTATCTCCGCAAGGAGACATCAGATCTGCAAAACTCATGGTTTTTTGGTCTTCGGGGAGGCGGGGGAACAGGAATATGTGTTTGCTTTTCGAATTTGAGCTCTATCTGCAATGGGCACTTTTTATGCTATAAGCAGTTTTTCCTAACAAATGCAAGATATAGCATGGGCTATCTCCGCAAGGAGACATCAGATCTGCAAAAGTCATGGTTTTTTGGTCTTCGGGGAGGCGGGGGAACAGGAATATGTGTTTGTTTTTCGAATTTGAGCTCTATCTGCAATGGGCACTTTTCATGCTATAAGCAGTTTTTCCTAACAAATGCAAGATATAACATAGGCTACCTCCGCGAGGAGACATCAGATCTGTAAAAGTCATGGTTTTTTGGTCTTCGCTGAGCTGGGGGAACATGAATATGTGTTTGTTTTTCAAATTTGAGCTCTTTCTGCAATGGGCATTTTTCATGCTATAAGCAGTTTTTCCTAACAAATGCAAGATATAACATGGGCTATCTCCGCAAGGAGACATCAGATCTGCAAAAGTCATGGTTTTTTGGTCTTCGGGGAGGCGGGGGAACAGGAATATGTGTTTGTTTTTCGAATTTGAGCTCTATCTGCAATGGGCACTTTTCATGCTATAAGCAGTTTTTCCTAACAAATGCAAGATGTAACATGGGCTATCTCCGCAAGGAGACATCAGATCTGCAAAACTCATGGTTTTTTGGTCTTCGGGGAGGCGGGGGGAACATGAATATGTGTTTCTTTTTCGAATTTGAGCTCTATCTGCAATGGGCACTTTTCATGCTATAAGCAGTTTTTCCAAACAAATGCAAGATATAGCATGGGCTATCTCCGCAAGGAGACATCAGATCTGCAAAACTCATGGTTTTTTGGTCTTCGGGGAGGCGGGGGAACAGGAATATGTGTTTGCTTTTCGAATTTGAGCTCTATCTGCAATGGGCACTTTTTATGCTATAAGCAGTTTTTCCTAACAAATGCAAGATATAGCATGGGCTATCTCCGCAAGGAGACATCAGATCTGCAAAAGTCATGGTTTTTTGGTCTTCGGGGAGGCGGGGGAACAGGAATATGTGTTTGTTTTTCGAATTTGAGCTCTATCTGCAATGGGCACTTTTCATGCTATAAGCAGTTTTTCCTAACAAATGCAAGATATAACATAGGCTACCTCCGCGAGGAGACATCAGATCTGTAAAAGTCATGGTTTTTTGGTCTTCGCTGAGCTGGGGGAACATGAATATGTGTTTGTTTTTCAAATTTGAGCTCTTTCTGCAATGGGCATTTTTCATGCTATAAGCAGTTTTTCCTAACAAATGCAAGATATAACATGGGCTATCTCTGCAAGGAGACATCAGATCTTCAAAACTCATCGTTTTTTTGTCTTCGGGGAGGCGGGGGAACATGAATATGTGTTTGTTTTTCGAATTTGAGCCCTTTCTGCAATGGGCACTTTTCATGCTATAAGCAGTTTTTCCTAACAAATACAAGATATAACATGGGCTATCTTCGCAAGGAGACATCAGACCTTCAAAACTCATGGTTTTTTGGTCTTCGGAGAGGCGGGGGAACATGAATATGTGTTTGTTTTTCGAATTTGAGCTCTATCTGAAATGGGCACTTTTCATGCTATAAGCAGTTTTTCCTAACAAATGCAAGATATAACATGGGCTATATCCGCAAGAAGACATCAGATCTGCAAAAGTCATGGTTTTTTGGTCTTCGGGGAGGCGGGGGAACATGAATATGTGTTTGTTTTTCGAATTTGAGCCCTTTCTGCAATGGGCACTTTTCATGCTATAAGCAGTTTTTCCTAACAAATGCAAGATATAGCATGGGCTATCTCCGCAAGGAGACATCAGATCTGCAAAGGTCATGGTTTTTTGGTCTTCGGGGAGGTTGGGGAACATGAATATGTGTTTGTTTTTCGAATTTGAGCTCTTTCTGCAATTGGCATTTTTCATGCTATAAGCAGGTTTTCCTAACAAATGCAAGATATAACATGGGCTATCTCCGCAAGGAGACATCAGATCTGCAAAACTCATGGTTTTTTGGTCTTCGGTGAACCAAGGGAACATGAATATGTGTTTGTTTTTCGAATTTGAGCTCTATCTGCAAAGGGCGCAAAAGTCATGGTTTTTTGGTCTTCGGGGAGGCGGGGGAACAGGAATAAGTGTTTTTTTGCGAATTTGAGCTCTATCTGCAATGGGCACTTTTCATGCAATAAGCAGTTTTTCCTAACAAATGCAAGATATAGCATGGGCTATCTCCGCAAGGAGACATCAGATCAGCAAAAGTCATGGTTTTTTGGTCTTCGGGGAGGCGGGGGAACATGAATATGTGTTTCTTTTTCGAATTTGAGCTCTATCTGCAATGGGCACTTTTCATGCTATAAGCAGTTTTTCCAAACAAATGCAAGATGTAACATGGGCTACCTCCGCAAGGAGACATCAGATCTGCAAAAGTCATGGTTTTTTGGTCTTCGGGGTGGTAGGGGAACATGAATATGTGTTTGTTTTTCGAATTTGAGCTCTATCTGCAATGGGCACTTTTCATGCTATAAGCAGGTTTTCCTAACAAATGCAAGATGTAACATGGGCTACCTCCGCAAGGAGACATCAGATCTGCAAAAGTCATGGTTTTTTGGTCTTCGGGGTGGTAGGGGAACATGAATATGTGTTTGTTTTTTGAATTTGAGCTCTATCTGCAATGGGCACTTTTCATGCTATAAGCAGTTTTCCCTAACAAATGCAAGATATAGCATGGGCTATCTCCGCAAGGAGACATCAGATCTGCAAAAGTCATGGTTTTTTGGTCTTCGGGGAGGCGGGGGAACAGGAATAAGTGTTTTTTTGCGAATTTGAGCTCTATCTGCAATGGGCACTTTTCATGCTATAAGCAGTTTTTCCTAACAAATGCAAGATATAACATGGGCTATCTCTGCAAGGAGACATCAGATCTGCAAAAGTCATGGTTTTTTGGTCTTCGGGGAGGCGGGGGAACAGGAATAAGTGTTTTTTTGCGGAATTTGAGCTCTATCTGCAATGGGCACTTTTCATGCTATAAGCAGTTTTTCCTAACAAATGCAAGATATAGCATGGGCTATCTCCGCAAGGAGACATCAGATCAGCAAAAGTCATGGTTTTTTGGTCTTCGGGGAGGCGGGGGAACATGAATATGTGTCTGTTTTTTGAATTTGAGCTCTATCTGCAATGGGCAGTTTTCATGCTATAAGCAGTTTTTCCTAACAAATGCAAGATGTAACATGGGCTATCTCCGCAAGGACACATCGGATCAGCAAAAGTCATGGTTTTGTGGTCTTCGGGGAGGCGGGGGAACATGAATATGTGTCTGTTTTTTGAATTTGAGCCCTTTCTGCAATGGGCACTTTTCATGCTATAAGCAGTTTTTCCTAACAAATGCAAGATATAGCATGGGCTATCTCCGCAAGGAGACATCAGATCTGCAAAGGTCATGGTTTTTTGGTCTTCGGGGAGGTTGGGGAACATGAATATTTGTTTGTTTTTCGAATTTGAGCTCTTTCTGCAATGGGCATTTTTCATGCTATAAGCAGGTTTTCCTAACAAATGCAAGATATAACATGGGCTATCTCCGCAAGGAGACATCAGATCTGCAAAACTCATGGTTTTTTGGTCTTCGGTGAACCAAGGGAACATGAATATGTGTTTGTTTTTCGAATTTGAGCTCTATCTGCAAAGGGCGCAAAAGTCATGGTTTTTTGGTCTTCGGGGAGGCGGGGGAACAGGAATAAGTGTTTTTTTGCGAATTTGAGCTCTATCTGCAATGGGCACTTTTCATGCAATAAGCAGTTTTTCCTAACAAATGCAAGATATAGCATGGGCTATCTCCGCAAGGAGACATCAGATCAGCAAAAGTCATGGTTTTTTGGTCTTCGGGGAGGCGGGGGAACATGAATATGTGTCTGTTTTTTGAATTTGAGCTCTATCTGCAATGGGCACTTTTCATACTATAAGCAGTTTTTCCTAACAAATGCAAGATATAACATGGGCTATCTCCGCAAGGACACATCAGATCTGCAAAAGTCATGGTTTTTTGGTCTTCGGGGAGGCGGGGGAACAGGAATAAGTGTTTTTGTGCGGAATTTGAGCTCTATCTGCAATGGGCACTTTTCATGCTATAAGCAGTTTTTCCTAACAAATGCAAGATATAGCATGGGCTATCTCCGCAAGGAGACATCAGATCAGCAAAAGTCATGGTTTTTTGGTCTTCGGGGAGGCGGGGGAACATGAATATGTGTCTGTTTTTTGAATTTGAGCTCTATCTGCAATGGGCAGTTTTCATGCTATAAGCAGTTTTTCCTAACAAATGCAAGATGTAACATGGGCTATCTCCGCAAGGACACATCGGATCAGCAAAAGTCATGGTTTTTTGGCCTTCGGGGAGGCAGGGGAACATGAATATGTGTTTCTTTTTCGAATTTGAGCTCTATCTGCAATGGGCACTTTTCATGCTATAAGCAGTTTTTCCTAACAAATGCAAGATATAGCATGGGCTATCTCCGCAAGGAGACATCAGATCTGCAAAACTCATGGTTTTTTGGTCTTCGGTGAACCAAGGGAACATGAATATGTGTTTGTTTTTCGAATTTGAGCTCTATCTGCAAAGGGCGCAAAAGTCATGGTTTTTTGGTCTTCGGGGAGGCGGGGGAACAGGAATAAGTGTTTTTTTGCGAATTTGAGCTCTATCTGCAATGGGCACTTTTCATGCAATAAGCAGTTTTTCCTAACAAATGCAAGATATAGCATGGGCTATCTCCGCAAGGAGACATCAGATCAGCAAAAGTCATGGTTTTTTGGTCTTCGGGGAGGCGGTGGAACATGAATATGTGTCTGTTTTTTGAATTTGAGCTCTATCTGCAATGGGCACTTTTCATACTATAAGCAGTTTTTCCTAACAAATGCAAGATATAACATGGGCTATCTCCGCAAGGACACATCAGATCTGCAAAAGTCATGGTTTTTTGGCCTTCGGGGAGGCGGGGGAACATGAATATGTGTTTCTTTTTCGAATTTGAGCTCTATCTGCAATGGGCACTTTTCATGCTATAAGCAGTTTTTCCAAACAAATGCAAGATGTAGCATGGGCTATCTCCGCAAGGAGACATCATATCTGCATAACTCATGGTTTTTTGGTCTTCGGTGAGCCGGGGGAACATGAATATGTGTTTGTTTTTCAAATTTGAGCTCTATCTGCAATGGGCACTTTTCATGCTATAAGCTCTATCTGAAATGGGCACTTTTCATGCTATAAGCAGGTTTTCCTAACAAATGCAAGATGTAACATGGGCTACCTCCGCAAGGAGACATCAGATCTGCAAAAGTCATGGTTTTTTGGTCTTCGGGGTGGTAGGGGAACATGAATATGTGTTTGTTTTTCGAATTTGAGCTCTATCTGCAATGGGCACTTTTCATGCTATAAGCAGGTTTTCCTAACAAATGCAAGATGTAACATGGGCTACCTCCGCAAGGAGACATCAGATCTGCAAAAGTCATGGTTTTTTGGTCTTCGGGGTGGTAGGGGAACATGAATATGTGTTTGTTTTTTGAATTTGAGCTCTATCTGCAATGGGCACTTTTCATGCTATAAGCAGTTTTTCCTAACAAATGCAAGATATAACATGGGTTATCTCTGCAAGGAGACATCAGATCTGCAAAAGTCATGGTTTTTTGGTCTTCGGGGAGGCGGGGGAACAGGAATAAGTGTTTTTTTTGCGAATTTGAGCTCTATCTGCAATGGGCACTTTTCATGCTATAAGCAGTTTTTCCTAACAAATGCAAGATATAACATGGGCTATCTCTGCAAGGAGACATCAGATCTGCAAAAGTCATGGTTTTTTGGTCTTCGGGGAGGCGGGGGAACAGGAATAAGTGTTTTTTTGCGGAATTTGAGCTCTATCTGCAATGGGCACTTTTCATGCTATAAGCAGTTTTTCCTAACAAATGCAAGATATAGCATGGGCTATCTCCGCAAGGAGACATCAGATCAGCAAAAGTCATGGTTTTTTGGTCTTCGGGGAGGCGGGGGAACATGAATATGTGTCTGTTTTTTGAATTTGAGCTCTATCTGCAATGGGCAGTTTTCATGCTATAAGCAGTTTTTCCTAACAAATGCAAGATGTAACATGGGCTATCTCCGCAAGGACACATCAGATCTGCAAAACTCATGGTTTTTTGGTCTTCAGGGAGGCGGGGGAACAGGAATAAGTGTTTCTTTTGCGAATTTGAGCTCTATCTGCAATGGGCACTTTTCATGCTATAAGCAGGTTTTCCTAACAAATGCAAGATGTAACATGGGCTATCTCCGCAAGGACACATCAGATCTGCAAAACCCATGGTTTTTTGGTCTTCAGGGAGGCGGGGGTACAGGAATAAGTGTTTCTTTTGCGAATTTGAGCTCTATCGGCAATGGGCACTTTTCATGCTATAAGCAGTTTTTCCTAACAAATGCAAGATATAACATGGGCTATCTCCGCAAGGAGACATCAGATCTGCAAAACTCATGGTTTTTTGGTCTTCGGGGAGGCGGGGGGAACATGAATATGTGTTTCTTTTTCGAATTTGAGCTCTATCTGCAATGGGCACTTTTCATGCTATAAGCAGTTTTTCCAAACAAATGCAAGATATAGCATGGGCTATCTCCGCAAGGAGACATCAGATCTGCAAAACTCATGGTTTTTTGGTCTTCGGGGAGGCGGGGGAACAGGAATATGTGTTTGCTTTTCGAATTTGAGCTCTATCTGCAATGGGCACTTTTTATGCTATAAGCAGTTTTTCCTAACAAATGCAAGATATAGCATGGGCTATCTCCGCAAGGAGACATCAGATCTGCAAAAGTCATGGTTTTTTGGTCTTCGGGGAGGCGGGGGAACAGGAATATGTGTTTGTTTTTCGAATTTGAGCTCTATCTGCAATGGGCACTTTTCATGCTATAAGCAGTTTTTCCTAACAAATGCAAGATATAACATAGGCTACCTCCGCGAGGAGACATCAGATCTGTAAAAGTCATGGTTTTTTGGTCTTCGCTGAGCTGGGGGAACATGAATATGTGTTTGTTTTTCAAATTTGAGCTCTTTCTGCAATGGGCATTTTTCATGCTATAAGCAGTTTTTCCTAACAAATGCAAGATATAACATGGGCTATCTCTGCAAGGAGACATCAGATCTTCAAAACTCATCGTTTTTTTGTCTTCGGGGAGGCGGGGGAACATGAATATGTGTTTGTTTTTCGAATTTGAGCCCTTTCTGCAATGGGCACTTTTCATGCTATAAGCAGTTTTTCCTAACAAATACAAGATATAACATGGGCTATCTTCGCAAGGAGACATCAGACCTTCAAAACTCATGGTTTTTTGGTCTTCGGAGAGGCGGGGGAACATGAATATGTGTTTGTTTTTCGAATTTGAGCTCTATCTGAAATGGGCACTTTTCATGCTATAAGCAGTTTTTCCTAACAAATGCAAGATATAACATGGGCTATATCCGCAAGAAGACATCAGATCTGCAAAAGTCATGGTTTTTTGGTCTTCGGGGAGGCGGGGGAACATGAATATGTGTTTGTTTTTCGAATTTGAGCCCTTTCTGCAATGGGCACTTTTCATGCTATAAGCAGTTTTTCCTAACAAATGCAAGATATAGCATGGGCTATCTCCGCAAGGAGACATCAGATCTGCAAAGGTCATGGTTTTTTGGTCTTCGGGGAGGTTGGGGAACATGAATATGTGTTTGTTTTTCGAATTTGAGCTCTTTCTGCAATTGGCATTTTTCATGCTATAAGCAGGTTTTCCTAACAAATGCAAGATATAACATGGGCTATCTCCGCAAGGAGACATCAGATCTGCAAAACTCATGGTTTTTTGGTCTTCGGTGAACCAAGGGAACATGAATATGTGTTTGTTTTTCGAATTTGAGCTCTATCTGCAAAGGGCGCAAAAGTCATGGTTTTTTGGTCTTCGGGGAGGCGGGGGAACAGGAATAAGTGTTTTTTTGCGAATTTGAGCTCTATCTGCAATGGGCACTTTTCATGCAATAAGCAGTTTTTCCTAACAAATGCAAGATATAGCATGGGCTATCTCCGCAAGGAGACATCAGATCAGCAAAAGTCATGGTTTTTTGGTCTTCGGGGAGGCGGGGGAACATGAATATGTGTCTGTTTTTTGAATTTGAGCTCTATCTGCAATGGGCACTTTTCATACTATAAGCAGTTTTTCCTAACAAATGCAAGATATAACATGGGCTATCTCCGCAAGGACACATCAGATCTGCAAAAGTCATGGTTTTTTGGCCTTCGGGGAGGCGGGGGAACATGAATATGTGTTTCTTTTTCGAATTTGAGCTCTATCTGCAATGGGCACTTTTCATGCTATAAGCAGTTTTTCCAAACAAATGCAAGATGTAACATGGGCTACCTCCGCAAGGAGACATCAGATCTGCAAAAGTCATGGTTTTTTGGTCTTCGGGGTGGTAGGGGAACATGAATATGTGTTTGTTTTTCGAATTTGAGCTCTATCTGCAATGGGCACTTTTCATGCTATAAGCAGGTTTTCCTAACAAATGCAAGATGTAACATGGGCTACCTCCGCAAGGAGACATCAGATCTGCAAAAGTCATGGTTTTTTGGTCTTCGGGGTGGTAGGGGAACATGAATATGTGTTTGTTTTTTGAATTTGAGCTCTATCTGCAATGGGCACTTTTCATGCTATAAGCAGTTTTCCCTAACAAATGCAAGATATAGCATGGGCTATCTCCGCAAGGAGACATCAGATCTGCAAAAGTCATGGTTTTTTGGTCTTCGGGGAGGCGGGGGAACAGGAATAAGTGTTTTTTTGCGAATTTGAGCTCTATCTGCAATGGGCACTTTTCATGCTATAAGCAGTTTTTCCTAACAAATGCAAGATATAACATGGGCTATCTCTGCAAGGAGACATCAGATCTGCAAAAGTCATGGTTTTTTGGTCTTCGGGGAGGCGGGGGAACAGGAATAAGTGTTTTTTTGCGGAATTTGAGCTCTATCTGCAATGGGCACTTTTCATGCTATAAGCAGTTTTTCCTAACAAATGCAAGATATAGCATGGGCTATCTCCGCAAGGAGACATCAGATCAGCAAAAGTCATGGTTTTTTGGTCTTCGGGGAGGCGGGGGAACATGAATATGTGTCTGTTTTTTGAATTTGAGCTCTATCTGCAATGGGCAGTTTTCATGCTATAAGCAGTTTTTCCTAACAAATGCAAGATGTAACATGGGCTATCTCCGCAAGGACACATCGGATCAGCAAAAGTCATGGTTTTGTGGTCTTCGGGGAGGCGGGGGAACATGAATATGTGTCTGTTTTTTGAATTTGAGCCCTTTCTGCAATGGGCACTTTTCATGCTATAAGCAGTTTTTCCTAACAAATGCAAGATATAGCATGGGCTATCTCCGCAAGGAGACATCAGATCTGCAAAGGTCATGGTTTTTTGGTCTTCGGGGAGGTTGGGGAACATGAATATTTGTTTGTTTTTCGAATTTGAGCTCTTTCTGCAATGGGCATTTTTCATGCTATAAGCAGGTTTTCCTAACAAATGCAAGATATAACATGGGCTATCTCCGCAAGGAGACATCAGATCTGCAAAACTCATGGTTTTTTGGTCTTCGGTGAACCAAGGGAACATGAATATGTGTTTGTTTTTCGAATTTGAGCTCTATCTGCAAAGGGCGCAAAAGTCATGGTTTTTTGGTCTTCGGGGAGGCGGGGGAACAGGAATAAGTGTTTTTTTGCGAATTTGAGCTCTATCTGCAATGGGCACTTTTCATGCAATAAGCAGTTTTTCCTAACAAATGCAAGATATAGCATGGGCTATCTCCGCAAGGAGACATCAGATCAGCAAAAGTCATGGTTTTTTGGTCTTCGGGGAGGCGGGGGAACATGAATATGTGTCTGTTTTTTGAATTTGAGCTCTATCTGCAATGGGCACTTTTCATACTATAAGCAGTTTTTCCTAACAAATGCAAGATATAACATGGGCTATCTCCGCAAGGACACATCAGATCTGCAAAAGTCATGGTTTTTTGGTCTTCGGGGAGGCGGGGGAACAGGAATAAGTGTTTTTGTGCGGAATTTGAGCTCTATCTGCAATGGGCACTTTTCATGCTATAAGCAGTTTTTCCTAACAAATGCAAGATATAGCATGGGCTATCTCCGCAAGGAGACATCAGATCAGCAAAAGTCATGGTTTTTTGGTCTTCGGGGAGGCGGGGGAACATGAATATGTGTCTGTTTTTTGAATTTGAGCTCTATCTGCAATGGGCAGTTTTCATGCTATAAGCAGTTTTTCCTAACAAATGCAAGATGTAACATGGGCTATCTCCGCAAGGACACATCGGATCAGCAAAAGTCATGGTTTTTTGGCCTTCGGGGAGGCAGGGGAACATGAATATGTGTTTCTTTTTCGAATTTGAGCTCTATCTGCAATGGGCACTTTTCATGCTATAAGCAGTTTTTCCTAACAAATGCAAGATATAGCATGGGCTATCTCCGCAAGGAGACATCAGATCTGCAAAACTCATGGTTTTTTGGTCTTCGGGGAGGCGGGGGGAACATGAATATGTGTTTCTTTTTCGAATTTGAGCTCTATCTGCAATGGGCACTTTTCATGCTATAAGCAGTTTTTCCAAACAAATGCAAGATATAGCATGGGCTATCTCCGCAAGGAGACATCAGATCTGCAAAACTCATGGTTTTTTGGTCTTCGGGGAGGCGGGGGAACAGGAATATGTGTTTGCTTTTCGAATTTGAGCTCTATCTGCAATGGGCACTTTTTATGCTATAAGCAGTTTTTCCTAACAAATGCAAGATATAGCATGGGCTATCTCCGCAAGGAGACATCAGATCTGCAAAAGTCATGGTTTTTTGGTCTTCGGGGAGGCGGGGGAACAGGAATATGTGTTTGTTTTTCGAATTTGAGCTCTATCTGCAATGGGCACTTTTCATGCTATAAGCAGTTTTTCCTAACAAATGCAAGATATAACATAGGCTACCTCCGCGAGGAGACATCAGATCTGTAAAAGTCATGGTTTTTTGGTCTTCGCTGAGCTGGGGGAACATGAATATGTGTTTGTTTTTCAAATTTGAGCTCTTTCTGCAATGGGCATTTTTCATGCTATAAGCAGTTTTTCCTAACAAATGCAAGATATAACATGGGCTATCTCTGCAAGGAGACATCAGATCTTCAAAACTCATCGTTTTTTTGTCTTCGGGGAGGCGGGGGAACATGAATATGTGTTTGTTTTTCGAATTTGAGCCCTTTCTGCAATGGGCACTTTTCATGCTATAAGCAGTTTTTCCTAACAAATACAAGATATAACATGGGCTATCTTCGCAAGGAGACATCAGACCTTCAAAACTCATGGTTTTTTGGTCTTCGGAGAGGCGGGGGAACATGAATATGTGTTTGTTTTTCGAATTTGAGCTCTATCTGAAATGGGCACTTTTCATGCTATAAGCAGTTTTTCCTAACAAATGCAAGATATAACATGGGCTATATCCGCAAGAAGACATCAGATCTGCAAAAGTCATGGTTTTTTGGTCTTCGGGGAGGCGGGGGAACATGAATATGTGTTTGTTTTTCGAATTTGAGCCCTTTCTGCAATGGGCACTTTTCATGCTATAAGCAGTTTTTCCTAACAAATGCAAGATATAGCATGGGCTATCTCCGCAAGGAGACATCAGATCTGCAAAGGTCATGGTTTTTTGGTCTTCGGGGAGGTTGGGGAACATGAATATGTGTTTGTTTTTCGAATTTGAGCTCTTTCTGCAATTGGCATTTTTCATGCTATAAGCAGGTTTTCCTAACAAATGCAAGATATAACATGGGCTATCTCCGCAAGGAGACATCAGATCTGCAAAACTCATGGTTTTTTGGTCTTCGGTGAACCAAGGGAACATGAATATGTGTTTGTTTTTCGAATTTGAGCTCTATCTGCAAAGGGCGCAAAAGTCATGGTTTTTTGGTCTTCGGGGAGGCGGGGGAACAGGAATAAGTGTTTTTTTGCGAATTTGAGCTCTATCTGCAATGGGCACTTTTCATGCAATAAGCAGTTTTTCCTAACAAATGCAAGATATAGCATGGGCTATCTCCGCAAGGAGACATCAGATCAGCAAAAGTCATGGTTTTTTGGTCTTCGGGGAGGCGGGGGAACATGAATATGTGTCTGTTTTTTGAATTTGAGCTCTATCTGCAATGGGCACTTTTCATACTATAAGCAGTTTTTCCTAACAAATGCAAGATATAACATGGGCTATCTCCGCAAGGACACATCAGATCTGCAAAAGTCATGGTTTTTTGGCCTTCGGGGAGGCGGGGGAACATGAATATGTGTTTCTTTTTCGAATTTGAGCTCTATCTGCAATGGGCACTTTTCATGCTATAAGCAGTTTTTCCAAACAAATGCAAGATGTAACATGGGCTACCTCCGCAAGGAGACATCAGATCTGCAAAAGTCATGGTTTTTTGGTCTTCGGGGTGGTAGGGGAACATGAATATGTGTTTGTTTTTCGAATTTGAGCTCTATCTGCAATGGGCACTTTTCATGCTATAAGCAGGTTTTCCTAACAAATGCAAGATGTAACATGGGCTACCTCCGCAAGGAGACATCAGATCTGCAAAAGTCATGGTTTTTTGGTCTTCGGGGTGGTAGGGGAACATGAATATGTGTTTGTTTTTTGAATTTGAGCTCTATCTGCAATGGGCACTTTTCATGCTATAAGCAGTTTTCCCTAACAAATGCAAGATATAGCATGGGCTATCTCCGCAAGGAGACATCAGATCTGCAAAAGTCATGGTTTTTTGGTCTTCGGGGAGGCGGGGGAACAGGAATAAGTGTTTTTTTGCGAATTTGAGCTCTATCTGCAATGGGCACTTTTCATGCTATAAGCAGTTTTTCCTAACAAATGCAAGATATAACATGGGCTATCTCTGCAAGGAGACATCAGATCTGCAAAAGTCATGGTTTTTTGGTCTTCGGGGAGGCGGGGGAACAGGAATAAGTGTTTTTTTGCGGAATTTGAGCTCTATCTGCAATGGGCACTTTTCATGCTATAAGCAGTTTTTCCTAACAAATGCAAGATATAGCATGGGCTATCTCCGCAAGGAGACATCAGATCAGCAAAAGTCATGGTTTTTTGGTCTTCGGGGAGGCGGGGGAACATGAATATGTGTCTGTTTTTTGAATTTGAGCTCTATCTGCAATGGGCAGTTTTCATGCTATAAGCAGTTTTTCCTAACAAATGCAAGATGTAACATGGGCTATCTCCGCAAGGACACATCGGATCAGCAAAAGTCATGGTTTTGTGGTCTTCGGGGAGGCGGGGGAACATGAATATGTGTCTGTTTTTTGAATTTGAGCCCTTTCTGCAATGGGCACTTTTCATGCTATAAGCAGTTTTTCCTAACAAATGCAAGATATAGCATGGGCTATCTCCGCAAGGAGACATCAGATCTGCAAAGGTCATGGTTTTTTGGTCTTCGGGGAGGTTGGGGAACATGAATATTTGTTTGTTTTTCGAATTTGAGCTCTTTCTGCAATGGGCATTTTTCATGCTATAAGCAGGTTTTCCTAACAAATGCAAGATATAACATGGGCTATCTCCGCAAGGAGACATCAGATCTGCAAAACTCATGGTTTTTTGGTCTTCGGTGAACCAAGGGAACATGAATATGTGTTTGTTTTTCGAATTTGAGCTCTATCTGCAAAGGGCGCAAAAGTCATGGTTTTTTGGTCTTCGGGGAGGCGGGGGAACAGGAATAAGTGTTTTTTTGCGAATTTGAGCTCTATCTGCAATGGGCACTTTTCATGCAATAAGCAGTTTTTCCTAACAAATGCAAGATATAGCATGGGCTATCTCCGCAAGGAGACATCAGATCAGCAAAAGTCATGGTTTTTTGGTCTTCGGGGAGGCGGGGGAACATGAATATGTGTCTGTTTTTTGAATTTGAGCTCTATCTGCAATGGGCACTTTTCATACTATAAGCAGTTTTTCCTAACAAATGCAAGATATAACATGGGCTATCTCCGCAAGGACACATCAGATCTGCAAAAGTCATGGTTTTTTGGTCTTCGGGGAGGCGGGGGAACAGGAATAAGTGTTTTTGTGCGGAATTTGAGCTCTATCTGCAATGGGCACTTTTCATGCTATAAGCAGTTTTTCCTAACAAATGCAAGATATAGCATGGGCTATCTCCGCAAGGAGACATCAGATCAGCAAAAGTCATGGTTTTTTGGTCTTCGGGGAGGCGGGGGAACATGAATATGTGTCTGTTTTTTGAATTTGAGCTCTATCTGCAATGGGCAGTTTTCATGCTATAAGCAGTTTTTCCTAACAAATGCAAGATGTAACATGGGCTATCTCCGCAAGGACACATCGGATCAGCAAAAGTCATGGTTTTTTGGCCTTCGGGGAGGCAGGGGAACATGAATATGTGTTTCTTTTTCGAATTTGAGCTCTATCTGCAATGGGCACTTTTCATGCTATAAGCAGTTTTTCCTAACAAATGCAAGATATAGCATGGGCTATCTCCGCAAGGAGACATCAGATCTGCAAAACTCATGGTTTTTTGGTCTTCGGTGAACCAAGGGAACATGAATATGTGTTTGTTTTTCGAATTTGAGCTCTATCTGCAAAGGGCGCAAAAGTCATGGTTTTTTGGTCTTCGGGGAGGCGGGGGAACAGGAATAAGTGTTTTTTTGCGAATTTGAGCTCTATCTGCAATGGGCACTTTTCATGCAATAAGCAGTTTTTCCTAACAAATGCAAGATATAGCATGGGCTATCTCCGCAAGGAGACATCAGATCAGCAAAAGTCATGGTTTTTTGGTCTTCGGGGAGGCGGGGGAACATGAATATGTGTCTGTTTTTTGAATTTGAGCTCTATCTGCAATGGGCACTTTTCATACTATAAGCAGTTTTTCCTAACAAATGCAAGATATAACATGGGCTATCTCCGCAAGGACACATCAGATCTGCAAAAGTCATGGTTTTTTGGCCTTCGGGGAGGCGGGGGAACATGAATATGTGTTTCTTTTTCGAATTTGAGCTCTATCTGCAATGGGCACTTTTCATGCTATAAGCAGTTTTTCCAAACAAATGCAAGATGTAGCATGGGCTATCTCCGCAAGGAGACATCATATCTGCATAACTCATGGTTTTTTGGTCTTCGGTGAGCCGGGGGAACATGAATATGTGTTTGTTTTTCAAATTTGAGCTCTATCTGCAATGGGCACTTTTCATGCTATAAGCTCTATCTGAAATGGGCACTTTTCATGCTATAAGCAGGTTTTCCTAACAAATGCAAGATGTAACATGGGCTACCTCCGCAAGGAGACATCAGATCTGCAAAAGTCATGGTTTTTTGGTCTTCGGGGTGGTAGGGGAACATGAATATGTGTTTGTTTTTCGAATTTGAGCTCTATCTGCAATGGGCACTTTTCATGCTATAAGCAGGTTTTCCTAACAAATGCAAGATGTAACATGGGCTACCTCCGCAAGGAGACATCAGATCTGCAAAAGTCATGGTTTTTTGGTCTTCGGGGTGGTAGGGGAACATGAATATGTGTTTGTTTTTTGAATTTGAGCTCTATCTGCAATGGGCACTTTTCATGCTATAAGCAGTTTTTCCTAACAAATGCAAGATATAACATGGGTTATCTCTGCAAGGAGACATCAGATCTGCAAAAGTCATGGTTTTTTGGTCTTCGGGGAGGCGGGGGAACAGGAATAAGTGTTTTTTTTGCGAATTTGAGCTCTATCTGCAATGGGCACTTTTCATGCTATAAGCAGTTTTTCCTAACAAATGCAAGATATAACATGGGCTATCTCTGCAAGGAGACATCAGATCTGCAAAAGTCATGGTTTTTTGGTCTTCGGGGAGGCGGGGGAACAGGAATAAGTGTTTTTTTGCGGAATTTGAGCTCTATCTGCAATGGGCACTTTTCATGCTATAAGCAGTTTTTCCTAACAAATGCAAGATATAGCATGGGCTATCTCCGCAAGGAGACATCAGATCAGCAAAAGTCATGGTTTTTTGGTCTTCGGGGAGGCGGGGGAACATGAATATGTGTCTGTTTTTTGAATTTGAGCTCTATCTGCAATGGGCAGTTTTCATGCTATAAGCAATTTTTCCTAACAAATGCAAGATGTAACATGGGCTATCTCCGCAAGGACACATCAGATCTGCAAAACTCATGGTTTTTTGGTCTTCAGGGAGGCGGGGGAACAGGAATAAGTGTTTCTTTTGCGAATTTGAGCTCTATCTGCAATGGGCACTTTTCATGCTATAAGCAGGTTTTCCTAACAAATGCAAGATATAACATGGGCTATCTCCGCAAGGAGACATCAGATCTGCAAAACTCATGGTTTTTTGGTCTTCGGGGAGGCGGGGGGAACATGAATATGTGTTTCTTTTTCGAATTTGAGCTCTATCTGCAATGGGCACTTTTCATGCTATAAGCAGTTTTTCCAAACAAATGCAAGATATAGCATGGGCTATCTCCGCAAGGAGACATCAGATCTGCAAAACTCATGGTTTTTTGGTCTTCGGGGAGGCGGGGGAACAGGAATATGTGTTTGCTTTTCGAATTTGAGCTCTATCTGCAATGGGCACTTTTCATGCTATAAGCAGTTTTTCCTAACAAATGCAAGATATAGCATGGGCTATCTCCGCAAGGAGACATCAGATCTGCAAAAGTCATGGTTTTTTGGTCTTCGGGGTGGTAGGGGAACATGAATATGTGTTTGTTTTTCGAATTTGAGCTCTATCTGCAATGGGCACTTTTCATGCTATAAGCAGTTTTTCCTAACAAATGCAAGATATAACATAGGCTACCTCCGCGAGGAGACATCAGATCTGTAAAAGTCATGGTTTTTTGGTCTTCGCTGAGCTGGGGGAACATGAATATGTGTTTGTTTTTCAAATTTGAGCTCTTTCTGCAATGGGCATTTTTCATGCTATAAGCAGTTTTTCCTAACAAATGCAAGATATAACATGGGCTATCTCCGCAAGGAGACATCAGATCTGCAAAACTCATGGTTTTTTGGTCTTCGGGGAGGCGGGGGGAACATGAATATGTGTTTCTTTTTCGAATTTGAGCTCTATCTGCAATGGGCACTTTTCATGCTATAAGCAGTTTTTCCTAACAAATGCAAGATATAACATGGGCTATCTCTGCAAGGAGACATCAGATCTGCAAAAGTCATGGTTTTTTGGTCTTCGGGGAGGCGGGGGAACAGGAATAAGTGTTTTTTTGCGGAATTTGAGCTCTATCTGCAATGGGCACTTTTCATGCTATAAGCAGTTTTTCCTAACAAATGCAAGATATAGCATGGGCTATCTCCGCAAGGAGACATCAGATCTGCAAAACTCATGGTTTTTTGGTCTTCGGGGAGGCGGGGGGAACATGAATATGTGTTTCTTTTTCGAATTTGAGCTCTATCTGCAATGGGCACTTTTCATGCTATAAGCAGTTTTTCCTAACAAATGCAAGATATAGCATGGGCTATCTCCGCAAGGAGACATCAGATCTGCAAAACTCATGGTTTTTTGGTCTTCGGGGAGGCGGGGGAACAGGAATATGTGTTTGCTTTTCGAATTTGAGCTCTATCTGCAATGGGCACTTTTCATGCTATAAGCAGTTTTTCCTAACAAATGCAAGATATAGCATGGGCTATCTCCGCAAGGAGACATCAGATCTGCAAAAGTCATGGTTTTTTGGTCTTCGGGGAGGCGGGGGAACAGGAATATGTGTTTGTTTTTCGAATTTGAGCTCTATCTGCAATGGGCACTTTTCATGCTATAAGCAGTTTTTCCTAACAAATGCAAGATATAACATAGGCTACCTCCGCGAGGAGACATCAGATCTGTAAAAGTCATGGTTTTTTGGTCTTCGCTGAGCTGGGGGAACATGAATATGTGTTTGTTTTTCAAATTTGAGCTCTTTCTGCAATGGGCATTTTTCATGCTATAAGCAGTTTTTCCTAACAAATGCAAGATATAACATGGGCTATCTCTGCAAGGAGACATCAGATCTGTAAAAGTCATGGTTTTTTGGTCTTCGCTGAGCTGGGGGAACATGAATATGTGTTTGTTTTTCAAATTTGAGCTCTTTCTGCAATGGGCATTTTTCATGCTATAAGCAGTTTTTCCTAACAAATGCAAGATATAACATGGGCTATCTCTGCAAGGAGACATCAGATCTTCAAAACTCATCGTTTTTTTGTCTTCGGGGAGGCGGGGGAACATGAATATGTGTTTGTTTTTCGAATTTGAGCCCTTCCTGCAATGGGCACTTTTCATGCTATAAGCAGTTTTTCCTAACAAATACAAGATATAACATGGGCTATCTTCGCAAGGAGACATCAGACCTTCAAAACTCATGGTTTTTTGGTCTTCGGAGAGGCGGGGGAACATGAATATGTGTTTGTTTTTCGAATTTGAGCTCTATCTGAAATGGGCACTTTTCATGCTATAAGCAGTTTTTCCTAACAAATGCAAGATATAACATGGGCTATATCCGCAAGGAGACATCAGATCTGCAAAAGTCATGGTTTTTTTTGTCTTCGGGGAGGCGGGGGAACATGAATATGTGTTTGTTTTTCGAATTTGAGCTCTATCTGCAATGGGCACTTTTCATGTTATAAGCAGTTTTTCCTAACAAATGCAAGATATAACATGGGCTATCTCTGCAAGGAGACATCAGATCTTCAAAACTCATCGTTTTTTTGTCTTCGGGGAGGCGGGGGAACATGAATATGTGTTTGTTTTTCGAATTTGAGCCCTTTCTGCAATGGGCACTTTTCATGCTATAAGCAGTTTTTCCTAACAAATGCAAGATATAGCATGGGCTATCTCCGCAATGAGACATCAGATCTGCAAAACTCATGGTTTTTTGGTCTTCGGGGAGGCAGGGGAACATGAATATGTGTCTGTTTTTTGAATTTGAGCTCTATCTGCAATGGGCAGTTTTCATGCTATAAGCAGTTTTTCCTAACAAATGCAAGATGTAACATGGGCTATCTCCGCAAGGACACATCAGATCTGCAAAACTCATGGTTTTTTGGTCTTCAGGGAGGCGGGGGAACAGAAATAAGTGTTTCTTTTGCGAATTTGAGCTCTATCTGCAATGGGCACTTTTCATGCTATAAGCAGGTTTTCCTAACAAATGCAAGATATAACATGGGCTATCTCCGCAAGGAGACATCAGATCTGCAAAACTCATGGTTTTTTGGTCTTCGGGGAGGCGGGGGGAACATGAATATGTGTTTCTTTTTCGAATTTGAGCTCTATCTGCAATGGGCACTTTTCATGCTATAAGCAGTTTTTCCAAACAAATGCAAGATATAGCATGGGCTATCTCCGCAAGGAGACATCAGATCTGCAAAACTCATGGTTTTTTGGTCTTCGGGGAGGCGGGGGAACAGGAATATGTGTTTGCTTTTCGAATTTGAGCTCTATCTGCAATGGGCACTTTTCATGCTATAAGCAGTTTTTCCTAACAAATGCAAGATATAGCATGGGCTATCTCCGCAAGGAGACATCAGATCTGCAAAGGTCATGGTTTTTTGGTCTTCGGGGTGGTAGGGGAACATGAATATGTGTTTGTTTTTCGAATTTGAGCTCTATCTGCAATGGGCACTTTTCATGCTATAAGCAGTTTTTCCTAACAAATGCAAGATATAACATAGGCTACCTCCGCGAGGAGACATCAGATCTGTAAAAGTCATGGTTTTTTGGTCTTCGCTGAGCTGGGGGAACATGAATATGTGTTTGTTTTTCAAATTTGAGCTCTTTCTGCAATGGGCATTTTTCATGATATAAGCAGTTTTTCCTAACAAATGCAAGATATAACATGGGCTATCTCTGCAAGGAGACATCAGATCTTCAAAACTCATCGTTTTTTTGTCTTCGGGGAGGCGGGGGAACATGAATATGTGTTTGTTTTTCGAATTTGAGCCCTTTCTGCAATGGGCACTTTTCATGCTATAAGCAGTTTTTCCTAACAAATACAAGATATAACATGGGCTATCTTCGCAAGGAGACATCAGACCTTCAAAACTCATGGTTTTTTGGTCTTCGGGGAGGCGGGGGAACATGAATATGTGTTTGTTTTTCGAATTTGAGCTCTATCTGCAATGGGCACTTTTCATGTTATAAGCAGTTTTTCCTAACAAATGCAAGATATAACATGGGCTATCTCTGCAAGGAGACATCAGATCTTCAAAACTCATCGTTTTTTGTCTTCGGGGAGGCGGGGGAACATGAATATGTGTTTGTTTTTCGAATTTGAGCCCTTTCTGCAATGGGCACTTTTCATGCTATAAGCAGTTTTTCCTAACAAATGCAAGATATAGCATGGGCTATCTCCGCAAGGAGACATCAGATCTGCAAAACTCATGGTTTTTTGGTCTTCGGGGAGGCGGGGGGAACATGAATATGTGTTTCTTTTTCGAATTTGAGCTCTATCTGCAATGGGCACTTTTCATGCTATAAGCAGTTTTTCCTAACAAATGCAAGATATAGCATGGGCTATCTCCGCAAGGAGACATCAGATCTGCAAAACTCATGGTTTTTTGGTCTTCGGGGAGGCGGGGGAACAGGAATATGTGTTTGCTTTTCGAATTTGAGCTCTATCTGCAATGGGCACTTTTCATGCTATAAGCAGTTTTTCCTAACAAATGCAAGATATAGCATGGGCTATCTCCGCAAGGAGACATCAGATCTGCAAAAGTCATGGTTTTTTGGTCTTCGGAGAGGCGGGGGAACAGGAATATGTGTTTGTTTTTCGAATTTGAGCTCTATCTGCAATGGGCACTTTTCATGCTATAAGCAGTTTTTCCTAACAAATGCAAGATATAACATAGGCTATCTCTGCAAGGAGACATCAGATCTGTAAAAGTCATGGTTTTTTGGTCTTCGCTGAGCTGGGGGAACATGAATATGTGTTTGTTTTTCAAATTTGAGCTCTTTCTGCAATGGGCATTTTTCATGCTATAAGCAGTTTTTCCTAACAAATGCAAGATATAACATGGGCTATCTCTGCAAGGAGACATCAGATCTTCAAAACTCATCGTTTTTTTGTCTTCGGGGAGGCGGGGGAACATGAATATGTGTTTGTTTTTCGAATTTGAGCCCTTTCTGCAATGGGCACTTTTCATGCTATAAGCAGTTTTTCCTAACAAATACAAGATATAACATGGGCTATCTTCGCAAGGAGACATCAGACCTTCAAAACTCATTGTTTTTTGGTCTTCGGGGAGGCGGGGGAACATGAATATGTGTTTGTTTTTCGAATTTGAGCTCTATCTGCAATGGGCACTTTTCATGTTATAAGCAGTTTTTCCTAACAAATGCAAGATATAACATGGGCTATCTCTGCAAGGAGACATCAGATCTTCAAAACTCATCGTTTTTTTGTCTTCGGGGAGGCGGGGGAACATGAATATGTGTTTGTTTTTCGAATTTGAGCCCTTTCTGCAATGGGCACTTTTCATGCTATAAGCAGTTTTTCCTAACAAATGCAAGATATAGCATGGGCTATCTCCGCAAGGAGACATCAGATCTGCAAAACTCATGGTTTTTTGGTCTTCGGGGAGGCGGGGGGAACATGAATATGTGTTTCTTTTTCGAATTTGAGCTCTATCTGCAATGGGCACTTTTCATGCTATAAGCAGTTTTTCCTAACAAATGCAAGATATAGCATGGGCTATCTCCGCAAGGAGACATCAGATCTGCAAAACTCATGGTTTTTTGGTCTTCGGGGAGGCGGGGGAACAGGAATATGTGTTTGCTTTTCGAATTTGAGCTCTATCTGCAATGGGCACTTTTCATGCTATAAGCAGTTTTTCCTAACAAATGCAAGATATAGCATGGGCTATCTCCGCAAGGAGACATCAGATCTGCATAACTCATGGTTTTTTGGTCTTCGGTGAGCCGGGGGAACATGAATATGTGTTTGTTTTTCAAATTTGAGCTCTATCTGCAATGGGCACTTTTCATGCTATAAGCTCTATCTGAAATGGGCACTTTTCATGCTATAAGCAGGTTTTCCTAACAAATGCAAGATGTAACATGGGCTACCTCCGCAAGGAGACATCAGATCTGCAAAAGTCATGGTTTTTTGGTCTTCGGGGTGGTAGGGGAACATGAATATGTGTTTGTTTTTCGAATTTGAGCTCTATCTGCAATGGGCACTTTTCATGCTATAAGCAGGTTTTCCTAACAAATGCAAGATGTAACATGGGCTACCTCCGCAAGGAGACATCAGATCTGCAAAAGTCATGGTTTTTTGGTCTTCGGGGTGGTAGGGGAACATGAATATGTGTTTGTTTTTTGAATTTGAGCTCTATCTGCAATGGGCACTTTTCATGCTATAAGCAGTTTTTCCTAACAAATGCAAGATATAGCATGGGCTTTCTCCGCAAGGAGACATCAGATCTGCAAAAGTCATGGTTTTTTGGTCTTCGGGGAGGCGGGGGAACATGAATATGTGTTTGTTTTTCGAATTTGAGCTCTATCTGCAATGGGCACTTTTCATGCTATAAGCAGTTTTTCCTAACAAATGCAAGATATAACATGGGCTATCTCTGCAAGGAGACATCAGATCTGCAAAAGTCATGGTTTTTTGGTCTTCGGGGAGGCGGGGGAACAGGAATAAGTGTTTTTTTGCGAATTTGAGCTCTATCTGCAATGGGCACTTTTCATGCTATAAGCAGTTTTTCCTAACAAATGCAAGATATAACATGGGCTATCTCTGCAAGGAGACATCAGATCTGCAAAAGTCATGGTTTTTTGGTCTTCGGGGAGGCGGGGGAACAGGAATAAGTGTTTTTTTGCGAATTTGAGCTCTATCTGCAATGGGCACTTTTCATGCTATAAGCAGTTTTTCCTAACAAATGCAAGATATAACATGGGCTATCTCTGCAAGGAGACATCAGATCTGCAAAAGTCATGGTTTTTTGGTCTTCGGGGAGGCGGGGGAACAGGAATAAGTGTTTTTTTGCGGAATTTGAGCTCTATCTGCAATGGGCACTTTTCATTATTTAAGCAGTTTTTCCTAACAAATGCAAGATATAGCATGGGCTATCTCCGCAAGGAGACATCAGATCAGCAAAAGTCATGGTTTTTTGGTCTTCGGGGAGGCGGGGGAACATGAATATGTGTCTGTTTTTTGAATTTGAGCTCAATCTGCAATGGGCACTTTTCATGCTATAAGCAGTTTTTCCAAACAAATGCAAGATATAGCATGGGCTATCTCCGCAAGGAGACATCAGATCTGCAAAACTCATGGTTTTTTGGTCTTCGGGGAGGCGGGGGAACAGGAATATGTGTTTGCTTTTCGAATTTGAGCTCTATCTGCAATGGGCACTTTTTATGCTATAAGCAGTTTTTCCTAACAAATACAAGATATAGCATGGGCTATCTCCGCAAGGAGACATCAGATCTGCAAAAGTCATGGTTTTTTGGTCTTCGGGGAGGCGGGGGAACAGGAATATGTGTTTGTTTTTCGAATTTGAGCTCTATCTGCAATGGGCACTTTTCATGCTATAAGCAGTTTTTCCTAACAAATGCAAGATGTAACATGGGCTATCTCCGCAAGGACACATCAGATCTGCAAAACCCATGGTTTTTTGGTCTTCAGGGAGGCGGGGGTACAGGAATAAGTGTTTCTTTTGCGAATTTGAGCTCTATCTGCAATGGGCACTTTTCATGCTATAAGCAGTTTTTCCTAACAAATGCAAGATATAACATGGGCTATCTCCGCAAGGAGACATCAGATCTGCAAAACTCATGGTTTTTTGGTCTTCGGGGAGGCGGGGGGAACATGAATATGTGTTTCTTTTTCGAATTTGAGCTCTATCTGCAATGGGCACTTTTCATGCTATAAGCAGTTTTTCCAAACAAATGCAAGATATAGCATGGGCTATCTCCGCAAGGAGACATCAGATCTGCAAAACTCATGGTTTTTTGGTCTTCGGGGAGGCGGGGGAACAGGAATATGTGTTTGCTTTTCGAATTTGAGCTCTATCTGCAATGGGCACTTTTTATGCTATAAGCAGTTTTTCCTAACAAATGCAAGATATAGCATGGGCTATCTCCGCAAGGAGACATCAGATCTGCAAAAGTCATGGTTTTTTGGTCTTCGGGGAGGCGGGGGAACAGGAATATGTGTTTGTTTTTCGAATTTGAGCTCTATCTGCAATGGGCACTTTTCATGCTATAAGCAGTTTTTCCTAACAAATGCAAGATATAACATAGGCTACCTCCGCGAGGAGACATCAGATCTGTAAAAGTCATGGTTTTTTGGTCTTCGCTGAGCTGGGGGAACATGAATATGTGTTTGTTTTTCAAATTTGAGCTCTATCTGCAATGGGCACTTTTCATGCTATAAGCAGTTTTTCCTAACAAATGCAAGATGTAACATGGGCTATCTCCGCAAGGACACATCAGATCTGCAAAACCCATGGTTTTTTGGTCTTCAGGGAGGCGGGGGTACAGGAATAAGTGTTTCTTTTGCGAATTTGAGCTCTATCGGCAATGGGCACTTTTCATGCTATAAGCAGTTTTTCCTAACAAATGCAAGATATAACATGGGCTATCTCCGCAAGGAGACATCAGATCTGCAAAACTCATGGTTTTTTGGTCTTCGGGGAGGCGGGGGGAACATGAATATGTGTTTCTTTTTCGAATTTGAGCTCTATCTGCAATGGGCACTTTTCATGCTATAAGCAGTTTTTCCAAACAAATGCAAGATATAGCATGGGCTATCTCCGCAAGGAGACATCAGATCTGCAAAACTCATGGTTTTTTGGTCTTCGGGGAGGCGGGGGAACAGGAATATGTGTTTGCTTTTCGAATTTGAGCTCTATCTGCAATGGGCACTTTTTATGCTATAAGCAGTTTTTCCTAACAAATGCAAGATATAGCATGGGCTATCTCCGCAAGGAGACATCAGATCTGCAAAAGTCATGGTTTTTTGGTCTTCGGGGAGGCGGGGGAACAGGAATATGTGTTTGTTTTTCGAATTTGAGCTCTATCTGCAATGGGCACTTTTCATGCTATAAGCAGTTTTTACTAACAAATGCAAGATATAACGTAGGCTACCTCCGCGAGGAGACATCAGATCTGTAAAAGTCATGGTTTTTTGGTCTTTGCTGAGCTGGGGGAACATGAATATGTGTTTGTTTTTCAAATTTGAGCTCTTTCTGCAATGGGCATTTTTCATGCTATAAGCAGTTTTTCCTAACAAATGCAAGATATAACATGGGCTATCTCTGCAAGGAGACATCAGATCTTCAAAACTCATCGTTTTTTTGTCTTCGGGGAGGCGGGGGAACATGAATATGTGTTTGTTTTTCGAATTTGAGCCCTTTCTGCAATGGGCACTTTTCATGCTATAAGCAGTTTTTCCTAACAAATACAAGATATAACATGGGCTATCTTCGCAAGGAGACATCAGACCTTCAAAACTCATGGTTTTTGGTCTTCGGAGAGGCGGGGGAACATGAATATGGGTTTGTTTTTCGAATTTGAGCTCTATCTGAAATGGGCACTTTTCATGCTATAAGCAGTTTTTCCTAACAAATGCAAGATATAACATGGGCTATATCCGCAAGAAGACATCAGATCTGCAAAAGTCATGGTTTTTTGGTCTTCGGGGAGGCGGGGGAACATGAATATGTGTTTGTTTTTCGAATTTGAGCCCTTTCTGCAATGGGCACTTTTCATGCTATAAGCAGTTTTTCCTAACAAATGCAAGATATAGCATGGGCTATCTCCGCAAGGAGACATCAGATCTGCAAAGGTCATGGTTTTTTGGTCTTCGGGGAGGTTGGGGAACATGAATATGTGTTTGTTTTTCGAATTTGAGCTCTTTCTGCAATGGGCATTTTTCATGCTATAAGCAGGTTTTCCTAACAAATGCAAGATATAACATGGGCTATCTCCGCAAGGAGACATCAGATCTGCAAAACTCATGGTTTTTTGGTCTTCGGTGAACCAAGGGAACATGAATATGTGTTTGTTTTTCGAATTTGAGCTCTATCTGCAAAGGGCGCAAAAGTCATGGTTTTTTGGTCTTCGGGGAGGCGGGGGAACAGGAATAAGTGTTTTTTTGCGAATTTGAGCTCTATCTGCAATGGGCACTTTTCATGCAATAAGCAGTTTTTCCTAACAAATGCAAGATATAGCATGGGCTATCTCCGCAAGGAGACATCAGATCTGCAAAAGTCATGGTTTTTTGGTCTTCGGGGAGGCGGGGGAACAGGAATATGTGTTTGTTTTTCGAATTTGAGCTCTATCTGCAATGGGCACTTTTCATGCTATAAGCAGTTTTTCCTAACAAATGCAAGATGTAACATGGGCTATCTCCGCAAGGACACATCAGATCTGCAAAACCCATGGTTTTTTGGTCTTCAGGGAGGCGGGGGTACAGGAATAAGTGTTTCTTTTGCGAATTTGAGCTCTATCTGCAATGGGCACTTTTCATGCTATAAGCAGTTTTTCCTAACAAATGCAAGATATAACATGGGCTATCTCCGCAAGGAGACATCAGATCTGCAAAACTCATGGTTTTTTGGTCTTCGGGGAGGCGGGGGGAACATGAATATGTGTTTCTTTTTCGAATTTGAGCTCTATCTGCAATGGGCACTTTTCATGCTATAAGCAGTTTTTCCAAACAAATGCAAGATATAGCATGGGCTATCTCCGCAAGGAGACATCAGATCTGCAAAACTCATGGTTTTTTGGTCTTCGGGGAGGCGGGGGAACAGGAATATGTGTTTGCTTTTCGAATTTGAGCTCTATCTGCAATGGGCACTTTTTATGCTATAAGCAGTTTTTCCTAACAAATGCAAGATATAGCATGGGCTATCTCCGCAAGGAGACATCAGATCTGCAAAAGTCATGGTTTTTTGGTCTTCGGGGAGGCGGGGGAACAGGAATATGTGTTTGTTTTTCGAATTTGAGCTCTATCTGCAATGGGCACTTTTCATGCTATAAGCAGTTTTTCCTAACAAATGCAAGATATAACATAGGCTACCTCCGCGAGGAGACATCAGATCTGTAAAAGTCATGGTTTTTTGGTCTTCGCTGAGCTGGGGGAACATGAATATGTGTTTGTTTTTCAAATTTGAGCTCTTTCTGCAATGGGCATTTTTCATGCTATAAGCAGTTTTTCCTAACAAATGCAAGATATAACATGGGCTATCTCCGCAAGGAGACATCAGATCTGCAAAACTCATGGTTTTTTGGTCTTCGGGGAGGCGGGGGGAACATGAATATGTGTTTCTTTTTCGAATTTGAGCTCTATCTGCAATGGGCACTTTTCATGCTATAAGCAGTTTTTCCAAACAAATGCAAGATATAGCATGGGCTATCTCCGCAAGGAGACATCAGATCTGCAAAACTCATGGTTTTTTGGTCTTCGGGGAGGCGGGGGAACAGGAATATGTGTTTGCTTTTCGAATTTGAGCTCTATCTGCAATGGGCACTTTTTATGCTATAAGCAGTTTTTCCTAACAAATGCAAGATATAGCATGGGCTATCTCCGCAAGGAGACATCAGATCTGCAAAAGTCATGGTTTTTTGGTCTTCGGGGAGGCGGGGGAACAGGAATATGTGTTTGTTTTTCGAATTTGAGCTCTATCTGCAATGGGCACTTTTCATGCTATAAGCAGTTTTTCCTAACAAATGCAAGATATAACATAGGCTACCTCCGCGAGGAGACATCAGATCTGTAAAAGTCATGGTTTTTTGGTCTTTGCTGAGCTGGGGGAACATGAATATGTGTTTGTTTTTCAAATTTGAGCTCTTTCTGCAATGGGCATTTTTCATGCTATAAGCAGTTTTTCCTAACAAATGCAAGATATAACATGGGCTATCTCTGCAAGGAGACATCAGATCTTCAAAACTCATCGTTTTTTTGTCTTCGGGGAGGCGGGGGAACATGAATATGTGTTTGTTTTTCGAATTTGAGCCCTTTCTGCAATGGGCACTTTTCATGCTATAAGCAGTTTTTCCTAACAAATACAAGATATAACATGGGCTATCTTCGCAAGGAGACATCAGACCTTCAAAACTCATGGTTTTTGGTCTTCGGAGAGGCGGGGGAACATGAATATGTGTTTGTTTTTCGAATTTGAGCTCTATCTGAAATGGGCACTTTTCATGCTATAAGCAGTTTTTCCTAACAAATGCAAGATATAACATGGGCTATATCCGCAAGAAGACATCAGATCTGCAAAAGTCATGGTTTTTTGGTCTTCGGGGAGGCGGGGGAACATGAATATGTGTTTGTTTTTCGAATTTGAGCCCTTTCTGCAATGGGCACTTTTCATGCTATAAGCAGTTTTTCCTAACAAATGCAAGATATAGCATGGGCTATCTCCGCAAGGAGACATCAGATCTGCAAAGGTCATGGTTTTTTGGTCTTCGGGGAGGTTGGGGAACATGAATATGTGTTTGTTTTTCGAATTTGAGCTCTTTCTGCAATGGGCATTTTTCATGCTATAAGCAGGTTTTCCTAACAAATGCAAGATATAACATGGGCTATCTCCGCAAGGAGACATCAGATCTGCAAAACTCATGGTTTTTTGGTCTTCGGTGAACCAAGGGAACATGAATATGTGTTTGTTTTTCGAATTTGAGCTCTATCTGCAAAGGGCGCAAAAGTCATGGTTTTTTGGTCTTCGGGGAGGCGGGGGAACAGGAATAAGTGTTTTTTTGCGAATTTGAGCTCTATCTGCAATGGGCACTTTTCATGCAATAAGCAGTTTTTCCTAACAAATGCAAGATATAGCATGGGCTATCTCCGCAAGGAGACATCAGATCAGCAAAAGTCATGGTTTTTTGGTCTTCGGGGAGGCGGGGGAACATGAATATGTGTCTGTTTTTTGAATTTGAGCTCTATCTGCAATGGGCACTTTTCATACTATAAGCAGTTTTTCCTAACAAATGCAAGATATAACATGGGCTATCTCCGCAAGGACACATCAGATCTGCAAAAGTCATGGTTTTTTGGCCTTCGGGGAGGCGGGGGAACATGAATATGTGTTTCTTTTTCGAATTTGAGCTCTATCTGCAATGGGCACTTTTCATGCTATAAGCAGTTTTTCCAAACAAATGCAAGATGTAACATGGGCTACCTCCGCAAGGAGACATCAGATCTGCAAAAGTCATGGTTTTTTGGTCTTCGGGGTGGTAGGGGAACATGAATATGTGTTTGTTTTTCGAATTTGAGCTCTATCTGCAATGGGCACTTTTCATGCTATAAGCAGGTTTTCCTAACAAATGCAAGATGTAACATGGGCTACCTCCGCAAGGAGACATCAGATCTGCAAAAGTCATGGTTTTTTGGTCTTCGGGGTGGTAGGGGAACATGAATATGTGTTTGTTTTTTGAATTTGAGCTCTATCTGCAATGGGCACTTTTCATGCTATAAGCAGTTTTCCCTAACAAATGCAAGATATAGCATGGGCTATCTCCGCAAGGAGACATCAGATCTGCAAAAGTCATGGTTTTTTGGTCTTCGGGGAGGCGGGGGAACATGAATATGTGTCTGTTTTTTGAATTTGAGCCCTTTCTGCAATGGGCACTTTTCATGCTATAAGCAGTTTTTCCTAACAAATGCAAGATATAGCATGGGCTATCTCCGCAAGGAGACATCAGATCTGCAAAGGTCATGGTTTTTTGGTCTTCGGGGAGGTTGGGGAACATGAATATTTGTTTGTTTTTCGAATTTGAGCTCTTTCTGCAATGGGCATTTTTCATGCTATAAGCAGGTTTTCCTAACAAATGCAAGATATAACATGGGCTATCTCCGCAAGGAGACATCAGATCTGCAAAACTCATGGTTTTTTGGTCTTCGGTGAACCAAGGGAACATGAATATGTGTTTGTTTTTCGAATTTGAGCTCTATCTGCAAAGGGCGCAAAAGTCATGGTTTTTTGGTCTTCGGGGAGGCGGGGGAACAGGAATAAGTGTTTTTTTGCGAATTTGAGCTCTATCTGCAATGGGCACTTTTCATGCAATAAGCAGTTTTTCCTAACAAATGCAAGATATAGCATGGGCTATCTCCGCAAGGAGACATCAGATCAGCAAAAGTCATGGTTTTTTGGTCTTCGGGGAGGCGGGGGAACATGAATATGTGTCTGTTTTTTGAATTTGAGCTCTATCTGCAATGGGCACTTTTCATACTATAAGCAGTTTTTCCTAACAAATGCAAGATATAACATGGGCTATCTCCGCAAGGACACATCAGATCTGCAAAAGTCATGGTTTTTTGGTCTTCGGGGAGGCGGGGGAACAGGAATAAGTGTTTTTGTGCGGAATTTGAGCTCTATCTGCAATGGGCACTTTTCATGCTATAAGCAGTTTTTCCTAACAAATGCAAGATATAGCATGGGCTATCTCCGCAAGGAGACATCAGATCAGCAAAAGTCATGGTTTTTTGGTCTTCGGGGAGGCGGGGGAACATGAATATGTGTCTGTTTTTTGAATTTGAGCTCTATCTGCAATGGGCAGTTTTCATGCTATAAGCAGTTTTTCCTAACAAATGCAAGATGTAACATGGGCTATCTCCGCAAGGACACATCGGATCAGCAAAAGTCATGGTTTTTTGGCCTTCGGGGAGGCAGGGGAACATGAATATGTGTTTCTTTTTCGAATTTGAGCTCTATCTGCAATGGGCACTTTTCATGCTATAAGCAGTTTTTCCTAACAAATGCAAGATATAGCATGGGCTATCTCCGCAAGGAGACATCAGATCTGCAAAACTCATGGTTTTTTGGTCTTCGGTGAACCAAGGGAACATGAATATGTGTTTGTTTTTCGAATTTGAGCTCTATCTGCAAAGGGCGCAAAAGTCATGGTTTTTTGGTCTTCGGGGAGGCGGGGGAACAGGAATAAGTGTTTTTTTGCGAATTTGAGCTCTATCTGCAATGGGCACTTTTCATGCAATAAGCAGTTTTTCCTAACAAATGCAAGATATAGCATGGGCTATCTCCGCAAGGAGACATCAGATCAGCAAAAGTCATGGTTTTTTGGTCTTCGGGGAGGCGGGGGAACATGAATATGTGTCTGTTTTTTGAATTTGAGCTCTATCTGCAATGGGCACTTTTCATACTATAAGCAGTTTTTCCTAACAAATGCAAGATATAACATGGGCTATCTCCGCAAGGACACATCAGATCTGCAAAAGTCATGGTTTTTTGGCCTTCGGGGAGGCGGGGGAACATGAATATGTGTTTCTTTTTCGAATTTGAGCTCTATCTGCAATGGGCACTTTTCATGCTATAAGCAGTTTTTCCAAACAAATGCAAGATGTAGCATGGGCTATCTCCGCAAGGAGACATCATATCTGCATAACTCATGGTTTTTTGGTCTTCGGTGAGCCGGGGGAACATGAATATGTGTTTGTTTTTCAAATTTGAGCTCTATCTGCAATGGGCACTTTTCATGCTATAAGCTCTATCTGAAATGGGCACTTTTCATGCTATAAGCAGGTTTTCCTAACAAATGCAAGATGTAACATGGGCTACCTCCGCAAGGAGACATCAGATCTGCAAAAGTCATGGTTTTTTGGTCTTCGGGGTGGTAGGGGAACATGAATATGTGTTTGTTTTTCGAATTTGAGCTCTATCTGCAATGGGCACTTTTCATGCTATAAGCAGGTTTTCCTAACAAATGCAAGATGTAACATGGGCTACCTACGCAAGGAGACATCAGATCTGCAAAAGTCATGGTTTTTTGGTCTTCGGGGTGGTAGGGGAACATGAATATGTGTTTGTTTTTTGAATTTGAGCTCTATCTGCAATGGGCACTTTTCATGCTATAAGCAGTTTTTCCTAACAAATGCAAGATATAGCATGGGCTATCTCCGCAAGGAGACATCAGATCTGCAAAAGTCATGGTTTTTTTGTCTTCGGGGAGGCGGGGGAACATGAATATGTGTTTGTTTTTCGAATTTGAGCTCTATCTGCAATGGGCACTTTTCATGCTATAAGCAGTTTTTCCTAACAAATGCAAGATATAACATGGGCTATCTCTGCAAAAAGACATCAGATCTGCAAAAGTCATGGTTTTTTGGTCTTCGGGGAGGCGGGGGAACAGGAATAAGTGTTTTTTTTGCGAATTTGAGCTCTATCTGCAATGGGCACTTTTCATGCTATAAGCAGTTTTTCCTAACAAATGCAAGATATAACATGGGCTATCTCTGCAAGGAGACATCAGATCTGCAAAAGTCATGGTTTTTTGGTCTTCGGGGAGGCGGGGGAACAGGAATAAGTGTTTTTTTGCGGAATTTGAGCTCTATCTGCAATGGGCACTTTTCATGCTATAAGCAGTTTTTCCTAACAAATGCAAGATATAGCATGGGCTATCTCCGCAAGGAGACATCAGATCAGCAAAAGTCATGGTTTTTTGGTCTTCGGGGAGGCGGGGGAACATGAATATGTGTCTGTTTTTTGAATTTGAGCTCTATCTGCAATGGGCAGTTTTCATGCTATAAGCAGTTTTTCCTAACAAATGCAAGATGTAACATGGGCTATCTCCGCAAGGACACATCAGATCTGCAAAACTCATGGTTTTTTGGTCTTCAGGGAGGCGGGGGAACAGGAATAAGTGTTTCTTTTGCAAATTTGAGCTCTATCTGCAATGGGCACTTTTCATGCTATAAGCAGGTTTTCCTAACAAATGCAAGATATAACATGAGCTATCTCCGCAAGGAGACATCAGATCTGCAAAACTCATGGTTTTTTGGTCTTCGGGGAGGTGGGGGGAACATGAATATGTGTTTCTTTTTCGAATTTGAGCTCTATCTGCAATGGGCACTTTTCATGCTATAAGCAGTTTTTCCAAACAAATGCAAGATATAGCATGGGCTATCTCCGCAAGGAGACATCAGATCTGCATAACTCATGGTTTTTTGGTCTTCGGTGAGCCGGGGGAACATGAATATGTGTTTGTTTTTCAAATTTGAGCTCTATCTGCAATGGGCACTTTTCATGCTATAAGCTCTATCTGAAATGGGCACTTTTCATGCTATAAGCAGGTTTTCCTAACAAATGCAAGATGTAACATGGGCTACCTCCGCAAGGAGACATCAGATCTGCAAAAGTCATGGTTTTTTGGTCTTCGGGGTGGTAGGGGAACATGAATATGTGTTTGTTTTTCGAATTTGAGCTCTATCTGCAATGGGCACTTTTCATGCTATAAGCAGGTTTTCCTAACAAATGCAAGATGTAACATGGGCTACCTCCGCAAGGAGACATCAGATCTGCAAAAGTCATGGTTTTTTGGTCTTCGGGGTGGTAGGGGAACATGAATATGTGTTTGTTTTTTGAATTTGAGCTCTATCTGCAATGGGCACTTTTCATGCTATAAGCAGTTTTTCCTAACAAATGCAAGATATAGCATGGGCTTTCTCCGCAAGGAGACATCAGATCTGCAAAAGTCATGGTTTTTTGGTCTTCGGGGAGGCGGGGGAACATGAATATTTGTTTGTTTTTCGAATTTGAGCTCTATCTGCAATGGGCACTTTTCATGCTATAAGCAGTTTTTCCTAACAAATGCAAGATATAACATGGGCTATCTCTGCAAGGAGACATCAGATCTGCAAAAGTCATGGTTTTTTGGTCTTCGGGGAGGCGGGGGAACAGGAATAAGTGTTTTTTTGCGAATTTGAGCTCTATCTGCAATGGGCACTTTTCATGCTATAAGCAGTTTTTCCTAACAAATGCAAGATATAACATGGGCTATCTCTGCAAGGAGACATCAGATCTGCAAAAGTCATGGTTTTTTGGTCTTCGGGGAGGCGGGGGAACAGGAATAAGTGTTTTTTTGCGAATTTGAGCTCTATCTGCAATGGGCACTTTTCATGCTATAAGCAGTTTTTCCTAACAAATGCAAGATATAACATGGGCTATCTCTGCAAGGAGACATCAGATCTGCAAAAGTCATGGTTTTTTGGTCTTCGGGGAGGCGGGGGAACAGGAATAAGTGTTTTTTTGCGGAATTTGAGCTCTATCTGCAATGGGCATTTTTCATGCTATAAGCAGTTTTTCCTAACAAATGCAAGATATAGCATGGGCTATCTCCGCAAGGAGACATCAGATCTTCAAAACTCATCGTTTTTTTGTCTTCGGGGAGGCGGGGGAACATGAATATGTGTTTGTTTTTCGAATTTGAGCCCTTTCTGCAATGGGCACTTTTCATGCTATAAGCAGTTTTTCCTAACAAATGCAAGATATAACATGGGCTATCTCCGCAAGGAGACATCAGATCAGCAAAAGTCATGGTTTTTTGGTCTTCGGGGAGGCGGGGGAACATGAATATGTGTCTGTTTTTTGAATTTGAGCTCAATCTGCAATGGGCACTTTTCATGCTATAAGCAGTTTTTCCAAACAAATGCAAGATATAGCATGGGCTATCTCCGCAAGGAGACATCAGATCTGCAAAACTCATGGTTTTTTGGTCTTCGGGGAGGCGGGGGAACAGGAATATGTGTTTGCTTTTCGAATTTGAGCTCTATCTGCAATGGGCACTTTTTATGCTATAAGCAGTTTTTCCTAACAAATGCAAGATATAGCATGGGCTATCTCCGCAAGGAGACATCAGATCTGCAAAAGTCATGGTTTTTTGGTCTTCGGGGAGGCGGGGGAACAGGAATATGTGTTTGTTTTTCGAATTTGAGCTCTATCTGCAATGGGCACTTTTCATGCTATAAGCAGTTTTTCCTAACAAATGCAAGATGTAACATGGGCTATCTCCGCAAGGACACATCAGATCTGCAAAACCCATGGTTTTTTGGTCTTCAGGGAGGCGGGGGTACAGGAATAAGTGTTTCTTTTGCGAATTTGAGCTCTATCTGCAATGGGCACTTTTCATGCTATAAGCAGTTTTTCCTAACAAATGCAAGATATAACATGGGCTATCTCCGCAAGGAGACATCAGATCTGCAAAACTCATGGTTTTTTGGTCTTCGGGGAGGCGGGGGGAACATGAATATGTGTTTCTTTTTCGAATTTGAGCTCTATCTGCAATGGGCACTTTTCATGCTATAAGCAGTTTTTCCAAACAAATGCAAGATATAGCATGGGCTATCTCCGCAAGGAGACATCAGATCTGCAAAACTCATGGTTTTTTGGTCTTCGGGGAGGCGGGGGAACAGGAATATGTGTTTGCTTTTCGAATTTGAGCTCTATCTGCAATGGGCACTTTTTATGCTATAAGCAGTTTTTCCTAACAAATGCAAGATATAGCATGGGCTATCTCCGCAAGGAGACATCAGATCTGCAAAAGTCATGGTTTTTTGGTCTTCGGGGAGGCGGGGGAACAGGAATATGTGTTTGTTTTTCGAATTTGAGCTCTATCTGCAATGGGCACTTTTCATGCTATAAGCAGTTTTTCCTAACAAATGCAAGATATAACATAGGCTACCTCCGCGAGGAGACATCAGATCTGTAAAAGTCATGGTTTTTTGGTCTTCGCTGAGCTGGGGGAACATGAATATGTGTTTGTTTTTCAAATTTGAGCTCTTTCTGCAATGGGCATTTTTCATGCTATAAGCAGTTTTTCCTAACAAATGCAAGATATAACATGGGCTATCTCCGCAAGGAGACATCAGATCTGCAAAAGTCATGGTTTTTTGGTCTTCGGGGAGGCGGGGGAACAGGAATATGTGTTTGTTTTTCGAATTTGAGCTCTATCTGCAATGGGCACTTTTCATGCTATAAGCAGTTTTTCCTAACAAATGCAAGATGTAACATGGGCTATCTCCGCAAGGACACATCAGATCTGCAAAACCCATGGTTTTTTGGTCTTCAGGGAGGCGGGGGTACAGGAATAAGTGTTTCTTTTGCGAATTTGAGCTCTATCGGCAATGGGCACTTTTCATGCTATAAGCAGTTTTTCCTAACAAATGCAAGATATAACATGGGCTATCTCCGCAAGGAGACATCAGATCTGCAAAACTCATGGTTTTTTGGTCTTCGGGGAGGCGGGGGGAACATGAATATGTGTTTCTTTTTCGAATTTGAGCTCTATCTGCAATGGGCACTTTTCATGCTATAAGCAGTTTTTCCAAACAAATGCAAGATATAGCATGGGCTATCTCCGCAAGGAGACATCAGATCTGCAAAACTCATGGTTTTTTGGTCTTCGGGGAGGCGGGGGAACAGGAATATGTGTTTGCTTTTCGAATTTGAGCTCTATCTGCAATGGGCACTTTTTATGCTATAAGCAGTTTTTCCTAACAAATGCAAGATATAGCATGGGCTATCTCCGCAAGGAGACATCAGATCTGCAAAAGTCATGGTTTTTTGGTCTTCGGGGAGGCGGGGGAACAGGAATATGTGTTTGTTTTTCGAATTTGAGCTCTATCTGCAATGGGCACTTTTCATGCTATAAGCAGTTTTTCCTAACAAATGCAAGATATAACATAGGCTACCTCCGCGAGGAGACATCAGATCTGTAAAAGTCATGGTTTTTTGGTCTTCGCTGAGCTGGGGGAACATGAATATGTGTTTGTTTTTCAAATTTGAGCTCTTTCTGCAATGGGCATTTTTCATGCTATAAGCAGTTTTTCCTAACAAATGCAAGATATAACATGGGCTATCTCTGCAAGGAGACATCAGATCTTCAAAACTCATCGTTTTTTTGTCTTCGGGGAGGCGGGGGAACATGAATATGTGTTTGTTTTTCGAATTTGAGCCCTTTCTGCAATGGGCACTTTTCATGCTATAAGCAGTTTTTCCTAACAAATACAAGATATAACATGGGCTATCTTCGCAAGGAGACATCAGACCTTCAAAACTCATGGTTTTTTGGTCTTCGGAGAGGCGGGGGAACATGAATATGTGTTTGTTTTTCGAATTTGAGCTCTATCTGAAATGGGCACTTTTCATGCTATAAGCAGTTTTTCCTAACAAATGCAAGATATAACATGGGCTATATCCGCAAGAAGACATCAGATCTGCAAAAGTCATGGTTTTTTGGTCTTCAGGGAGGCGGGGGAACATGAATATGTGTTTGTTTTTCGAATTTGAGCCCTTTCTGCAATGGGCACTTTTCATGCTATAAGCAGTTTTTCCTAACAAATGCAAGATATAGCATGGGCTATCTCCGCAAGGAGACATCAGATCTGCAAAGGTCATGGTTTTTTGGTCTTCGGGGAGGTTGGGGAACATGAATATGTGTTTGTTTTTCAAATTTGAGCTCTTTCTGCAATGGGCATTTTTCATGCTATAAGCAGGTTTTCCTAACAAATGCAAGATATAACATGGGCTATCTCCGCAAGGAGACATCAGATCTGCAAAACTCATGGTTTTTTGGTCTTCGGTGAACCAAGGGAACATGAATATGTGTTTGTTTTTCGAATTTGAGCTCTATCTGCAAAGGGCGCAAAAGTCATGGTTTTTTGGTCTTCGGGGAGGCGGGGGAACAGGAATAAGTGTTTTTTTGCGAATTTGAGCTCTATCTGCAATGGGCACTTTTCATGCAATAAGCAGTTTTTCCTAACAAATGCAAGATATAGCATGGGCTATCTCCGCAAGGAGACATCAGATCAGCAAAAGTCATGGTTTTTTGGTCTTCGGGGAGGCGGGGGAACATGAATATGTGTCTGTTTTTTGAATTTGAGCTCTATCTGCAATGGGCACTTTTCATGCTATAAGCAGTTTTCCCTAACAAATGCAAGATATAGCATGGGCTATCTCCGCAAGGAGACATCAGATCTGCAAAAGTCATGGTTTTTTGGTCTTCGGGGAGGCGGGGGAACAGGAATAAGTGTTTTTTTGCGAATTTGAGCTCTATCTGCAATGGGCACTTTTCATGCTATAAGCAGTTTTTCCTAACAAATGCAAGATATAACATGGGCTATCTCTGCAAGGAGACATCAGATCTGCAAAAGTCATGGTTTTTTGGTCTTCGGGGAGGCGGGGGAACAGGAATAAGTGTTTTTTTGCGAATTTGAGCTCTATCTGCAATGGGCACTTTTCATGCTATAAGCAGTTTTTCCTAACAAATGCAAGATATAACATGGGCTATCTCTGCAAGGAGACATCAGATCTGCAAAAGTCATGGTTTTTTGGTCTTCGGGGAGGCGGGGGAACAGGAATAAGTGTTTTTTTGCGGAATTTGAGCTCTATCTGCAATGGGCATTTTTCATGCTATAAGCAGTTTTTCCTAACAAATGCAAGATATAGCATGGGCTATCTCCGCAAGGAGACATCAGATCTTCAAAACTCATCGTTTTTTTGTCTTCGGGGAGGCGGGGGAACATGAATATGTGTTTGTTTTTCGAATTTGAGCCCTTTCTGCAATGGGCACTTTTCATGCTATAAGCAGTTTTTCCTAACAAATGCAAGATATAACATGGGCTATCTCCGCAAGGAGACATCAGATCAGCAAAAGTCATGGTTTTTTGGTCTTCGGGGAGGCGGGGGAACATGAATATGTGTCTGTTTTTTGAATTTGAGCTCAATCTGCAATGGGCACTTTTCATGCTATAAGCAGTTTTTCCAAACAAATGCAAGATATAGCATGGGCTATCTCCGCAAGGAGACATCAGATCTGCAAAACTCATGGTTTTTTGGTCTTCGGGGAGGCGGGGGAACAGGAATATGTGTTTGCTTTTCGAATTTGAGCTCTATCTGCAATGGGCACTTTTTATGCTATAAGCAGTTTTTCCTAACAAATGCAAGATATAGCATGGGCTATCTCCGCAAGGAGACATCAGATCTGCAAAAGTCATGGTTTTTTGGTCTTCGGGGAGGCGGGGGAACAGGAATATGTGTTTGTTTTTCGAATTTGAGCTCTATCTGCAATGGGCACTTTTCATGCTATAAGCAGTTTTTCCTAACAAATGCAAGATGTAACATGGGCTATCTCCGCAAGGACACATCAGATCTGCAAAACCCATGGTTTTTTGGTCTTCAGGGAGGCGGGGGTACAGGAATAAGTGTTTCTTTTGCGAATTTGAGCTCTATCTGCAATGGGCACTTTTCATGCTATAAGCAGTTTTTCCTAACAAATGCAAGATATAACATGGGCTATCTCCGCAAGGAGACATCAGATCTGCAAAACTCATGGTTTTTTGGTCTTCGGGGAGGCGGGGGGAACATGAATATGTGTTTCTTTTTCGAATTTGAGCTCTATCTGCAATGGGCACTTTTCATGCTATAAGCAGTTTTTCCAAACAAATGCAAGATATAGCATGGGCTATCTCCGCAAGGAGACATCAGATCTGCAAAACTCATGGTTTTTTGGTCTTCGGGGAGGCGGGGGAACAGGAATATGTGTTTGCTTTTCGAATTTGAGCTCTATCTGCAATGGGCACTTTTTATGCTATAAGCAGTTTTTCCTAACAAATGCAAGATATAGCATGGGCTATCTCCGCAAGGAGACATCAGATCTGCAAAAGTCATGGTTTTTTGGTCTTCGGGGAGGCGGGGGAACAGGAATATGTGTTTGTTTTTCGAATTTGAGCTCTATCTGCAATGGGCACTTTTCATGCTATAAGCAGTTTTTCCTAACAAATGCAAGATATAACATAGGCTACCTCCGGGAGGAGACATCAGATCTGTAAAAGTCATGGTTTTTTGGTCTTCGCTGAGCTGGGGGAACATGAATATGTGTTTGTTTTTCAAATTTGAGCTCTTTCTGCAATGGGCATTTTTCATGCTATAAGCAGTTTTTCCTAACAAATGCAAGATATAACATGGGCTATCTCCGCAAGGAGACATCAGATCTGCAAAAGTCATGGTTTTTTGGTCTTCGGGGAGGCGGGGGAACAGGAATATGTGTTTGTTTTTCGAATTTGAGCTCTATCTGCAATGGGCACTTTTCATGCTATAAGCAGTTTTTCCTAACAAATGCAAGATGTAACATGGGCTATCTCCGCAAGGACACATCAGATCTGCAAAACCCATGGTTTTTTGGTCTTCAGGGAGGCGGGGGTACAGGAATAAGTGTTTCTTTTGCGAATTTGAGCTCTATCGGCAATGGGCACTTTTCATGCTATAAGCAGTTTTTCCTAACAAATGCAAGATATAACATGGGCTATCTCCGCAAGGAGACATCAGATCTGCAAAACTCATGGTTTTTTGGTCTTCGGGGAGGCGGGGGGAACATGAATATGTGTTTCTTTTTCGAATTTGAGCTCTATCTGCAATGGGCACTTTTCATGCTATAAGCAGTTTTTCCAAACAAATGCAAGATATAGCATGGGCTATCTCCGCAAGGAGACATCAGATCTGCAAAACTCATGGTTTTTTGGTCTTCGGGGAGGCGGGGGAACAGGAATATGTGTTTGCTTTTCGAATTTGAGCTCTATCTGCAATGGGCACTTTTTATGCTATAAGCAGTTTTTCCTAACAAATGCAAGATATAGCATGGGCTATCTCCGCAAGGAGACATCAGATCTGCAAAAGTCATGGTTTTTTGGTCTTCGGGGAGGCGGGGGAACAGGAATATGTGTTTGTTTTTCGAATTTGAGCTCTATCTGCAATGGGCACTTTTCATGCTATAAGCAGTTTTTCCTAACAAATGCAAGATATAACATAGGCTACCTCCGCGAGGAGACATCAGATCTGTAAAAGTCATGGTTTTTTGGTCTTCGCTGAGCTGGGGGAACATGAATATGTGTTTGTTTTTCAAATTTGAGCTCTTTCTGCAATGGGCATTTTTCATGCTATAAGCAGTTTTTCCTAACAAATGCAAGATATAACATGGGCTATCTCTGCAAGGAGACATCAGATCTTCAAAACTCATCGTTTTTTTGTCTTCGGGGAGGCGGGGGAACATGAATATGTGTTTGTTTTTCGAATTTGAGCCCTTTCTGCAATGGGCACTTTTCATGCTATAAGCAGTTTTTCCTAACAAATACAAGATATAACATGGGCTATCTTCGCAAGGAGACATCAGACCTTCAAAACTCATGGTTTTTTGGTCTTCGGAGAGGCGGGGGAACATGAATATGTGTTTGTTTTTCGAATTTGAGCTCTATCTGAAATGGGCACTTTTCATGCTATAAGCAGTTTTTCCTAACAAATGCAAGATATAACATGGGCTATATCCGCAAGAAGACATCAGATCTGCAAAAGTCATGGTTTTTTGGTCTTCAGGGAGGCGGGGGAACATGAATATGTGTTTGTTTTTCGAATTTGAGCCCTTTCTGCAATGGGCACTTTTCATGCTATAAGCAGTTTTTCCTAACAAATGCAAGATATAGCATGGGCTATCTCCGCAAGGAGACATCAGATCTGCAAAGGTCATGGTTTTTTGGTCTTCGGGGAGGTTGGGGAACATGAATATGTGTTTGTTTTTCAAATTTGAGCTCTTTCTGCAATGGGCATTTTTCATGCTATAAGCAGGTTTTCCTAACAAATGCAAGATATAACATGGGCTATCTCCGCAAGGAGACATCAGATCTGCAAAACTCATGGTTTTTTGGTCTTCGGTGAACCAAGGGAACATGAATATGTGTTTGTTTTTCGAATTTGAGCTCTATCTGCAAAGGGCGCAAAAGTCATGGTTTTTTGGTCTTCGGGGAGGCGGGGGAACAGGAATAAGTGTTTTTTTGCGAATTTGAGCTCTATCTGCAATGGGCACTTTTCATGCAATAAGCAGTTTTTCCTAACAAATGCAAGATATAGCATGGGCTATCTCCGCAAGGAGACATCAGATCAGCAAAAGTCATGGTTTTTTGGTCTTCGGGGAGGCGGGGGAACATGAATATGTGTCTGTTTTTTGAATTTGAGCTCTATCTGCAATGGGCACTTTTCATGCTATAAGCAGTTTTCCCTAACAAATGCAAGATATAGCATGGGCTATCTCCGCAAGGAGACATCAGATCTGCAAAAGTCATGGTTTTTTGGTCTTCGGGGAGGCGGGGGAACAGGAATAAGTGTTTTTTTGCGAATTTGAGCTCTATCTGCAATGGGCACTTTTCATGCTATAAGCAGTTTTTCCTAACAAATGCAAGATATAACATGGGCTATCTCTGCAAGGAGACATCAGATCTGCAAAAGTCATGGTTTTTTGGTCTTCGGGGAGGCGGGGGAACAGGAATAAGTGTTTTTTTGCGGAATTTGAGCTCTATCTGCAATGGGCACTTTTCATGCTATAAGCAGTTTTTCCTAACAAATGCAAGATATAGCATGGGCTATCTCCGCAAGGAGACATCAGATCAGCAAAAGTCATGGTTTTTTGGTCTTCGGGGAGGCGGGGGAACATGAATATGTGTCTGTTTTTTGAATTTGAGCTCTATCTGCAATGGGCAGTTTTCATGCTATAAGCAGTTTTTCCTAACAAATGCAAGATGTAACATGGGCTATCTCCGCAAGGACACATCGGATCAGCAAAAGTCATGGTTTTGTGGTCTTCGGGGAGGCGGGGGAACATGAATATGTGTCTGTTTTTTGAATTTGAGCCCTTTCTGCAATGGGCACTTTTCATGCTATAAGCAGTTTTTCCTAACAAATGCAAGATATAGCATGGGCTATCTCCGCAAGGAGACATCAGATCTGCAAAGGTCATGGTTTTTTGGTCTTCGGGGAGGTTGGGGAACATGAATATTTGTTTGTTTTTCGAATTTGAGCTCTTTCTGCAATGGGCATTTTTCATGCTATAAGCAGGTTTTCCTAACAAATGCAAGATATAACATGGGCTATCTCCGCAAGGAGACATCAGATCTGCAAAACTCATGGTTTTTTGGTCTTCGGTGAACCAAGGGAACATGAATATGTGTTTGTTTTTCGAATTTGAGCTCTATCTGCAAAGGGCGCAAAAGTCATGGTTTTTTGGTCTTCGGGGAGGCGGGGGAACAGGAATAAGTGTTTTTTTGCGAATTTGAGCTCTATCTGCAATGGGCACTTTTCATGCAATAAGCAGTTTTTCCTAACAAATGCAAGATATAGCATGGGCTATCTCCGCAAGGAGACATCAGATCAGCAAAAGTCATGGTTTTTTGGTCTTCGGGGAGGCGGGGGAACATGAATATGTGTCTGTTTTTTGAATTTGAGCTCTATCTGCAATGGGCACTTTTCATACTATAAGCAGTTTTTCCTAACAAATGCAAGATATAACATGGGCTATCTCCGCAAGGACACATCAGATCTGCAAAAGTCATGGTTTTTTGGTCTTCGGGGAGGCGGGGGAACAGGAATAAGTGTTTTTGTGCGGAATTTGAGCTCTATCTGCAATGGGCACTTTTCATGCTATAAGCAGTTTTTCCTAACAAATGCAAGATATAGCATGGGCTATCTCCGCAAGGAGACATCAGATCTGCAAAAGTCATGGTTTTTTTGTCTTCGGGGAGGCGGGAGAACATGAATATGTGTTTGTTTTTCGAATTTGAGCTCTATCTGCAATGGGCACTTTTCATGCTATAAGCAGTTTTTCCTAACAAATGCAAGATATAACATGGGCTATCTCTGCAAGGAGACATCAGATCTGCAAAAGTCATGGTTTTTTGGTCTTCGGGGAGGCGGGGGAACAGGAATAAGTGTTTTTTTTGCGAATTTGAGCTCTATCTGCAATGGGCACTTTTCATGCTATAAGCAGTTTTTCCTAACAAATGCAAGATATAACATGGGCTATCTCTGCAAGGAGACATCAGATCTGCAAAAGTCATGGTTTTTTGGTCTTCGGGGAGGCGGGGGAACAGGAATAAGTGTTTTTTTGCGGAATTTGAGCTCTATCTGCAATGGGCACTTTTCATGCTATAAGCAGTTTTTCCTAACAAATGCAAGATATAGCATGGGCTATCTCCGCAAGGAGACATCAGATCTGCAAAACTCATGGTTTTTTGGTCTTCGGGGAGGCGGGGGAACAGGAATATGTGTTTGCTTTTCGAATTTGAGCTCTATCTGCAATGGGCACTTTTTATGCTATAAGCAGTTTTTCCTAACAAATGCAAGATATAGCATGGGCTATCTCCGCAAGGAGACATCAGATCTGCAAAAGTCATGGTTTTTTGGTCTTCGGGGAGGCGGGGGAACAGGAATATGTGTTTGTTTTTCGAATTTGAGCTCTATCTGCAATGGGCACTTTTCATGCTATAAGCAGTTTTTCCTAACAAATGCAAGATATAACATGGGCTATCTCTGCAAAAAGACATCAGATCTGCAAAAGTCATGGTTTTTTGGTCTTCGGGGAGGCGGGGGAACAGGAATAAGTGTTTTTTTTGCGAATTTGAGCTCTATCTGCAATGGGCACTTTTCATGCTATAAGCAGTTTTTCCTAACAAATGCAAGATATAACATGGGCTATCTCTGCAAGGAGACATCAGATCTGCAAAAGTCATGGTTTTTTGGTCTTCGGGGAGGCGGGGGAACAGGAATAAGTGTTTTTTTGCGGAATTTGAGCTCTATCTGCAATGGGCACTTTTCATGCTATAAGCAGTTTTTCCTAACAAATGCAAGATATAGCATGGGCTATCTCCGCAAGGAGACATCAGATCAGCAAAAGTCATGGTTTTTTGGTCTTCGGGGAGGCGGGGGAACATGAATATGTGTCTGTTTTTTGAATTTGAGCTCTATCTGCAATGGGCAGTTTTCATGCTATAAGCAGTTTTTCCTAACAAATGCAAGATGTAACATGGGCTATCTCCGCAAGGACACATCAGATCTGCAAAACTCATGGTTTTTTGGTCTTCAGGGAGGCGGGGGAACAGGAATAAGTGTTTCTTTTGCGAATTTGAGCTCTATCTGCAATGGGCACTTTTCATGCTATAAGCAGGTTTTCCTAACAAATGCAAGATATAACATGAGCTATCTCCGCAAGGAGACATCAGATCTGCAAAACTCATGGTTTTTTGGTCTTCGGGGAGGCGGGGGGAACATGAATATGTGTTTCTTTTTCGAATTTGAGCTCTATCTGCAATGGGCACTTTTCATGCTATAAGCAGTTTTTCCAAACAAATGCAAGATATAGCATGGGCTATCTCCGCAAGGAGACATCAGATCTGCATAACTCATGGTTTTTTGGTCTTCGGTGAGCCGGGGGAACATGAATATGTGTTTGTTTTTCAAATTTGAGCTCTATCTGCAATGGGCACTTTTCATGCTATAAGCTCTATCTGAAATGGGCACTTTTCATGCTATAAGCAGGTTTTCCTAACAAATGCAAGATGTAACATGGGCTACCTCCGCAAGGAGACATCAGATCTGCAAAAGTCATGGTTTTTTGGTCTTCGGGGTGGTAGGGGAACATGAATATGTGTTTGTTTTTCGAATTTGAGCTCTATCTGCAATGGGCACTTTTCATGCTATAAGCAGTTTTTCCTAACAAATGCAAGATGTAACATGGGCTACCTCCGCAAGGAGACATCAGATCTGCAAAAGTCATGGTTTTTTGGTCTTCGGGGTGGTAGGGGAACATGAATATGTGTTTGTTTTTTGAATTTGAGCTCTATCTGCAATGGGCACTTTTCATGCTATAAGCAGTTTTTCCTAACAAATGCAAGATATAGCATGGGCTTTCTCCGCAAGGAGACATCAGATCTGCAAAAGTCATGGTTTTTTGGTCTTCGGGGAGGCGGGGGAACATGAATATTTGTTTGTTTTTCGAATTTGAGCTCTATCTGCAATGGGCACTTTTCATGCTATAAGCAGTTTTTCCTAACAAATGCAAGATATAACATGGGCTATCTCTGCAAGGAGACATCAGATCTGCAAAAGTCATGGTTTTTTGGTCTTCGGGGAGGCGGGGGAACAGGAATAAGTGTTTTTTTGCGAATTTGAGCTCTATCTGCAATGGGCACTTTTCATGCTATAAGCAGTTTTTCCTAACAAATGCAAGATATAACATGGGCTATCTCTGCAAGGAGACATCAGATCTGCAAAAGTCATGGTTTTTTGGTCTTCGGGGAGGCGGGGGAACAGGAATAAGTGTTTTTTTGCGAATTTGAGCTCTATCTGCAATGGGCACTTTTCATGCTATAAGCAGTTTTTCCTAACAAATGCAAGATATAACATGGGCTATCTCTGCAAGGAGACATCAGATCTGCAAAAGTCATGGTTTTTTGGTCTTCGGGGAGGCGGGGGAACAGGAATAAGTGTTTTTTTGCGGAATTTGAGCTCTATCTGCAATGGGCATTTTTCATGCTATAAGCAGTTTTTCCTAACAAATGCAAGATATAGCATGGGCTATCTCCGCAAGGAGACATCAGATCTTCAAAACTCATCGTTTTTTTGTCTTCGGGGAGGCGGGGGAACATGAATATGTGTTTGTTTTTCGAATTTGAGCCCTTTCTGCAATGGGCACTTTTCATGCTATAAGCAGTTTTTCCTAACAAATGCAAGATATAACATGGGCTATCTCAGCAAGGAGACATCAGATCAGCAAAAGTCATGGTTTTTTGGTCTTCGGGGAGGCGGGGGAACATGAATATGTGTCTGTTTTTTGAATTTGAGCTCAATCTGCAATGGGCACTTTTCATGCTATAAGCAGTTTTTCCAAACAAATGCAAGATATAGCATGGGCTATCTCCGCAAGGAGACATCAGATCTGCAAAACTCATGGTTTTTTGGTCTTCGGGGAGGCGGGGGAACAGGAATATGTGTTTGCTTTTCGAATTTGAGCTCTATCTGCAATGGGCACTTTTTATGCTATAAGCAGTTTTTCCTAACAAATGCAAGATATAGCATGGGCTATCTCCGCAAGGAGACATCAGATCTGCAAAAGTCATGGTTTTTTGGTCTTCGGGGAGGCGGGGGAACAGGAATATGTGTTTGTTTTTCGAATTTGAGCTCTATCTGCAATGGGCACTTTTCATGCTATAAGCAGTTTTTCCTAACAAATGCAAGATGTAACATGGGCTATCTCCGCAAGGACACATCAGATCTGCAAAACCCATGGTTTTTTGGTCTTCAGGGAGGCGGGGGTACAGGAATAAGTGTTTCTTTTGCGAATTTGAGCTCTATCTGCAATGGGCACTTTTCATGCTATAAGCAGTTTTTCCTAACAAATGCAAGATATAACATGGGCTATCTCCGCAAGGAGACATCAGATCTGCAAAACTCATGGTTTTTTGGTCTTCGGGGAGGCGGGGGGAACATGAATATGTGTTTCTTTTTCGAATTTGAGCTCTATCTGCAATGGGCACTTTTCATGCTATAAGCAGTTTTTCCAAACAAATGCAAGATATAGCATGGGCTATCTCCGCAAGGAGACATCAGATCTGCAAAACTCATGGTTTTTTGGTCTTCGGGGAGGCGGGGGAACAGGAATATGTGTTTGCTTTTCGAATTTGAGCTCTATCTGCAATGGGCACTTTTTATGCTATAAGCAGTTTTTCCTAACAAATGCAAGATATAGCATGGGCTATCTCCGCAAGGAGACATCAGATCTGCAAAAGTCATGGTTTTTTGGTCTTCGGGGAGGCGGGGGAACAGGAATATGTGTTTGTTTTTCGAATTTGAGCTCTATCTGCAATGGGCACTTTTCATGCTATAAGCAGTTTTTCCTAACAAATGCAAGATATAACATAGGCTACCTCCGCGAGGAGACATCAGATCTGTAAAAGTCATGGTTTTTTGGTCTTCGCTGAGCTGGGGGAACATGAATATGTGTTTGTTTTTCAAATTTGAGCTCTTTCTGCAATGGGCATTTTTCATGCTATAAGCAGTTTTTCCTAACAAATGCAAGATATAACATGGGCTATCTCCGCAAGGAGACATCAGATCTGCAAAAGTCATGGTTTTTTGGTCTTCGGGGAGGCGGGGGAACAGGAATATGTGTTTGTTTTTCGAATTTGAGCTCTATCTGCAATGGGCACTTTTCATGCTATAAGCAGTTTTTCCTAACAAATGCAAGATGTAACATGGGCTATCTCCGCAAGGACACATCAGATCTGCAAAACCCATGGTTTTTTGGTCTTCAGGGAGGCGGGGGTACAGGAATAAGTGTTTCTTTTGCGAATTTGAGCTCTATCGGCAATGGGCACTTTTCATGCTATAAGCAGTTTTTCCTAACAAATGCAAGATATAACATGGGCTATCTCCGCAAGGAGACATCAGATCTGCAAAACTCATGGTTTTTTGGTCTTCGGGGAGGCGGGGGGAACATGAATATGTGTTTCTTTTTCGAATTTGAGCTCTATCTGCAATGGGCACTTTTCATGCTATAAGCAGTTTTTCCAAACAAATGCAAGATATAGCATGGGCTATCTCCGCAAGGAGACATCAGATCTGCAAAACTCATGGTTTTTTGGTCTTCGGGGAGGCGGGGGAACAGGAATATGTGTTTGCTTTTCGAATTTGAGCTCTATCTGCAATGGGCACTTTTTATGCTATAAGCAGTTTTTCCTAACAAATGCAAGATATAGCATGGGCTATCTCCGCAAGGAGACATCAGATCTGCAAAAGTCATGGTTTTTTGGTCTTCGGGGAGGCGGGGGAACAGGAATATGTGTTTGTTTTTCGAATTTGAGCTCTATCTGCAATGGGCACTTTTCATGCTATAAGCAGTTTTTCCTAACAAATGCAAGATATAACATAGGCTACCTCCGCGAGGAGACATCAGATCTGTAAAAGTCATGGTTTTTTGGTCTTCGCTGAGCTGGGGGAACATGAATATGTGTTTGTTTTTCAAATTTGAGCTCTTTCTGCAATGGGCATTTTTCATGCTATAAGCAGTTTTTCCTAACAAATGCAAGATATAACATGGGCTATCTCTGCAAGGAGACATCAGATCTTCAAAACTCATCGTTTTTTTGTCTTCGGGGAGGCGGGGGAACATGAATATGTGTTTGTTTTTCGAATTTGAGCCCTTTCTGCAATGGGCACTTTTCATGCTATAAGCAGTTTTTCCTAACAAATACAAGATATAACATGGGCTATCTTCGCAAGGAGACATCAGACCTTCAAAACTCATGGTTTTTTGGTCTTCGGAGAGGCGGGGGAACATGAATATGTGTTTGTTTTTCGAATTTGAGCTCTATCTGAAATGGGCACTTTTCATGCTATAAGCAGTTTTTCCTAACAAATGCAAGATATAACATGGGCTATATCCGCAAGAAGACATCAGATCTGCAAAAGTCATGGTTTTTTGGTCTTCAGGGAGGCGGGGGAACATGAATATGTGTTTGTTTTTCGAATTTGAGCCCTTTCTGCAATGGGCACTTTTCATGCTATAAGCAGTTTTTCCTAACAAATGCAAGATATAGCATGGGCTATCTCCGCAAGGAGACATCAGATCTGCAAAGGTCATGGTTTTTTGGTCTTCGGGGAGGTTGGGGAACATGAATATGTGTTTGTTTTTCAAATTTGAGCTCTTTCTGCAATGGGCATTTTTCATGCTATAAGCAGGTTTTCCTAACAAATGCAAGATATAACATGGGCTATCTCCGCAAGGAGACATCAGATCTGCAAAACTCATGGTTTTTTGGTCTTCGGTGAACCAAGGGAACATGAATATGTGTTTGTTTTTCGAATTTGAGCTCTATCTGCAAAGGGCGCAAAAGTCATGGTTTTTTGGTCTTCGGGGAGGCGGGGGAACAGGAATAAGTGTTTTTTTGCGAATTTGAGCTCTATCTGCAATGGGCACTTTTCATGCAATAAGCAGTTTTTCCTAACAAATGCAAGATATAGCATGGGCTATCTCCGCAAGGAGACATCAGATCAGCAAAAGTCATGGTTTTTTGGTCTTCGGGGAGGCGGGGGAACATGAATATGTGTCTGTTTTTTGAATTTGAGCTCTATCTGCAATGGGCACTTTTCATGCTATAAGCAGTTTTCCCTAACAAATGCAAGATATAGCATGGGCTATCTCCGCAAGGAGACATCAGATCTGCAAAAGTCATGGTTTTTTGGTCTTCGGGGAGGCGGGGGAACAGGAATAAGTGTTTTTTTGCGAATTTGAGCTCTATCTGCAATGGGCACTTTTCATGCTATAAGCAGTTTTTCCTAACAAATGCAAGATATAACATGGGCTATCTCTGCAAGGAGACATCAGATCTGCAAAAGTCATGGTTTTTTGGTCTTCGGGGAGGCGGGGGAACAGGAATAAGTGTTTTTTTGCGGAATTTGAGCTCTATCTGCAATGGGCACTTTTCATGCTATAAGCAGTTTTTCCTAACAAATGCAAGATATAGCATGGGCTATCTCCGCAAGGAGACATCAGATCAGCAAAAGTCATGGTTTTTTGGTCTTCGGGGAGGCGGGGGAACATGAATATGTGTCTGTTTTTTGAATTTGAGCTCTATCTGCAATGGGCAGTTTTCATGCTATAAGCAGTTTTTCCTAACAAATGCAAGATGTAACATGGGCTATCTCCGCAAGGACACATCGGATCAGCAAAAGTCATGGTTTTGTGGTCTTCGGGGAGGCGGGGGAACATGAATATGTGTCTGTTTTTTGAATTTGAGCCCTTTCTGCAATGGGCACTTTTCATGCTATAAGCAGTTTTTCCTAACAAATGCAAGATATAGCATGGGCTATCTCCGCAAGGAGACATCAGATCTGCAAAGGTCATGGTTTTTTGGTCTTCGGGGAGGTTGGGGAACATGAATATTTGTTTGTTTTTCGAATTTGAGCTCTTTCTGCAATGGGCATTTTTCATGCTATAAGCAGGTTTTCCTAACAAATGCAAGATATAACATGGGCTATCTCCGCAAGGAGACATCAGATCTGCAAAACTCATGGTTTTTTGGTCTTCGGTGAACCAAGGGAACATGAATATGTGTTTGTTTTTCGAATTTGAGCTCTATCTGCAAAGGGCGCAAAAGTCATGGTTTTTTGGTCTTCGGGGAGGCGGGGGAACAGGAATAAGTGTTTTTTTGCGAATTTGAGCTCTATCTGCAATGGGCACTTTTCATGCAATAAGCAGTTTTTCCTAACAAATGCAAGATATAGCATGGGCTATCTCCGCAAGGAGACATCAGATCAGCAAAAGTCATGGTTTTTTGGTCTTCGGGGAGGCGGGGGAACATGAATATGTGTCTGTTTTTTGAATTTGAGCTCTATCTGCAATGGGCACTTTTCATACTATAAGCAGTTTTTCCTAACAAATGCAAGATATAACATGGGCTATCTCCGCAAGGACACATCAGATCTGCAAAAGTCATGGTTTTTTGGTCTTCGGGGAGGCGGGGGAACAGGAATAAGTGTTTTTGTGCGGAATTTGAGCTCTATCTGCAATGGGCACTTTTCATGCTATAAGCAGTTTTTCCTAACAAATGCAAGATATAGCATGGGCTATCTCCGCAAGGAGACATCAGATCTGCAAAAGTCATGGTTTTTTTGTCTTCGGGGAGGCGGGAGAACATGAATATGTGTTTGTTTTTCGAATTTGAGCTCTATCTGCAATGGGCACTTTTCATGCTATAAGCAGTTTTTCCTAACAAATGCAAGATATAACATGGGCTATCTCTGCAAGGAGACATCAGATCTGCAAAAGTCATGGTTTTTTGGTCTTCGGGGAGGCGGGGGAACAGGAATAAGTGTTTTTTTTGCGAATTTGAGCTCTATCTGCAATGGGCACTTTTCATGCTATAAGCAGTTTTTCCTAACAAATGCAAGATATAACATGGGCTATCTCTGCAAGGAGACATCAGATCTGCAAAAGTCATGGTTTTTTGGTCTTCGGGGAGGCGGGGGAACAGGAATAAGTGTTTTTTTGCGGAATTTGAGCTCTATCTGCAATGGGCACTTTTCATGCTATAAGCAGTTTTTCCTAACAAATGCAAGATATAGCATGGGCTATCTCCGCAAGGAGACATCAGATCTGCAAAACTCATGGTTTTTTGGTCTTCGGGGAGGCGGGGGAACAGGAATATGTGTTTGCTTTTCGAATTTGAGCTCTATCTGCAATGGGCACTTTTTATGCTATAAGCAGTTTTTCCTAACAAATGCAAGATATAGCATGGGCTATCTCCGCAAGGAGACATCAGATCTGCAAAAGTCATGGTTTTTTGGTCTTCGGGGAGGCGGGGGAACAGGAATATGTGTTTGTTTTTCGAATTTGAGCTCTATCTGCAATGGGCACTTTTCATGCTATAAGCAGTTTTTCCTAACAAATGCAAGATGTAACATGGGCTATCTCCGCAAGGACACATCAGATCTGCAAAACCCATGGTTTTTTGGTCTTCAGGGAGGCGGGGGTACAGGAATAAGTGTTTCTTTTGCGAATTTGAGCTCTATCTGCAATGGGCACTTTTCATGCTATAAGCAGTTTTTCCTAACAAATGCAAGATATAACATGGGCTATCTCCGCAAGGAGACATCAGATCTGCAAAACTCATGGTTTTTTGGTCTTCGGGGAGGCGGGGGGAACATGAATATGTGTTTCTTTTTCGAATTTGAGCTCTATCTGCAATGGGCACTTTTCATGCTATAAGCAGTTTTTCCAAACAAATGCAAGATATAGCATGGGCTATCTCCGCAAGGAGACATCAGATCTGCAAAACTCATGGTTTTTTGGTCTTCGGGGAGGCGGGGGAACAGGAATATGTGTTTGCTTTTCGAATTTGAGCTCTATCTGCAATGGGCACTTTTTATGCTATAAGCAGTTTTTCCTAACAAATGCAAGATATAGCATGGGCTATCTCCGCAAGGAGACATCAGATCTGCAAAAGTCATGGTTTTTTGGTCTTCGGGGAGGCGGGGGAACAGGAATATGTGTTTGTTTTTCGAATTTGAGCTCTATCTGCAATGGGCACTTTTCATGCTATAAGCAGTTTTTCCTAACAAATGCAAGATATAACATAGGCTACCTCCGCGAGGAGACATCAGATCTGTAAAAGTCATGGTTTTTTGGTCTTCGCTGAGCTGGGGGAACATGAATATGTGTTTGTTTTTCAAATTTGAGCTCTTTCTGCAATGGGCATTTTTCATGCTATAAGCAGTTTTTCCTAACAAATGCAAGATATAACATGGGCTATCTCCGCAAGGAGACATCAGATCTGCAAAAGTCATGGTTTTTTGGTCTTCGGGGAGGCGGGGGAACAGGAATATGTGTTTGTTTTTCGAATTTGAGCTCTATCTGCAATGGGCACTTTTCATGCTATAAGCAGTTTTTCCTAACAAATGCAAGATGTAACATGGGCTATCTCCGCAAGGACACATCAGATCTGCAAAACCCATGGTTTTTTGGTCTTCAGGGAGGCGGGGGTACAGGAATAAGTGTTTCTTTTGCGAATTTGAGCTCTATCGGCAATGGGCACTTTTCATGCTATAAGCAGTTTTTCCTAACAAATGCAAGATATAACATGGGCTATCTCCGCAAGGAGACATCAGATCTGCAAAACTCATGGTTTTTTGGTCTTCGGGGAGGCGGGGGGAACATGAATATGTGTTTCTTTTTCGAATTTGAGCTCTATCTGCAATGGGCACTTTTCATGCTATAAGCAGTTTTTCCTAACAAATGCAAGATATAACATGGGCTATCTCTGCAAGGAGACATCAGATCTGCAAAAGTCATGGTTTTTTGGTCTTCGGGGAGGCGGGGGAACAGGAATAAGTGTTTTTTTGCGGAATTTGAGCTCTATCTGCAATGGGCACTTTTCATGCTATAAGCAGTTTTTCCTAACAAATGCAAGATATAGCATGGGCTATCTCCGCAAGGAGACATCAGATCAGCAAAAGTCATGGTTTTTTGGTCTTCGGGGAGGCGGGGGAACATGAATATGTGTCTGTTTTTTGAATTTGAGCTCTATCTGCAATGGGCAGTTTTCATGCTATAAGCAGTTTTTCCTAACAAATGCAAGATGTAACATGGGCTATCTCCGCAAGGACACATCGGATCAGCAAAAGTCATGGTTTTGTGGTCTTCGGGGAGGCGGGGGAACATGAATATGTGTCTGTTTTTTGAATTTGAGCCCTTTCTGCAATGGGCACTTTTCATGCTATAAGCAGTTTTTCCTAACAAATGCAAGATATAGCATGGGCTATCTCCGCAAGGAGACATCAGATCTGCAAAGGTCATGGTTTTTTGGTCTTCGGGGAGGTTGGGGAACATGAATATTTGTTTGTTTTTCGAATTTGAGCTCTTTCTGCAATGGGCATTTTTCATGCTATAAGCAGGTTTTCCTAACAAATGCAAGATATAACATGGGCTATCTCCGCAAGGAGACATCAGATCTGCAAAACTCATGGTTTTTTGGTCTTCGGTGAACCAAGGGAACATGAATATGTGTTTGTTTTTCGAATTTGAGCTCTATCTGCAAAGGGCGCAAAAGTCATGGTTTTTTGGTCTTCGGGGAGGCGGGGGAACAGGAATAAGTGTTTTTTTGCGAATTTGAGCTCTATCTGCAATGGGCACTTTTCATGCAATAAGCAGTTTTTCCTAACAAATGCAAGATATAGCATGGGCTATCTCCGCAAGGAGACATCAGATCAGCAAAAGTCATGGTTTTTTGGTCTTCGGGGAGGCGGGGGAACATGAATATGTGTCTGTTTTTTGAATTTGAGCTCTATCTGCAATGGGCACTTTTCATACTATAAGCAGTTTTTCCTAACAAATGCAAGATATAACATGGGCTATCTCCGCAAGGACACATCAGATCTGCAAAAGTCATGGTTTTTTGGTCTTCGGGGAGGCGGGGGAACAGGAATAAGTGTTTTTGTGCGGAATTTGAGCTCTATCTGCAATGGGCACTTTTCATGCTATAAGCAGTTTTTCCTAACAAATGCAAGATATAGCATGGGCTATCTCCGCAAGGAGACATCAGATCTGCAAAAGTCATGGTTTTTTTGTCTTCGGGGAGGCGGGAGAACATGAATATGTGTTTGTTTTTCGAATTTGAGCTCTATCTGCAATGGGCACTTTTCATGCTATAAGCAGTTTTTCCTAACAAATGCAAGATATAACATGGGCTATCTCTGCAAGGAGACATCAGATCTGCAAAAGTCATGGTTTTTTGGTCTTCGGGGAGGCGGGGGAACAGGAATAAGTGTTTTTTTTGCGAATTTGAGCTCTATCTGCAATGGGCACTTTTCATGCTATAAGCAGTTTTTCCTAACAAATGCAAGATATAACATGGGCTATCTCTGCAAGGAGACATCAGATCTGCAAAAGTCATGGTTTTTTGGTCTTCGGGGAGGCGGGGGAACAGGAATAAGTGTTTTTTTGCGGAATTTGAGCTCTATCTGCAATGGGCACTTTTCATGCTATAAGCAGTTTTTCCTAACAAATGCAAGATATAGCATGGGCTATCTCCGCAAGGAGACATCAGATCTGCAAAACTCATGGTTTTTTGGTCTTCGGGGAGGCGGGGGAACAGGAATATGTGTTTGCTTTTCGAATTTGAGCTCTATCTGCAATGGGCACTTTTTATGCTATAAGCAGTTTTTCCTAACAAATGCAAGATATAGCATGGGCTATCTCCGCAAGGAGACATCAGATCTGCAAAAGTCATGGTTTTTTGGTCTTCGGGGAGGCGGGGGAACAGGAATATGTGTTTGTTTTTCGAATTTGAGCTCTATCTGCAATGGGCACTTTTCATGCTATAAGCAGTTTTTCCTAACAAATGCAAGATGTAACATGGGCTATCTCCGCAAGGACACATCAGATCTGCAAAACCCATGGTTTTTTGGTCTTCAGGGAGGCGGGGGTACAGGAATAAGTGTTTCTTTTGCGAATTTGAGCTCTATCTGCAATGGGCACTTTTCATGCTATAAGCAGTTTTTCCTAACAAATGCAAGATATAACATGGGCTATCTCCGCAAGGAGACATCAGATCTGCAAAACTCATGGTTTTTTGGTCTTCGGGGAGGCGGGGGGAACATGAATATGTGTTTCTTTTTCGAATTTGAGCTCTATCTGCAATGGGCACTTTTCATGCTATAAGCAGTTTTTCCAAACAAATGCAAGATATAGCATGGGCTATCTCCGCAAGGAGACATCAGATCTGCAAAACTCATGGTTTTTTGGTCTTCGGGGAGGCGGGGGAACAGGAATATGTGTTTGCTTTTCGAATTTGAGCTCTATCTGCAATGGGCACTTTTTATGCTATAAGCAGTTTTTCCTAACAAATGCAAGATATAGCATGGGCTATCTCCGCAAGGAGACATCAGATCTGCAAAAGTCATGGTTTTTTGGTCTTCGGGGAGGCGGGGGAACAGGAATATGTGTTTGTTTTTCGAATTTGAGCTCTATCTGCAATGGGCACTTTTCATGCTATAAGCAGTTTTTCCTAACAAATGCAAGATATAACATAGGCTACCTCCGCGAGGAGACATCAGATCTGTAAAAGTCATGGTTTTTTGGTCTTCGCTGAGCTGGGGGAACATGAATATGTGTTTGTTTTTCAAATTTGAGCTCTTTCTGCAATGGGCATTTTTCATGCTATAAGCAGTTTTTCCTAACAAATGCAAGATATAACATGGGCTATCTCCGCAAGGAGACATCAGATCTGCAAAAGTCATGGTTTTTTGGTCTTCGGGGAGGCGGGGGAACAGGAATATGTGTTTGTTTTTCGAATTTGAGCTCTATCTGCAATGGGCACTTTTCATGCTATAAGCAGTTTTTCCTAACAAATGCAAGATGTAACATGGGCTATCTCCGCAAGGACACATCAGATCTGCAAAACCCATGGTTTTTTGGTCTTCAGGGAGGCGGGGGTACAGGAATAAGTGTTTCTTTTGCGAATTTGAGCTCTATCGGCAATGGGCACTTTTCATGCTATAAGCAGTTTTTCCTAACAAATGCAAGATATAACATGGGCTATCTCCGCAAGGAGACATCAGATCTGCAAAACTCATGGTTTTTTGGTCTTCGGGGAGGCGGGGGGAACATGAATATGTGTTTCTTTTTCGAATTTGAGCTCTATCTGCAATGGGCACTTTTCATGCTATAAGCAGTTTTTCCAAACAAATGCAAGATATAGCATGGGCTATCTCCGCAAGGAGACATCAGATCTGCAAAACTCATGGTTTTTTGGTCTTCGGGGAGGCGGGGGAACAGGAATATGTGTTTGCTTTTCGAATTTGAGCTCTATCTGCAATGGGCACTTTTTATGCTATAAGCAGTTTTTCCTAACAAATGCAAGATATAGCATGGGCTATCTCCGCAAGGAGACATCAGATCTGCAAAAGTCATGGTTTTTTGGTCTTCGGGGAGGCGGGGGAACAGGAATATGTGTTTGTTTTTCGAATTTGAGCTCTATCTGCAATGGGCACTTTTCATGCTATAAGCAGTTTTTCCTAACAAATGCAAGATATAACATAGGCTACCTCCGCGAGGAGACATCAGATCTGTAAAAGTCATGGTTTTTTGGTCTTCGCTGAGCTGGGGGAACATGAATATGTGTTTGTTTTTCAAATTTGAGCTCTTTCTGCAATGGGCATTTTTCATGCTATAAGCAGTTTTTCCTAACAAATGCAAGATATAACATGGGCTATCTCTGCAAGGAGACATCAGATCTTCAAAACTCATCGTTTTTTTGTCTTCGGGGAGGCGGGGGAACATGAATATGTGTTTGTTTTTCGAATTTGAGCCCTTTCTGCAATGGGCACTTTTCATGCTATAAGCAGTTTTTCCTAACAAATACAAGATATAACATGGGCTATCTTCGCAAGGAGACATCAGACCTTCAAAACTCATGGTTTTTTGGTCTTCGGAGAGGCGGGGGAACATGAATATGTGTTTGTTTTTCGAATTTGAGCTCTATCTGAAATGGGCACTTTTCATGCTATAAGCAGTTTTTCCTAACAAATGCAAGATATAACATGGGCTATATCCGCAAGAAGACATCAGATCTGCAAAAGTCATGGTTTTTTGGTCTTCAGGGAGGCGGGGGAACATGAATATGTGTTTGTTTTTCGAATTTGAGCCCTTTCTGCAATGGGCACTTTTCATGCTATAAGCAGTTTTTCCTAACAAATGCAAGATATAGCATGGGCTATCTCCGCAAGGAGACATCAGATCTGCAAAGGTCATGGTTTTTTGGTCTTCGGGGAGGTTGGGGAACATGAATATGTGTTTGTTTTTCAAATTTGAGCTCTTTCTGCAATGGGCATTTTTCATGCTATAAGCAGGTTTTCCTAACAAATGCAAGATATAACATGGGCTATCTCCGCAAGGAGACATCAGATCTGCAAAACTCATGGTTTTTTGGTCTTCGGTGAACCAAGGGAACATGAATATGTGTTTGTTTTTCGAATTTGAGCTCTATCTGCAAAGGGCGCAAAAGTCATGGTTTTTTGGTCTTCGGGGAGGCGGGGGAACAGGAATAAGTGTTTTTTTGCGAATTTGAGCTCTATCTGCAATGGGCACTTTTCATGCAATAAGCAGTTTTTCCTAACAAATGCAAGATATAGCATGGGCTATCTCCGCAAGGAGACATCAGATCAGCAAAAGTCATGGTTTTTTGGTCTTCGGGGAGGCGGGGGAACATGAATATGTGTCTGTTTTTTGAATTTGAGCTCTATCTGCAATGGGCACTTTTCATACTATAAGCAGTTTTTCCTAACAAATGCAAGATATAACATGGGCTATCTCCGCAAGGACACATCAGATCTGCAAAAGTCATGGTTTTTTGGCCTTCGGGGAGGCGGGGGAACATGAATATGTGTTTCTTTTTCGAATTTGAGCTCTATCTGCAATGGGCACTTTTCATGCTATAAGCAGTTTTTCCAAACAAATGCAAGATGTAACATGGGCTACCTCCGCAAGGAGACATCAGATCTGCAAAAGTCATGGTTTTTTGGTCTTCGGGGTGGTAGGGGAACATGAATATGTGTTTGTTTTTCGAATTTGAGCTCTATCTGCAATGGGCACTTTTCATGCTATAAGCAGGTTTTCCTAACAAATGCAAGATGTAAAATGGGCTACCTCCGCAAGGAGACATCAGATCTGCAAAAGTCATGGTTTTTTGGTCTTCGGGGTGGTAGGGGAACATGAATATGTGTTTTTTGAATTTGAGCTCTATCTGCAATGGGCACTTTTCATGCTATAAGCAGTTTTCCCTAACAAATGCAAGATATAGCATGGGCTATCTCCGCAAGGAGACATCAGATCTGCAAAAGTCATGGTTTTTTGGTCTTCGGGGAGGCGGGGGAACAGGAATAAGTGTTTTTTTGCGAATTTGAGCTCTATCTGCAATGGGCACTTTTCATGCTATAAGCAGTTTTTCCTAACAAATGCAAGATATAACATGGGCTATCTCTGCAAGGAGACATCAGATCTGCAAAAGTCATGGTTTTTTGGTCTTCGGGGAGGCGGGGGAACAGGAATAAGTGTTTTTTTGCGGAATTTGAGCTCTATCTGCAATGGGCACTTTTCATGCTATAAGCAGTTTTTCCTAACAAATGCAAGATATAGCATGGGCTATCTCCGCAAGGAGACATCAGATCAGCAAAAGTCATGGTTTTTTGGTCTTCGGGGAGGCGGGGGAACATGAATATGTGTCTGTTTTTTGAATTTGAGCTCTATCTGCAATGGGCAGTTTTCATGCTATAAGCAGTTTTTCCTAACAAATGCAAGATGTAACATGGGCTATCTCCGCAAGGACACATCGGATCAGCAAAAGTCATGGTTTTGTGGTCTTCGGGGAGGCGGGGGAACATGAATATGTGTCTGTTTTTTGAATTTGAGCCCTTTCTGCAATGGGCACTTTTCATGCTATAAGCAGTTTTTCCTAACAAATGCAAGATATAGCATGGGCTATCTCCGCAAGGAGACATCAGATCTGCAAAGGTCATGGTTTTTTGGTCTTCGGGGAGGTTGGGGAACATGAATATTTGTTTGTTTTTCGAATTTGAGCTCTTTCTGCAATGGGCATTTTTCATGCTATAAGCAGGTTTTCCTAACAAATGCAAGATATAACATGGGCTATCTCCGCAAGGAGACATCAGATCTGCAAAACTCATGGTTTTTTGGTCTTCGGTGAACCAAGGGAACATGAATATGTGTTTGTTTTTCGAATTTGAGCTCTATCTGCAAAGGGCGCAAAAGTCATGGTTTTTTGGTCTTCGGGGAGGCGGGGGAACAGGAATAAGTGTTTTTTTGCGAATTTGAGCTCTATCTGCAATGGGCACTTTTCATGCAATAAGCAGTTTTTCCTAACAAATGCAAGATATAGCATGGGCTATCTCCGCAAGGAGACATCAGATCAGCAAAAGTCATGGTTTTTTGGTCTTCGGGGAGGCGGGGGAACATGAATATGTGTCTGTTTTTTGAATTTGAGCTCTATCTGCAATGGGCACTTTTCATACTATAAGCAGTTTTTCCTAACAAATGCAAGATATAACATGGGCTATCTCCGCAAGGACACATCAGATCTGCAAAAGTCATGGTTTTTTGGTCTTCGGGGAGGCGGGGGAACAGGAATAAGTGTTTTTGTGCGGAATTTGAGCTCTATCTGCAATGGGCACTTTTCATGCTATAAGCAGTTTTTCCTAACAAATGCAAGATATAGCATGGGCTATCTCCGCAAGGAGACATCAGATCTGCAAAAGTCATGGTTTTTTTGTCTTCGGGGAGGCGGGAGAACATGAATATGTGTTTGTTTTTCGAATTTGAGCTCTATCTGCAATGGGCACTTTTCATGCTATAAGCAGTTTTTCCTAACAAATGCAAGATATAACATGGGCTATCTCTGCAAGGAGACATCAGATCTGCAAAAGTCATGGTTTTTTGGTCTTCGGGGAGGCGGGGGAACAGGAATAAGTGTTTTTTTTGCGAATTTGAGCTCTATCTGCAATGGGCACTTTTCATGCTATAAGCAGTTTTTCCTAACAAATGCAAGATATAACATGGGCTATCTCTGCAAGGAGACATCAGATCTGCAAAAGTCATGGTTTTTTGGTCTTCGGGGAGGCGGGGGAACAGGAATAAGTGTTTTTTTGCGGAATTTGAGCTCTATCTGCAATGGGCACTTTTCATGCTATAAGCAGTTTTTCCTAACAAATGCAAGATATAGCATTGGCTATCTCCGCAAGGAGACATCAGATCAGCAAAAGTCATGGTTTTTTGGTCTTCGGGGAGGCGGGGGAACATAAATATGTGTCTGTTTTTTGAATTTGAGCTCTATCTGCAATGGGCAGTTTTCATGCTATAAGCAGTTTTTCCTAACAAATGCAAGATGTAACATGGGCTATCTTCGCAAGGAGACATCAGACCTTCAAAACTCATGGTTTTTTGGTCTTCGGAGAGGCGGGGGAACATGAATATGTGTTTGTTTTTCGAATTTGAGCTCTATCTGAAATGGGCACTTTTCATGCTATAAGCAGTTTTTCCTAACAAATGCAAGATATAACATGGGCTATATCCGCAAGAAGACATCAGATCTGCAAAAGTCATGGTTTTTTGGTCTTCGGGGAGGCGGGGGAACATGAATATGTGTTTGTTTTTCGAATTTGAGCCCTTTCTGCAATGGGCACTTTTCATGCTATAAGCAGTTTTTCCTAACAAATGCAAGATATAGCATGGGCTATCTCCGCAAGGAGACATCAGATCTGCAAAGGTCATGGTTTTTTGGTCTTCGGGGAGGTTGGGGAACATGAATATGTGTTTGTTTTTCGAATTTGAGCTCTTTCTGCAATGGGCATTTTTCATGCTATAAGCAGGTTTTCCTAACAAATGCAAGATATAACATGGGCTATCTCCGCAAGGAGACATCAGATCTGCAAAACTCATGGTTTTTTGGTCTTCGGTGAACCAAGGGAACATGAATATGTGTTTGTTTTTCGAATTTGAGCTCTATCTGCAAAGGGCGCAAAAGTCATGGTTTTTTGGTCTTCGGGGAGGCGGGGGAACAGGAATAAGTGTTTTTTTGCGAATTTGAGCTCTATCTGCAATGGGCACTTTTGATGCAATAAGCAGTTTTTCCTAACAAATGCAAGATATAGCATGGGCTATCTCCGCAAGGAGACATCAGATCAGCAAAAGTCATGGTTTTTTGGTCTTCGGGGAGGCGGGGGAACATGAATATGTGTCTGTTTTTTGAATTTGAGCTCTATCTGCAATGGGCACTTTTCATACTATAAGCAGTTTTTCCTAACAAATGCAAGATATAACATGGGCTATCTCCGCAAGGACACATCAGATCTGCAAAAGTCATGGTTTTTTGGCCTTCGGGGAGGCGGGGGAACATGAATATGTGTTTCTTTTTCGAATTTGAGCTCTATCTGCAATGGGCACTTTTCATGCTATAAGCAGTTTTTCCAAACAAATGCAAGATGTAACATGGGCTACCTCCGCAAGGAGACATCAGATCTGCAAAAGTCATGGTTTTTTGGTCTTCGGGGTGGTAGGGGAACATGAATATGTGTTTGTTTTTCGAATTTGAGCTCTATCTGCAATGGGCACTTTTCATGCTATAAGCAGGTTTTCCTAACAAATGCAAGATGTAACATGGGCTACCTCCGCAAGGAGACATCAGATCTGCAAAAGTCATGGTTTTTTGGTCTTCGGGGTGGTAGGGGAACATGAATATGTGTTTGTTTTTTGAATTTGAGCTCTATCTGCAATGGGCACTTTTCATGCTATAAGCAGTTTTCCCTAACAAATGCAAGATATAGCATGGGCTATCTCCGCAAGGAGACATCAGATCTGCAAAAGTCATGGTTTTTTGGTCTTCGGGGAGGCGGGGGAACAGGAATAAGTGTTTTTTTGCGAATTTGAGCTCTATCTGCAATGGGCACTTTTCATGCTATAAGCAGTTTTTCCTAACAAATGCAAGATATAACATGGGCTATCTCTGCAAGGAGACATCAGATCTGCAAAAGTCATGGTTTTTTGGTCTTCGGGGAGGCGGGGGAACAGGAATAAGTGTTTTTTTGCGGAATTTGAGCTCTATCTGCAATGGGCACTTTTCATGCTATAAGCAGTTTTTCCTAACAAATGCAAGATATAGCATGGGCTATCTCCGCAAGGAGACATCAGATCAGCAAAAGTCATGGTTTTTTGGTCTTCGGGGAGGCGGGGGAACATGAATATGTGTCTGTTTTTTGAATTTGAGCTCTATCTGCAATGGGCAGTTTTCATGCTATAAGCAGTTTTTCCTAACAAATGCAAGATGTAACATGGGCTATCTCCGCAAGGACACATCGGATCAGCAAAAGTCATGGTTTTGTGGTCTTCGGGGAGGCGGGGGAACATGAATATGTGTCTGTTTTTTGAATTTGAGCTCTATCTGCAATGGGCAGTTTTCATGCTATAAGCAGTTTTTCCTAACAAATGCAAGATGTAACATGGGCTATCTCCGCAAGGACACATCGGATCAGCAAAAGTCATGGTTTTGTGGTCTTCGGGGAGGCGGGGGAACATGAATATGTGTCTGTTTTTTGAATTTGAGCCCTTTCTGCAATGGGCACTTTTCATGCTATAAGCAGTTTTTCCTAACAAATGCAAGATATAGCATGGGCTATCTCCGCAAGGAGACATCAGATCTGCAAAGGTCATGGTTTTTTGGTCTTCGGGGAGGTTGGGGAACATGAATATTTGTTTGTTTTTCGAATTTGAGCTCTTTCTGCAATGGGCATTTTTCATGCTATAAGCAGGTTTTCCTAACAAATGCAAGATATAACATGGGCTATCTCCGCAAGGAGACATCAGATCTGCAAAACTCATGGTTTTTTGGTCTTCGGTGAACCAAGGGAACATGAATATGTGTTTGTTTTTCGAATTTGAGCTCTATCTGCAAAGGGCGCAAAAGTCATGGTTTTTTGGTCTTCGGGGAGGCGGGGGAACAGGAATAAGTGTTTTTTTGCGAATTTGAGCTCTATCTGCAATGGGCACTTTTCATGCAATAAGCAGTTTTTCCTAACAAATGCAAGATATAGCATGGGCTATCTCCGCAAGGAGACATCAGATCAGCAAAAGTCATGGTTTTTTGGTCTTCGGGGAGGCGGGGGAACATGAATATGTGTCTGTTTTTTGAATTTGAGCTCTATCTGCAATGGGCACTTTTCATACTATAAGCAGTTTTTCCTAACAAATGCAAGATATAACATGGGCTATCTCCGCAAGGACACATCAGATCTGCAAAAGTCATGGTTTTTTGGTCTTCGGGGAGGCGGGGGAACAGGAATAAGTGTTTTTGTGCGGAATTTGAGCTCTATCTGCAATGGGCACTTTTCATGCTATAAGCAGTTTTTCCTAACAAATGCAAGATATAGCATGGGCTATCTCCGCAAGGAGACATCAGATCTGCAAAAGTCATGGTTTTTTTGTCTTCGGGGAGGCGGGGGAACATGAATATGTGTTTGTTTTTCGAATTTGAGCTCTATCTGCAATGGGCACTTTTCATGCTATAAGCAGTTTTTCCTAACAAATGCAAGATATAACATGGGCTATCTCTGCAAGGAGACATCAGATCTGCAAAAGTCATGGTTTTTTGGTCTTCGGGGAGGCGGGGGAACAGGAATAAGTGTTTTTTTGCGAATTTGAGCTCTATCTGCAATGGGCACTTTTCATGCTATAAGCAGTTTTTCCTAACAAATGCAAGATATAGCATGGGCTATCTCCGCAAGGAGACATCAGATCAGCAAAAGTCATGGTTTTTTGGTCTTCGGGGAGGCGGGGGAACATGAATATGTGTCTGTTTTTTGAATTTGAGCTCTATCTGCAATGGGCAGTTTTCATGCTATAAGCAGTTTTTCCAAACAAATGCAAGATATAGCATGGGCTATCTCCGCAAGGAGACATCAGATCTGCATAACTCATGGTTTTTTGGTCTTCGGTGAGCCGGGGGAACATGAATATGTGTTTGTTTTTCAAATTTGAGCTCTATCTGCAATGGGCACTTTTCATGCTATAAGCTCTATCTGAAATGGGCACTTTTCATGCTATAAGCAGGTTTTCCTAACAAATGCAAGATGTAACATGGGCTACCTCCGCAAGGAGACATCAGATCTGCAAAAGTCATGGTTTTTTGGTCTTCGGGGTGGTAGGGGAACATGAATATGTGTTTGTTTTTCGAATTTGAGCTCTATCTGCAATGGGCACTTTTCATGCTATAAGCAGGTTTTCCTAACAAATGCAAGATGTAACATGGGCTACCTCCGCAAGGAGACATCAGATCTGCAAAAGTCATGGTTTTTTGGTCTTCGGGGTGGTAGGGGAAGATGAATATGTGTTTGTTTTTTGAATTTGAGCTCTATCTGCAATGGGCACTTTTCATGCTATAAGCAGTTTTTCCTAACAAATGCAAGATATAGCATGGGCTTTCTCCGCAAGGAGACATCAGATCTGCAAAAGTCATGGTTTTTTGGTCTTCGGGGAGGCGGGGGAACATGAATATGTGTTTGTTTTTCGAATTTGAGCTCTATCTGCAATGGGCACTTTTCATGCTATAAGCAGTTTTTCCTAACAAATGCAAGATATAACATGGGCTATCTCTGCAAGGAGACATCAGATCTGCAAAAGTCATGGTTTTTTGGTCTTCGGGGAGGCGGGGGAACAGGAATAAGTGTTTTTTTGCGAATTTGAGCTCTATCTGCAATGGGCACTTTTCATGCTATAAGCAGTTTTTCCTAACAAATGCAAGATATAACATGGGCTATCTCTGCAAGGAGACATCAGATCTGCAAAAGTCATGGTTTTTTGGTCTTCGGGGAGGCGGGGGAACAGGAATAAGTGTTTTTTTGCGAATTTGAGCTCTATCTGCAATGGGCACTTTTCATGCTATAAGCAGTTTTTCCTAACAAATGCAAGATATAACATGGGCTATCTCTGCAAGGAGACATCAGATCTGCAAAAGTCATGGTTTTTTGGTCTTCGGGGAGGCGGGGGAACAGGAATAAGTGTTTTTTTGCGGAATTTGAGCTCTATCTGCAATGGGCACTTTTCATTATTTAAGCAGTTTTTCCTAACAAATGCAAGATATAGCATGGGCTATCTCCGCAAGGAGACATCAGATCAGCAAAAGTCATGGTTTTTTGGTCTTCGGGGAGGCGGGGGAACATGAATATGTGTCTGTTTTTTGAATTTGAGCTCAATCTGCAATGGGCACTTTTCATGCTATAAGCAGTTTTTCCAAACAAATGCAAGATATAGCATGGGCTATCTCCGCAAGGAGACATCAGATCTGCAAAACTCATGGTTTTTTGGTCTTCGGGGAGGCGGGGGAACAGGAATATGTGTTTGCTTTTCGAATTTGAGCTCTATCTGCAATGGGCACTTTTTATGCTATAAGCAGTTTTTCCTAACAAATGCAAGATATAGCATGGGCTATCTCCGCAAGGAGACATCAGATCTGCAAAAGTCATGGTTTTTTGGTCTTCGGGGAGGCGGGGGAACAGGAATATGTGTTTGTTTTTCGAATTTGAGCTCTATCTGCAATGGGCACTTTTCATGCTATAAGCAGTTTTTCCTAACAAATGCAAGATGTAACATGGGCTATCTCCGCAAGGACACATCAGATCTGCAAAACCCATGGTTTTTTGGTCTTCAGGGAGGCGGGGGTACAGGAATAAGTGTTTCTTTTGCGAATTTGAGCTCTATCTGCAATGGGCACTTTTCATGCTATAAGCAGTTTTTCCTAACAAATGCAAGATATAACATGGGCTATCTCCGCAAGGAGACATCAGATCTGCAAAACTCATGGTTTTTTGGTCTTCGGGGAGGCGGGGGGAACATGAATATGTGTTTCTTTTTCGAATTTGAGCTCTATCTGCAATGGGCACTTTTCATGCTATAAGCAGTTTTTCCAAACAAATGCAAGATATAGCATGGGCTATCTCCGCAAGGAGACATCAGATCTGCAAAACTCATGGTTTTTTGGTCTTCGGGGAGGCGGGGGAACAGGAATATGTGTTTGCTTTTCGAATTTGAGCTCTATCTGCAATGGGCACTTTTTATGCTATAAGCAGTTTTTCCTAACAAATGCAAGATATAGCATGGGCTATCTCCGCAAGGAGACATCAGATCTGCAAAAGTCATGGTTTTTTGGTCTTCGGGGAGGCGGGGGAACAGGAATATGTGTTTGTTTTTCGAATTTGAGCTCTATCTGCAATGGGCACTTTTCATGCTATAAGCAGTTTTTCCTAACAAATGCAAGATATAACATAGGCTACCTCCGCGAGGAGACATCAGATCTGTAAAAGTCATGGTTTTTTGGTCTTCGCTGAGCTGGGGGAACATGAATATGTGTTTGTTTTTCAAATTTGAGCTCTTTCTGCAATGGGCATTTTTCATGCTATAAGCAGTTTTTCCTAACAAATGCAAGATATAACATGGGCTATCTCCGCAAGGAGACATCAGATCTGCAAAAGTCATGGTTTTTTGGTCTTCGGGGAGGCGGGGGAACAGGAATATGTGTTTGTTTTTCGAATTTGAGCTCTATCTGCAATGGGCACTTTTCATGCTATAAGCAGTTTTTCCTAACAAATGCAAGATGTAACATGGGCTATCTCCGCAAGGACACATCAGATCTGCAAAACCCATGGTTTTTTGGTCTTCAGGGAGGCGGGGGTACAGGAATAAGTGTTTCTTTTGCGAATTTGAGCTCTATCGGCAATGGGCACTTTTCATGCTATAAGCAGTTTTTCCTAACAAATGCAAGATATAACATGGGCTATCTCCGCAAGGAGACATCAGATCTGCAAAACTCATGGTTTTTTGGTCTTCGGGGAGGCGGGGGGAACATGAATATGTGTTTCTTTTTCGAATTTGAGCTCTATCTGCAATGGGCACTTTTCATGCTATAAGCAGTTTTTCCAAACAAATGCAAGATATAGCATGGGCTATCTCCGCAAGGAGACATCAGATCTGCAAAACTCATGGTTTTTTGGTCTTCGGGGAGGCGGGGGAACAGGAATATGTGTTTGTTTTTCGAATTTGAGCTCTATCTGCAATGGGCACTTTTCATGCTATAAGCAGTTTTTCCTAACAAATGCAAGATATAACATAGGCTACCTCCGCGAGGAGACATCAGATCTGTAAAAGTCATGGTTTTTTGGTCTTCGCTGAGCTGGGGGAACATGAATATGTGTTTGTTTTTCAAATTTGAGCTCTTTCTGCAATGGGCATTTTTCATGCTATAAGCAGTTTTTCCTAACAAATGCAAGATATAACATGGGCTATCTCTGCAAGGAGACATCAGATCTTCAAAACTCATCGTTTTTTTGTCTTCGGGGAGGCGGGGGAACATGAATATGTGTTTGTTTTTCGAATTTGAGCCCTTTCTGCAATGGGCACTTTTCATGCTATAAGCAGTTTTTCCTAACAAATACAAGATATAACATGGGCTATCTTCGCAAGGAGACATCAGACCTTCAAAACTCATGGTTTTTTGGTCTTCGGAGAGGCGGGGGAACATGAATATGTGTTTGTTTTTCGAATTTGAGCTCTATCTGAAATGGGCACTTTTCATGCTATAAGCAGTTTTTCCTAACAAATGCAAGATATAACATGGGCTATATCCGCAAGAAGACATCAGATCTGCAAAAGTCATGGTTTTTTGGTCTTCGGGGAGGCGGGGGAACATGAATATGTGTTTGTTTTTCGAATTTGAGCCCTTTCTGCAATGGGCACTTTTCATGCTATAAGCAGTTTTTCCTAACAAATGCAAGATATAGCATGGGCTATCTCCGCAAGGAGACATCAGATCTGCAAAGGTCATGGTTTTTTGGTCTTCGGGGAGGTTGGGGAACATGAATATGTGTTTGTTTTTCGAATTTGAGCTCTTTCTGCAATTGGCATTTTTCATGCTATAAGCAGGTTTTCCTAACAAATGCAAGATATAACATGGGCTATCTCCGCAAGGAGACATCAGATCTGCAAAACTCATGGTTTTTTGGTCTTCGGTGAACCAAGGGAACATGAATATGTGTTTGTTTTTCGAATTTGAGCTCTATCTGCAAAGGGCGCAAAAGTCATGGTTTTTTGGTCTTCGGGGAGGCGGGGGAACAGGAATAAGTGTTTTTTTGCGAATTTGAGCTCTATCTGCAATGGGCACTTTTCATGCAATAAGCAGTTTTTCCTAACAAATGCAAGATATAGCATGGGCTATCTCCGCAAGGAGACATCAGATCAGCAAAAGTCATGGTTTTTTGGTCTTCGGGGAGGCGGGGGAACATGAATATGTGTCTGTTTTTTGAATTTGAGCTCTATCTGCAATGGGCACTTTTCATACTATAAGCAGTTTTTCCTAACAAATGCAAGATATAACATGGGCTATCTCCGCAAGGACACATCAGATCTGCAAAAGTCATGGTTTTTTGGCCTTCGGGGAGGCGGGGGAACATGAATATGTGTTTCTTTTTCGAATTTGAGCTCTATCTGCAATGGGCACTTTTCATGCTATAAGCAGTTTTTCCAAACAAATGCAAGATGTAACATGGGCTACCTCCGCAAGGAGACATCAGATCTGCAAAAGTCATGGTTTTTTGGTCTTCGGGGTGGTAGGGGAACATGAATATGTGTTTGTTTTTCGAATTTGAGCTCTATCTGCAATGGGCACTTTTCATGCTATAAGCAGGTTTTCCTAACAAATGCAAGATGTAACATGGGCTACCTCCGCAAGGAGACATCAGATCTGCAAAAGTCATGGTTTTTTGGTCTTCGGGGTGGTAGGGGAACATGAATATGTGTTTGTTTTTTGAATTTGAGCTCTATCTGCAATGGGCACTTTTCATGCTATAAGCAGTTTTCCCTAACAAATGCAAGATATAGCATGGGCTATCTCCGCAAGGAGACATCAGATCTGCAAAAGTCATGGTTTTTTGGTCTTCGGGGAGGCGGGGGAACAGGAATAAGTGTTTTTTTGCGAATTTGAGCTCTATCTGCAATGGGCACTTTTCATGCTATAAGCAGTTTTTCCTAACAAATGCAAGATATAACATGGGCTATCTCTGCAAGGAGACATCAGATCTGCAAAAGTCATGGTTTTTTGGTCTTCGGGGAGGCGGGGGAACAGGAATAAGTGTTTTTTTGCGGAATTTGAGCTCTATCTGCAATGGGCACTTTTCATGCTATAAGCAGTTTTTCCTAACAAATGCAAGATATAGCATGGGCTATCTCCGCAAGGAGACATCAGATCAGCAAAAGTCATGGTTTTTTGGTCTTCGGGGAGGCGGGGGAACATGAATATGTGTCTGTTTTTTGAATTTGAGCTCTATCTGCAATGGGCAGTTTTCATGCTATAAGCAGTTTTTCCTAACAAATGCAAGATGTAACATGGGCTATCTCCGCAAGGACACATCGGATCAGCAAAAGTCATGGTTTTGTGGTCTTCGGGGAGGCGGGGGAACATGAATATGTGTCTGTTTTTTGAATTTGAGCCCTTTCTGCAATGGGCACTTTTCATGCTATAAGCAGTTTTTCCTAACAAATGCAAGATATAGCATGGGCTATCTCCGCAAGGAGACATCAGATCTGCAAAGGTCATGGTTTTTTGGTCTTCGGGGAGGTTGGGGAACATGAATATTTGTTTGTTTTTCGAATTTGAGCTCTTTCTGCAATGGGCATTTTTCATGCTATAAGCAGGTTTTCCTAACAAATGCAAGATATAACATGGGCTATCTCCGCAAGGAGACATCAGATCTGCAAAACTCATGGTTTTTTGGTCTTCGGTGAACCAAGGGAACATGAATATGTGTTTGTTTTTCGAATTTGAGCTCTATCTGCAAAGGGCGCAAAAGTCATGGTTTTTTGGTCTTCGGGGAGGCGGGGGAACAGGAATAAGTGTTTTTTTGCGAATTTGAGCTCTATCTGCAATGGGCACTTTTCATGCAATAAGCAGTTTTTCCTAACAAATGCAAGATATAGCATGGGCTATCTCCGCAAGGAGACATCAGATCAGCAAAAGTCATGGTTTTTTGGTCTTCGGGGAGGCGGGGGAACATGAATATGTGTCTGTTTTTTGAATTTGAGCTCTATCTGCAATGGGCACTTTTCATACTATAAGCAGTTTTTCCTAACAAATGCAAGATATAACATGGGCTATCTCCGCAAGGACACATCAGATCTGCAAAAGTCATGGTTTTTTGGTCTTCGGGGAGGCGGGGGAACAGGAATAAGTGTTTTTATGCGGAATTTGAGCTCTATCTGCAATGGGCACTTTTCATGCTATAAGCAGTTTTTCCTAACAAATGCAAGATATAGCATGGGCTATCTCCGCAAGGAGACATCAGATCAGCAAAAGTCATGGTTTTTTGGTCTTCGGGGAGGCGGGGGAACATGAATATGTGTCTGTTTTTTGAATTTGAGCTCTATCTGCAATGGGCAGTTTTCATGCTATAAGCAGTTTTTCCTAACAAATGCAAGATGTAACATGGGCTATCTCCGCAAGGACACATCGGATCAGCAAAAGTCATGGTTTTTTGGCCTTCGGGGAGGCAGGGGAACATGAATATGTGTTTCTTTTTCGAATTTGAGCTCTATCTGCAATGGGCACTTTTCATGCTATAAGCAGTTTTTCCTAACAAATGCAAGATATAGCATGGGCTATCTCCGCAAGGAGACATCAGATCTGCAAAACTCATGGTTTTTTGGTCTTCGGTGAACCAAGGGAACATGAATATGTGTTTGTTTTTCGAATTTGAGCTCTATCTGCAAAGGGCGCAAAAGTCATGGTTTTTTGGTCTTCGGGGAGGCGGGGGAACAGGAATAAGTGTTTTTTTGCGAATTTGAGCTCTATCTGCAATGGGCACTTTTCATGCAATAAGCAGTTTTTCCTAACAAATGCAAGATATAGCATGGGCTATCTCCGCAAGGAGACATCAGATCAGCAAAAGTCATGGTTTTTTGGTCTTCGGGGAGGCGGGGGAACATGAATATGTGTCTGTTTTTTGAATTTGAGCTCTATCTGCAATGGGCACTTTTCATACTATAAGCAGTTTTTCCTAACAAATGCAAGATATAACATGGGCTATCTCCGCAAGGACACATCAGATCTGCAAAAGTCATGGTTTTTTGGCCTTCGGGGAGGCGGGGGAACATGAATATGTGTTTCTTTTTCGAATTTGAGCTCTATCTGCAATGGGCACTTTTCATGCTATAAGCAGTTTTTCCAAACAAATGCAAGATGTAGCATGGGCTATCTCCGCAAGGAGACATCATATCTGCATAACTCATGGTTTTTTGGTCTTCGGTGAGCCGGGGGAACATGAATATGTGTTTGTTTTTCAAATTTGAGCTCTATCTGCAATGGGCACTTTTCATGCTATAAGCTCTATCTGAAATGGGCACTTTTCATGCTATAAGCAGGTTTTCCTAACAAATGCAAGATGTAACATGGGCTACCTCCGCAAGGAGACATCAGATCTGCAAAAGTCATGGTTTTTTGGTCTTCGGGGTGGTAGGGGAACATGAATATGTGTTTGTTTTTCGAATTTGAGCTCTATCTGCAATGGGCACTTTTCATGCTATAAGCAGGTTTTCCTAACAAATGCAAGATGTAACATGGGCTACCTCCGCAAGGAGACATCAGATCTGCAAAAGTCATGGTTTTTTGGTCTTCGGGGTGGTAGGGGAACATGAATATGTGTTTGTTTTTTGAATTTGAGCTCTATCTGCAATGGGCACTTTTCATGCTATAAGCAGTTTTTCCTAACAAATGCAAGATATAACATGGGTTATCTCTGCAAGGAGACATCAGATCTGCAAAAGTCATGGTTTTTTGGTCTTCGGGGAGGCGGGGGAACAGGAATAAGTGTTTTTTTTGCGAATTTGAGCTCTATCTGCAATGGGCACTTTTCATGCTATAAGCAGTTTTTCCTAACAAATGCAAGATATAACATGGGCTATCTCTGCAAGGAGACATCAGATCTGCAAAAGTCATGGTTTTTTGGTCTTCGGGGAGGCGGGGGAACAGGAATAAGTGTTTTTTTGCGGAATTTGAGCTCTATCTGCAATGGGCACTTTTCATGCTATAAGCAGTTTTTCCTAACAAATGCAAGATATAGCATGGGCTATCTCCGCAAGGAGACATCAGATCAGCAAAAGTCATGGTTTTTTGGTCTTCGGGGAGGCGGGGGAACATGAATATGTGTCTGTTTTTTGAATTTGAGCTCTATCTGCAATGGGCAGTTTTCATGCTATAAGCAGTTTTTCCTAACAAATGCAAGATGTAACATGGGCTATCTCCGCAAGGACACATCAGATCTGCAAAACTCATGGTTTTTTGGTCTTCAGGGAGGCGGGGGAACAGGAATAAGTGTTTCTTTTGCGAATTTGAGCTCTATCTGCAATGGGCACTTTTCATGCTATAAGCAGGTTTTCCTAACAAATGCAAGATATAACATGGGCTATCTCCGCAAGGAGACATCAGATCTGCAAAACTCATGGTTTTTTGGTCTTCGGGGAGGCGGGGGGAACATGAATATGTGTTTCTTTTTCGAATTTGAGCTCTATCTGCAATGGGCACTTTTCATGCTATAAGCAGTTTTTCCAAACAAATGCAAGATATAGCATGGGCTATCTCCGCAAGGAGACATCAGATCTGCAAAACTCATGGTTTTTTGGTCTTCGGGGAGGCGGGGGAACAGGAATATGTGTTTGCTTTTCGAATTTGAGCTCTATCTGCAATGGGCACTTTTCATGCTATAAGCAGTTTTTCCTAACAAATGCAAGATATAGCATGGGCTATCTCCGCAAGGAGACATCAGATCTGCAAAAGTCATGGTTTTTTGGTCTTCGGGGTGGTAGGGGAACATGAATATGTGTTTGTTTTTCGAATTTGAGCTCTATCTGCAATGGGCACTTTTCATGCTATAAGCAGTTTTTCCTAACAAATGCAAGATATAACATAGGCTACCTCCGCGAGGAGACATCAGATCTGTAAAAGTCATGGTTTTTTGGTCTTCGCTGAGCTGGGGGAACATGAATATGTGTTTGTTTTTCAAATTTGAGCTCTTTCTGCAATGGGCATTTTTCATGCTATAAGCAGTTTTTCCTAACAAATGCAAGATATAACATGGGCTATCTCTGCAAGGAGACATCAGATCTTCAAAATTCATCGTTTTTTTGTCTTCGGGGAGGCGGGGGAACAGGAATAAGTGTTTTTTTTGCGAATTTGAGCTCTATCTGCAATGGGCACTTTTCATGCTATAAGCAGTTTTTCCTAACAAATGCAAGATATAACATGGGCTATCTCTGCAAGGAGACATCAGATCTGCAAAAGTCATGGTTTTTTGGTCTTCGGGGAGGCGGGGGAACAGGAATAAGTGTTTTTTTGCGGAATTTGAGCTCTATCTGCAATGGGCACTTTTCATGCTATAAGCAGTTTTTCCTAACAAATGCAAGATATAGCATGGGCTATCTCCGCAAGGAGACATCAGATCAGCAAAAGTCATGGTTTTTTGGTCTTCGGGGAGGCGGGGGAACATGAATATGTGTCTGTTTTTTGAATTTGAGCTCTATCTGCAATGGGCAGTTTTCATGCTATAAGCAGTTTTTCCTAACAAATGCAAGATGTAACATGGGCTATCTCCGCAAGGACACATCAGATCTGCAAAACTCATGGTTTTTTGGTCTTCAGGGAGGCGGGGGAACAGGAATAAGTGTTTCTTTTGCGAATTTGAGCTCTATCTGCAATGGGCACTTTTCATGCTATAAGCAGGTTTTCCTAACAAATGCAAGATATAACATGGGCTATCTCCGCAAGGAGACATCAGATCTGCAAAACTCATGGTTTTTTGGTCTTCGGGGAGGCGGGGGGAACATGAATATGTGTTTCTTTTTCGAATTTGAGCTCTATCTGCAATGGGCACTTTTCATGCTATAAGCAGTTTTTCCAAACAAATGCAAGATATAGCATGGGCTATCTCCGCAAGGAGACATCAGATCTGCAAAACTCATGGTTTTTTGGTCTTCGGGGAGGCGGGGGAACAGGAATATGTGTTTGCTTTTCGAATTTGAGCTTTATCTGCAATGGGCACTTTTCATGCTATAAGCAGTTTTTCCTAACAAATGCAAGATATAGCATGGGCTATCTCCGCAAGGAGACATCAGATCTGCAAAAGTCATGGTTTTTTGGTCTTCGGGGTGGTAGGGGAACATGAATATGTGTTTGTTTTTCGAATTTGAGCTCTATCTGCAATGGGCACTTTTCATGCTATAAGCAGTTTTTCCTAACAAATGCAAGATATAACATAGGCTACCTCCGCGAGGAGACATCAGATCTGTAAAAGTCATGGTTTTTTGGTCTTCGCTGAGCTGGGGGAACATGAATATGTGTTTGTTTTTCAAATTTGAGCTCTTTCTGCAATGGGCATTTTTCATGCTATAAGCAGTTTTTCCTAACAAATGCAAGATATAACATGGGCTATCTCTGCAAGGAGACATCAGATCTTCAAAACTCATCGTTTTTTTGTCTTCGGGGAGGCGGGGGAACATGAATATGTGTTTGTTTTTCGAATTTGAGCCCTTTCTGCAATGGGCACTTTTCATGCTATAAGCAGTTTTTCCTAACAAATACAAGATATAACATGGGCTATCTTCGCAAGGAGACATCAGACCTTCAAAACTCATGGTTTTTTGGTCTTCGGGGAGGCGGGGGAACATGAATATGTGTTTGTTTTTCGAATTTGAGCTCTATCTGCAATGGGCACTTTTCATGTTATAAGCAGTTTTTCCTAACAAATGCAAGATATAACATGGGCTATCTCTGCAAGGAGAAATCAGATCTTCAAAACTCATCTTTTTTTGTCTTCGGGGAGGCGGGGGAACATGAATATGTGTTTGTTTTTCGAATTTGAGCCCTTTCTGCAATGGGCACTTTTCATGCTATAAGCAGTTTTTCCTAACAAATGCAAGATATAGCATGGGCTATCTCCGCAAGGAGACATCAGATCTGCAAAACTCATGGTTTTTTGGTCTTCGGGGAGGCGGGGGGAACATGAATATGTGTTTCTTTTTCGAATTTGAGCTCTATCTGCAATGGGCACTTTTCATGCTATAAGCAGTTTTTCCTAACAAATGCAAGATATAGCATGGGCTATCTCCGCAAGGAGACATCAGATCTGCAAAACTCATGGTTTTTTGGTCTTCGGGGAGGCGGGGGAACAGGAATATGTGTTTGCTTTTCGAATTTGAGCTCTATCTGCAATGGGCACTTTTCATGCTATAAGCAGTTTTTCCTAACAAATACAAGATATAACATGGGCTATCTTCGCAAGGAGACATCAGACCTTCAAAACTCATGGTTTTTTGGTCTTCGGGGAGGCGGGGGAACATGAATATGTGTTTGTTTTTCGAATTTGAGCTCTATCTGCAATGGGCACTTTTCATGTTATAAGCAGTTTTTCCTAACAAATGCAAGATATAACATGGGCTATCTCTGCAAGGAGAAATCAGATCTTCAAAACTCATCGTTTTTTTGTCTTCGGGGAGGCGGGGGAACATGAATATGTGTTTGTTTTTCGAATTTGAGCCCTTTCTGCAATGGGCACTTTTCATGCTATAAGCAGTTTTTCCTAACAAATGCAAGATATAGCATGGGCTATCTCCGCAAGGAGACATCAGATCTGCAAAACTCATGGTTTTTTGGTCTTCGGGGAGGCGGGGGGAACATGAATATGTGTTTCTTTTTCGAATTTGAGCTCTATCTGCAATGGGCACTTTTCATGCTATAAGCAGTTTTTCCTAACAAATGCAAGATATAGCATGGGCTATCTCCGCAAGGAGACATCAGATCTGCAAAAGTCATGGTTTTTTGGTCTTCGGGGTGGTAGGGGAACATGAATATGTGTTTGTTTTTCGAATTTGAGCTCTATCTGCAATGGGCACTTTTCATGCTATAAGCAGTTTTTCCTAACAAATGCAAGATATAACATAGGCTACCTCCGCGAGGAGACATCAGATCTGTAAAAGTCATGGTTTTTTGGTCTTCGCTGAGCTGGGGGAACATGAATATGTGTTTGTTTTTCAAATTTGAGCTCTTTCTGCAATGGGCATTTTTCATGCTATAAGCAGTTTTTCCTAACAAATGCAAGATATAACATGGGCTATCTCTGCAAGGAGACATCAGATCTTCAAAACTCATCTTTTTTTGTCTTCGGGGAGGCGGGGGAACATGAATATGTGTTTGTTTTTCGAATTTGAGCCCTTTCTGCAATGGGCACTTTTCATGCTATAAGCAGTTTTTCCTAACAAATACAAGATATAACATGGGCTATCTTCGCAAGGAGACATCAGATCTGCAAAAGTCATGGTTTTTTGGTCTTCGGGGAGGCGGGGGAACATGAATATGTGTTTGTTTTTCGAATTTGAGCTCTATCTGCAATGGGCACTTTTCATGTTATAAGCAGTTTTTCCTAACAAATGCAAGATATAACATGGGCTATCTCTGCAAGGAGAAATCAGATCTTCAAAACTCATCGTTTTTTTGTCTTCGGGGAGGCGGGGGAACATGAATATGTGTTTGTTTTTCGAATTTGAGCCCTTTCTGCAATGGGCACTTTTCATGCTATAAGCAGTTTTTCCTAACAAATGCAAGATATAGCATGGGCTATCTCCGCAAGGAGACATCAGATCTGCAAAACTCATGGTTTTTTGGTCTTCGGGGAGGCGGGGGGAACATGAATATGTGTTTCTTTTTCGAATTTGAGCTCTATCTGCAATGGGCACTTTTCATGCTATAAGCAGTTTTTCCTAACAAATGCAAGATATAGCATGGGCTATCTCCGCAAGGAGACATCAGATCTGCAAAACTCATGGTTTTTTGGTCTTCGGGGAGGCGGGGGAACAGGAATATGTGTTTGCTTTTCGAATTTGAGCTCTATCTGCAATGGGCACTTTTCATGCTATAAGCAGTTTTTCCTAACAAATACAAGATATAACATGGGCTATCTTCGCAAGGAGACATCAGACCTTCAAAACTCATGGTTTTTTGGTCTTCGGGGAGGCGGGGGAACATGAATATGTGTTTGTTTTTCGAATTTGAGCTCTATCTGCAATGGGCACTTTTCATGTTATAAGCAGTTTTTCCTAACAAATGCAAGATATAACATGGGCTATCTCTGCAAGGAGAAATCAGATCTTCAAAACTCATCGTTTTTTTGTCTTCGGGGAGGCGGGGGAACATGAATATGTGTTTGTTTTTCGAATTTGAGCCCTTTCTGCAATGGGCACTTTTCATGCTATAAGCAGTTTTTCCTAACAAATGCAAGATATAGCATGGGCTATCTCCGCAAGGAGACATCAGATCTGCAAAACTCATGGTTTTTTGGTCTTCGGGGAGGCGGGGGGAACATGAATATGTGTTTCTTTTTCGAATTTGAGCTCTATCTGCAATGGGCACTTTTCATGCTATAAGCAGTTTTTCCTAACAAATGCAAGATATAGCATGGGCTATCTCCGCAAGGAGACATCAGATCTGCAAAACTCATGGTTTTTTGGTCTTCGGGGAGGCGGGGGAACAGGAATATGTGTTTGCTTTTCGAATTTGAGCTCTATCTGCAATGGGCACTTTTCATGCTATAAGCAGTTTTTCCTAACAAATGCAAGATATAGCATGGGCTATCTCCGCAAGGAGACATCAGATCTGCAAAAGTCATGGTTTTTTGGTCTTCGGGGAGGCGGGGGAACAGGAATATGTGTTTGTTTTTCGAATTTGAGCTCTATCTGCAATGGGCACTTTTCATGCTATAAGCAGTTTTTCCTAACAAATGCAAGATATAACATAGGCTACCTCCGCGAGGAGACATCAGATCTGTAAAAGTCATGGTTTTTTGGTCTTCGCTGAGCTGGGGGAACATGAATATGTGTTTGTTTTTCAAATTTGAGCTCTTTCTGCAATGGGCATTTTTCATGCTATAAGCAGTTTTTCCTAACAAATGCAAGATATAACATGGGCTATCTCTGCAAGGAGACATCAGATCTGTAAAAGTCATGGTTTTTTGGTCTTCGCTGAGCTGGGGGAACATGAATATGTGTTTGTTTTTCAAATTTGAGCTCTTTCTGCAATAGGCATTTTTCATGCTATAAGCAGTTTTTCCTAACAAATGCAAGATATAACATGGGCTATCTCTGCAAGGAGACATCAGATCTTCAAAACTCATCGTTTTTTTGTCTTCGGGGAGGCGGGGGAACATGAATATGTGTTTGTTTTTCGAATTTGAGCCCTTTCTGCAATGGGCACTTTTCATGCTATAAGCAGTTTTTCCTAACAAATACAAGATATAACATGGGCTATCTTCGCAAGGAGACATCAGACCTTCAAAACTCATGGTTTTTTGGTCTTCGGAGAGGCGGGGGAACATGAATATGTGTTTGTTTTTCGAATTTGAGCTCTATCTGAAATGGGCACTTTTCATGCTATAAGCAGTTTTTCCTAACAAATGCAAGATATAACATGGGCTATATCCGCAAGGAGACATCAGATCTGCAAAAGTCATGGTTTTTTTTGTCTTCGGGGAGGCGGGGGAACATGAATATGTGTTTGTTTTTCGAATTTGAGCTCTATCTGCAATGGGCACTTTTCATGTTATAAGCAGTTTTTCCTAACAAATGCAAGATATAACATGGGCTATCTCTGCAAGGAGACATCAGATCTTCAAAACTCATCGTTTTTTTGTCTTCGGGGAGGCGGGGGAACATGAATATGTGTTTGTTTTTCGAATTTGAGCCCTTTCTGCAATGGGCACTTTTCATGCTATAAGCAGTTTTTCCTAACAAATGCAAGATATAGCATGGGCTATCTCCGCAAGGAGACATCAGATCTGCAAAACTCATGGTTTTTTGGTCTTCGGGGAGGCGGGGGAACATGAATATGTGTCTGTTTTTTGAATTTGAGCTCTATCTGCAATGGGCACTTTTCATGCTATAAGCAGTTTTTCCTAACAAATGCAAGTTATAGCATGGGCTATCTCCGCAAGGAGACATCAGATCTGCAAAGGTCATGGTTTTTTGGTCTTCGGGGTGGTAGGGGAACATGAATATGTGTTTGTTTTTCGAATTTGAGCTCTATCTGCAATGGGCACTTTTCATGCTATAAGCAGTTTTTCCTAACAAATGCAAGATATAACATAGGCTACCTCCGCGAGGAGACATCAGATCTGTAAAAGTCATGGTTTTTTGGTCTTCGCTGAGCTGGGGGAACATGAATATGTGTTTGTTTTTCAAATTTGAGCTCTTTCTGCAATGGGCATTTTTCATGATATAAGCAGTTTTTCCTAACAAATGCAAGATATAACATGGGCTATCTTCGCAAGGAGACATCAGACCTTCAAAACTCATGGTTTTTTGGTCTTCGGGGAGGCGGGGGAACATGAATATGTGTTTGTTTTTCAAATTTGAGCTCTTTCTGCAATGGGCATTTTTCATGCTATAAGCAGTTTTTCCTAACAAATGCAAGATATAACATGGGCTATCTCTGCAAGGAGACATCAGATCTTCAAAACTCTTCGTTTTTTTGTCTTCGGGGAGGCGGGGGAACATGAATATGTGTTTGTTTTTCGAATTTGAGCCCTTTCTGCAATGGGCACTTTTCATGCTATAAGCAGTTTTTCCTAACAAATACAAGATATAACATGGGCTATCTTCGCAAGGAGACATCAGACCTTCAAAACTCATGGTTTTTTGGTCTTCGGGGAGGCGGGGGAACATGAATATGTGTTTGTTTTTCGAATTTGAGCTCTATCTGCAATGGGCACTTTTCATGTTATAAGCAGTTTTTCCTAACAAATGCAAGATATAACATGGGCTATCTCTGCAAGGAGACATCAGATCTTCAAAACTCATCGTTTTTTTGTCTTCGGGGAGGCGGGGGAACATGAATATGTGTTTGTTTTTCGAATTTGAGCCCTTTCTGCAATGGGCACTTTTCATGCTATAAGCAGTTTTTCCTAACAAATGCAAGATATAGCATGGGCTATCTCCGCAAGGAGACATCAGATCTGCAAAACTCATGGTTTTTTGGTCTTCGGGGAGGCGGGGGGAACATGAATATGTGTTTCTTTTTCGAATTTGAGCTCTATCTGCAATTGGCACTTTTCATGCTATAAGCAGTTTTTCCTAACAAATGCAAGATATAGCATGGGCTATCTCCGCAAGGAGACATCAGATCTGCAAAACTCATGGTTTTTTGGTCTTCGGGGAGGCGGGGGAACAGGAATATGTGTTTGCTTTTCGAATTTGAGCTCTATCTGCAATGGGCACTTTTCATGCTATAAGCAGTTTTTCCTAACAAATGCAAGATATAGCATGGGCTATCTCCGCAAGGAGACATCAGATCTGCAAAAGTCATGGTTTTTTGGTCTTCGGAGAGGCGGGGGAACAGGAATATGTGTTTGTTTTTCGAATTTGAGCTCTATCTGCAATGGGCACTTTTCATGCTATAAGCAGTTTTTCCTAACAAATGCAAGATATAACATAGGCTACCTCCGCGAGGAGACATCAGATCTGTAAAAGTCATGGTTTTTTGGTCTTCGCTGAGCTGGGGGAACATGAATATGTGTTTGTTTTTCAAATTTGAGCTCTTTCTGCAATGGGCATTTTTCATGCTATAAGCAGTTTTTCCTAACAAATGCAAGATATAACATGGGCTATCTCTGCAAGGAGACATCAGATCTGTAAAAGTCATGGTTTTTTGGTCTTCGCTGAGCTGGGGGAACATGAATATGTGTTTGTTTTTCAAATTTGAGCTCTTTCTGCAATGGGCATTTTTCATGCTATAAGCAGTTTTTCCTAACAAATGCAAGATATAACATGGGCTATCTCTGCAAGGAGACATCAGATCTTCAAAACTCATCGTTTTTTTGTCTTCGGGGAGGCGGGGGAACATGAATATGTGTTTGTTTTTCGAATTTGAGCCCTTTCTGCAATGGGCACTTTTCATGCTATAAGCAGTTTTTCCTAACAAATACAAGATATAACATGGGCTATCTTCGCAAGGAGACATCAGACCTTCAAAACTCATGGTTTTTTGGTCTTCGGGGAGGCGGGGGAACATGAATATGTGTTTGTTTTTCGAATTTGAGCTCTATCTGCAATGGGCACTTTTCATGTTATAAGCAGTTTTTCCTAACAAATGCAAGATATAACATAGGCTACCTCCGCGAGGAGACATCAGATCTGTAAAAGTCATGGTTTTTTGGTCTTCGCTGAGCTGGGGGAACATGAATATGTGTTTGTTTTTCAAATTTGAGCTCTTTCTGCAATGGGCATTTTTCATGATATAAGCAGTTTTTCCTAACAAATGCAAGATATAACATGGGCTATCTTCGCAAGGAGACATCAGACCTTCAAAACTCATGGTTTTTTGGTCTTCGGGGAGGCGGGGGAACATGAATATGTGTTTGTTTTTCGAATTTGAGCTCTATCTGCAATGGGCACTTTTCATGTTATAAGCAGTTTTTCCTAACAAATGCAAGATATAACATGGGCTATCTCTGCAAGGAGACATCAGATCTTCAAAACTCATCGTTTTTTTGTCTTCGGGGAGGCGGGGGAACATGAATATGTGTTTGTTTTTCGAATTTGAGCCCTTTCTGCAATGGGCACTTTTCATGCTATAAGCAGTTTTTCCTAACAAATGCAAGATATAGCATGGGCTATCTCCGCAAGGAGACATCAGATCTGCAAAACTCATGGTTTTTTGGTCTTCGGGGAGGCGGGGGGAACATGAATATGTGTTTCTTTTTCGAATTTGAGCTCTATCTGCAATGGGCACTTTTCATGCTATAAGCAGTTTTTCCTAACAAATGCAAGATATAGCATGGGCTATCTCCGCAAGGAGACATCAGATCTGCAAAACTCATGGTTTTTTGGTCTTCGGGGAGGCGGGGGAACAGGAATATGTGTTTGCTTTTCGAATTTGAGCTCTATCTGCAATGGGCACTTTTCATGCTATAAGCAGTTTTTCCTAACAAATGCAAGATATAGCATGGGCTATCTCCGCAAGGAGACATCAGATCTGCAAAAGTCATGGTTTTTTGGTCTTCGGAGAGGCGGGGGAACAGGAATATTTGTTTGTTTTTCGAATTTGAGCTCTATCTGCAATGGGCACTTTTCATGCTATAAGCAGTTTTTCCTAACAAATGCAAGATATAACATAGGCTACCTCCGCGAGGAGACATCAGATCTGTAAAAGTCATGGTTTTTTGGTCTTCGCTGAGCTGGGGGAACATGAATATGTGTTTGTTTTTCAAATTTGAGCTCTTTCTGCAATGGGCATTTTTCATGCTATAAGCAGTTTTTCCTAACAAATGCAAGATATAACATGGGCTATCTCTGCAAGGAGACATCAGATCTTCAAAACTCTTCGTTTTTTTGTCTTCGGGGAGGCGGGGGAACATGAATATGTGTTTGTTTTTCGAATTTGAGCCCTTTCTGCAATGGGCACTTTTCATGCTATAAGCAGTTTTTCCTAACAAATACAAGATATAACATGGGCTATCTTCGCAAGGAGACATCAGACCTTCAAAACTCATGGTTTTTTGGTCTTCGGGGAGGCGGGGGAACATGAATATGTGTTTGTTTTTCGAATTTGAGCTCTATCTGCAATGGGCACTTTTCATGTTATAAGCAGTTTTTCCTAACAAATGCAAGATATAACATGGGCTATCTCTGCAAGGAGACATCAGATCTTCAAAACTCATCGTTTTTTTGTCTTCGGGGAGGCGGGGGAACATGAATATGTGTTTGTTTTTCGAATTTGAGCCCTTTCTGCAATGGGCACTTTTCATGCTATAAGCAGTTTTTCCTAACAAATGCAAGATATAGCATGGGCTATCTCCGCAAGGAGACATCAGATCTGCAAAACTCATGGTTTTTTGGTCTTCGGGGAGGCGGGGGGAACATGAATATGTGTTTCTTTTTCGAATTTGAGCTCTATCTGCAATGGGCACTTTTCATGCTATAAGCAGTTTTTCCTAACAAATGCAAGATATAGCATGGGCTATCTCCGCAAGGAGACATCAGATCTGCAAAACTCATGGTTTTTTGGTCTTCGGGGAGGCGGGGGAACAGGAATATGTGTTTGCTTTTCGAATTTGAGCTCTATCTGCAATGGGCACTTTTCATGCTATAAGCAGTTTTTCCTAACAAATGCAAGATATAGCATGGGCTATCTCCGCAAGGAGACATCAGATCTGCAAAAGTCATGGTTTTTTGGTCTTCGGAGAGGCGGGGGAACAGGAATATGTGTTTGTTTTTCGAATTTGAGCTCTATCTGCAATGGGCACTTTTCATGCTATAAGCAGTTTTTCCTAACAAATGCAAGATATAACATAGGCTACCTCCGCGAGGAGACATCAGATCTGTAAAAGTCATGGTTTTTTGGTCTTCGCTGAGCTGGGGGAACATGAATATGTGTTTGTTTTTCAAATTTGAGCTCTTTCTGCAATGGGCATTTTTCATGCTATAAGCAGTTTTTCCTAACAAATGCAAGATATAACATGGGCTATCTCTGCAAGGAGACATCAGATCTTCAAAACTCATCGTTTTTTTGTCTTCGGGGAGGCGGGGGAACATGAATATGTGTTTGTTTTTCGAATTTGAGCCCTTTCTGCAATGGGCACTTTTCATGCTATAAGCAGTTTTTCCTAACAAATACAAGATATAACATGGGCTATCTTCGCAAGGAGACATCAGACCTTCAAAACTCATGGTTTTTTGGTCTTCGGAGAGGCGGGGGAACATGAATATGTGTTTGTTTTTCGAATTTGAGCTCTATCTGAAATGGGCACTTTTCATGCTATAAGCAGTTTTTCCTAACAAATGCAAGATATAACATGGGCTATATCCGCAAGGAGACATCAGATCTGCAAAAGTCATGGTTTTTTTTGTCTTCGGGGAGGCGGGGGAACATGAATATGTGTTTGTTTTTCGAATTTGAGCTCTATCTGCAATGGGCACTTTTCATGTTATAAGCAGTTTTTCCTAACAAATGCAAGATATAACATGGGCTATCTCTGCAAGGAGACATCAGATCTTCAAAACTCATCGTTTTTTTGTCTTCGGGGAGGCGGGGGAACATGAATATGTGTTTGTTTTTCGAATTTGAGCCCTTTCTGCAATGGGCACTTTTCATGCTATAAGCAGTTTTTCCTAACAAATGCAAGATATAGCATGGGCTATCTCCGCAAGGAGACATCAGATCTGCAAAACTCATGGTTTTTTGGTCTTCGGGGAGGCGGGGGAACATGAATATGTGTCTGTTTTTTGAATTTGAGCTCTATCTGCAATGGGCAGTTTTCATGCTATAAGCAGTTTTTCCTAACAAATGCAAGATGTAACATGGGCTATCTCCGCAAGGACACATCAGATCTGCAAAACTCATGGTTTTTTGGTCTTCAGGGAGGCGGGGGAACAGAAATAAGTGTTTCTTTTGCGAATTTGAGCTCTATCTGCAATGGGCACTTTTCATGCTATAAGCAGGTTTTCCTAACAAATGCAAGATATAACATGGGCTATCTCCGCAAGGAGACATCAGATCTGCAAAACTCATGGTTTTTTGGTCTTCGGGAAGGCGGGGGGAACATGAATATGTGTTTCTTTTTCGAATTTGAGCTCTATCTGCAATGGGCACTTTTCATGCTATAAGCAGTTTTTCCAAACAAATGCAAGATATAGCATGGGCTATCTCCGCAAGGAGACATCAGATCTGCAAAACTCATGGTTTTTTGGTCTTCGGGGAGGCGGGGGAACAGGAATATGTGTTTGCTTTTCGAATTTGAGCTCTATCTGCAATGGGCACTTTTCATGCTATAAGCAGTTTTTCCTAACAAATGCAAGATATAGCATGGGCTATCTCCGCAAGGAGACATCAGATCTGCAAAGGTCATGGTTTTTTGGTCTTCGGGGTGGTAGGGGAACATGAATATGTGTTTGTTTTTCGAATTTGAGCTCTATCTGCAATGGGCACTTTTCATGCTATAAGCAGTTTTTCCTAACAAATGCAAGATATAACATAGGCTACCTCCGCGAGGAGACATCAGATCTGTAAAAGTCATGGTTTTTTGGTCTTCGCTGAGCTGGGGGAACATGAATATGTGTTTGTTTTTCAAATTTGAGCTCTTTCTGCAATGGGCATTTTTCATGATATAAGCAGTTTTTCCTAACAAATGCAAGATATAACATGGGCTATCTTCGCAAGGAGACATCAGACCTTCAAAACTCATGGTTTTTTGGTCTTCGGGGAGGCGGGGGAACATGAATATGTGTTTGTTTTTCGAATTTGAGCTCTATCTGCAATAGGCACTTTTCATGTTATAAGCAGTTTTTCCTAACAAATGCAAGATATAACATGGGCTATCTCTGCAAGGAGACATCAGATCTTCAAAACTCATCGTTTTTTTGTCTTCGGGGAGGCGGGGGAACATGAATATGTGTTTGTTTTTCGAATTTGAGCCCTTTCTGCAATGGGCACTTTTCATGCTATAAGCAGTTTTTCCTAACAAATGCAAGATATAGCATGGGCTATCTCCGCAAGGAGACATCAGATCTGCAAAACTCATGGTTTTTTGGTCTTCGGGGAGGCGGGGGGAACATGAATATGTGTTTCTTTTTCGAATTTGAGCTCTATCTGCAATGGGCACTTTTCATGCTATAAGCAGTTTTTCCTAACAAATGCAAGATATAGCATGGGCTATCTCCGCAAGGAGACATCAGATCTGCAAAACTCATGGTTTTTTGGTCTTCGGGGAGGCGGGGGAACAGGAATATGTGTTTGCTTTTCGAATTTGAGCTCTATCTGCAATGGGCACTTTTCATGCTATAAGCAGTTTTTCCTAACAAATGCAAGATATAGCATGGGCTATCTCCGCAAGGAGACATCAGATCTGCAAAAGTCATGGTTTTTTGGTCTTCGGAGAGGCGGGGGAACAGGAATATTTGTTTGTTTTTCGAATTTGAGCTCTATCTGCAATGGGCACTTTTCATGCTATAAGCAGTTTTTCCTAACAAATGCAAGATATAACATAGGCTACCTCCGCGAGGAGACATCAGATCTGTAAAAGTCATGGTTTTTTGGTCTTCGCTGAGCTGGGGGAACATGAATATGTGTTTGTTTTTCAAATTTGAGCTCTTTCTGCAATGGGCATTTTTCATGCTATAAGCAGTTTTTCCTAACAAATGCAAGATATAACATGGGCTATCTCTGCAAGGAGACATCAGATCTTCAAAACCCTTCGTTTTTTTGTCTTCGGGGAGGCGGGGGAACATGAATATGTGTTTGTTTTTCGAATTTGAGCCCTTTCTGCAATGGGCACTTTTCATGCTATAAGCAGTTTTTCCTAACAAATACAAGATATAACATGGGCTATCTTCGCAAGGAGACATCAGACCTTCAAAACTCATGGTTTTTTGGTCTTCGGGGAGGCGGGGGAACATGAATATGTGTTTGTTTTTCGAATTTGAGCTCTATCTGCAATGGGCACTTTTCATGTTATAAGCAGTTTTTCCTAACAAATGCAAGATATAACATGGGCTATCTCTGCAAGGAGACATCAGATCTTCAAAACTCATCGTTTTTTTGTCTTCGGGGAGGCGGGGGAACATGAATATGTGTTTGTTTTTCGAATTTGAGCCCTTTCTGCAATGGGCACTTTTCATGCTATAAGCAGTTTTTCCTAACAAATGCAAGATATAGCATGGGCTATCTCCGCAAGGAGACATCAGATCTGCAAAACTCATGGTTTTTTGGTCTTCGGGGAGGCGGGGGGAACATGAATATGTGTTTCTTTTTCGAATTTGAGCTCTATCTGCAATGGGCACTTTTCATGCTATAAGCAGTTTTTCCTAACAAATGCAAGATATAGCATGGGCTATCTCCGCAAGGAGACATCAGATCTGCAAAACTCATGGTTTTTTGGTCTTCGGGGAGGCGGGGGAACAGGAATATGTGTTTGCTTTTCGAATTTGAGCTCTATCTGCAATGGGCACTTTTCATGCTATAAGCAGTTTTTCCTAACAAATGCAAGATATAGCATGGGCTATCTCCGCAAGGAGACATCAGATCTGCAAAAGTCATGGTTTTTTGGTCTTCGGAGAGGCGGGGGAACAGGAATATGTGTTTGTTTTTCGAATTTGAGCTCTATCTGCAATGGGCACTTTTCATGCTATAAGCAGTTTTTCCTAACAAATGCAAGATATAACATAGGCTACCTCCGCGAGGAGACATCAGATCTGTAAAAGTCATGGTTTTTTGGTCTTCGCTGAGCTGGGGGAACATGAATATGTGTTTGTTTTTCAAATTTGAGCTCTTTCTGCAATGGGCATTTTTCATGCTATAAGCAGTTTTTCCTAACAAATGCAAGATATAACATGGGCTATCTCTGCAAGGAGACATCAGATCTGTAAAAGTCATGGTTTTTTGGTCTTCGCTGAGCTGGGGGAACATGAATATGTGTTTGTTTTTCAAATTTGAGCTCTTTCTGCAATGGGCATTTTTCATGCTATAAGCAGTTTTTCCTAACAAATGCAAGATATAACATGGGCTATCTCTGCAAGGAGACATCAGATCTTCAAAACTCATCGTTTTTTTGTCTTCGGGGAGGCGGGGGAACATGAATATGTGTTTGTTTTTCGAATTTGAGCCCTTTCTGCAATGGGCACTTTTCATGCTATAAGCAGTTTTTCCTAACAAATACAAGATATAACATGGGCTATCTTCGCAAGGAGACATCAGACCTTCAAAACTCATGGTTTTTTGGTCTTCGGGGAGGCGGGGGAACATGAATATGTGTTTGTTTTTCGAATTTGAGCTCTATCTGCAATGGGCACTTTTCATGTTATAAGCAGTTTTTCCTAACAAATGCAAGATATAACATGGGCTATCTCTGCAAGGAGACATCAGATCTTCAAAACTCATCGTTTTTTTGTCTTCGGGGAGGCGGGGGAACATGAATATGTGTTTGTTTTTCGAATTTGAGCCCTTTCTGCAATGGGCACTTTTCATGCTATAAGCAGTTTTTCCTAACAAATGCAAGATATAGCATGGGCTATCTCCGCAAGGAGACATCAGATCTGCAAAACTCATGGTTTTTTGGTCTTCGGGGAGGCGGGGGGAACATGAATATGTGTTTCTTTTTCGAATTTGAGCTCTATCTGCAATGGGCACTTTTCATGCTATAAGCAGTTTTTCCTAACAAATGCAAGATATAGCATGGGCTATCTCCGCAAGGAGACATCAGATCTGCAAAACTCATGGTTTTTTGGTCTTCGGGGAGGCGGGGGAACAGGAATATGTGTTTGCTTTTCGAATTTGAGCTCTATCTGCAATGGGCACTTTTCATGCTATAAGCAGTTTTTCCTAACAAATGCAAGATATAACATGGCCTATATCCGCAAGGAGACATCAGATCTGCAAAAGTCATGGTTTTTTGGTCTTCGGGGAGGCGGGGGAACATGAATATGTGTTTGTTTTTCGAATTTGAGCTCTATCTGCAATGGGCACTTTTCATGTTATAAGCAGTTTTTCCTAACAAATGCAAGATATAACATGGGCTATCTCTGCAAGGAGACATCAGATCTTCAAAACTCATCGTTTTTTTGTCTTCGGGGAGGCGGGGGAACATGAATATGTGTTTGTTTTTCGAATTTGAGCCCTTTCTGCAATGGGCACTTTTCATGCTATAAGCAGTTTTTCCTAACAAATGCAAGATATAGCATGGGCTATCTCCGCAAGGAGACATCAGATCTGCAAAACTCATGGTTTTTTGGTCTTCGGGGAGGCGGGGGGAACATGAATATGTGTTTCTTTTTCGAATTTGAGCTCTATCTGCAATGGGCACTTTTCATGCTATAAGCAGTTTTTCCTAACAAATGCAAGATATAGCATGGGCTATCTCCGCAAGGAGACATCAGATCTGCAAAACTCATGGTTTTTTGGTCTTCGGGGAGGCGGGGGAACAGGAATATGTGTTTGCTTTTCGAATTTGAGCTCTATCTGCAATGGGCACTTTTCATGCTATAAGCAGTTTTTCCTAACAAATGCAAGATATAGCATGGGCTATCTCCGCAAGGAGACATCAGATCTGCAAAAGTCATGGTTTTTTGGTCTTCGGGGAGGCGGGGGAACAGGAATATGTGTTTGTTTTTCGAATTTGAGCTCTATCTGCAATGGGCACTTTTCATGCTATAAGCAGTTTTTCCTAACAAATGCAAGATATAACATAGGCTACCTCCGCGAGGAGACATCAGATCTGTAAAAGTCATGGTTTTTTGGTCTTCGCTGAGCTGGGGGAACATGAATATGTGTTTGTTTTTCAAATTTGAGCTCTTTCTGCAATGGGCATTTTTCATGCTATAAGCAGTTTTTCCTAACAAATGCAAGATATAACATGGGCTATCTCTGCAAGGAGACATCAGATCTTCAAAATTCATCGTTTTTTTGTCTTCGGGGAGGCGGGGGAACATGAATATGTGTTTGTTTTTCGAATTTGAGCCCTTTCTGCAATGGGCACTTTTCATGCTATAAGCAGTTTTTCCTAACAAATACAAGATATAACATGGGCTATCTTCGCAAGGAGACATCAGACCTTCAAAACTCATGGTTTTTTGGTCTTCGGAGAGGCGGGGGAACATGAATATGTGTTTGTTTTTCGAATTTGAGCTCTATCTGAAATGGGCACTTTTCATGCTATAAGCAGTTTTTCCTAACAAATGCAAGATATAACATGGGCTATATCCGCAAGGAGACATCAGATCTGCAAAAGTCATGGTTTTTTGGTCTTCGGGGAGGCGGGGGAACATGAATATGTGTTTGTTTTTCGAATTTGAGCTCTATCTGCAATGGGCACTTTTCATGCTATAAGCAGTTTTTCCAAACAAATGCAAGATATAACATGGGCTATCTCCGCAAGGAGACATCAGATCTGCAAAGGTCATGGTTTTTTGGTCTTCGGGGAGGTTGGGGAACATGAATATGTGTTTGTTTTTCGAATTTGAGCTCTTTCTGCAATGGGCATTTTTCATGCTATAAGCAGGTTTTCCTAACAAATGCAAGATATAACATGGGCTATCTCCGCAAGGAGACATGAGATCTGCATAACTCGTGGTTTTTTGGTCTTCGGTGAGCCGGGGGAAGTTGAATATGTGTTTGTTTTTCGAATTTGAGCTCTATCTGCAAAGGGCACTTTTCTTGCTATAAGCCGTTTTTCCTAACAAATGCAAGATATAACACGGGCTATCTCCGCAAGGAGACATCAGATCTGCAAAACTCATGGTTTTTTGGTCTTCGGTGAACAAAGGGAACATGAATATGTGTTTGTTTTTCGAATTTGAGCTCTATCTGCAAAGGGCGCAAAAGGCATGGTTTTTTGGTCTTCGGGGAGGCGGGGGAACAGGAATAAGTGTTTTTTTGCGAATTTGAGCTCTATCTGCAATGGGCACTTTTCATGCTATAAGCAGTTTTTCCTAACAAATGCAAGATATAGCATGGGCTATCTCCGCAAGGAGACATCAGATCTGCAAAACTCATGGTTTTTTGGTCTTCGGGGAGGCGGGGGAACAGGAATATGTGTTTGCTTTTCGAATTTGAGCTCTATCTGCAATGGGCACTTTTCATGCTATAAGCAGTTTTTCCTAACAAATGCAAGATATAACATGGGCTATATCCGCAAGGAGACATCAGATCTGCAAAAGTCATGGTTTTTTGGTCTTCGGGGAGGCGGGGGAACATGAATATGTGTTTGTTTTTCGAATTTGAGCTCTATCTGCAATGGGCACTTTTCATGCTATAAGCAGTTTTTCCAAACAAATGCAAGATATAACATGGGCTATCTCCGCAAGGAGACATGAGATCTGCATAACTCGTGGTTTTTTGGTCTTCGGTGAGCCGGGGGAAGTTGAATATGTGTTTGTTTTTCGAATTTGAGCTCTATCTGCAAAGGGCACTTTTCTTGCTATAAGCCGTTTTTCCTAACAAATGCAAGATATAACACGGGCTATCTCCGCAAGGAGACATCAGATCTGCAAAACTCATGGTTTTTTGGTCTTCGGTGAACAAAGGGAACATGAATATGTGTTTGTTTTTCGAATTTGAGCTCTATCTGCAAAGGGCGCAAAAGGCATGGTTTTTTGGTCTTCGGGGAGGCGGGGGAACAGGAATAAGTGTTTTTTTGCGAATTTGAGCTCTATCTGCAATGGGCACTTTTCATGCTATAAGCAGTTTTTCCTAACAAATGCAAGATATAGCATGGGCTATCTCCGCAAGGAGACATCAGATCTGCACAACTCATGGTTTTTTGGTCTTCGGGGAGGCGGGGGAACAGGAATATGTGTTTGCTTTTCGAATTTGAGCTCTATCTGCAATGGGCACTTTTCATGCTATAAGCAGTTTTTCCTAACAAATGCAAGATATAGCATGGGCTATCTCCGCAAGGAGACATCAGATCTGCAAAAGTCATGGTTTTTTGGTCTTCGGGGAGGCGGGGGAACAGGAATATGTGTTTGTTTTTCGAATTTGAGCTCTATCTGCAATGGGCACTTTTCATGCTATAAGCAGTTTTTCCTAACAAATGCAAGATATAACATAGGCTACCTCCGCGAGGAGACATCAGATCTGTAAAAGTCATGGTTTTTTGGTCTTCGCTGAGCTGGGGGAACATGAATATGTGTTTGTTTTTCAAATTTGAGCTCTTTCTGCAATGGGCATTTTTCATGCTATAAGCAGTTTTTCCTAACAAATGCAAGATATAACATGGGCTATCTCTGCAAGGAGACATCAGATCTTCAAAATTCATCGTTTTTTTGTCTTCGGGGAGGCGGGGGAACATGAATATGTGTTTGTTTTTCGAATTTGAGCCCTTTCTGCAATGGGTACTTTTCATGCTATAAGCAGTTTTTCCTAACAAATACAAGATATAACATGGGCTATCTTCGCAAGGAGACATCAGACCTTCAAAACTCATGGTTTTTTGGTCTTCGGAGAGGCGGGGGAACATGAATATGTGTTTGTTTTTCGAATTTGAGCTCTATCTGAAATGGGCACTTTTCATGCTATAAGCAGTTTTTCCTAACAAATGCAAGATATAACATGGGCTATATCCGCAAGGAGACATCAGATCTGCAAAAGTCATGGTTTTTTGGTCTTCGGGGAGGCGGGGGAACATGAATATGTGTTTGTTTTTCGAATTTGAGCTCTATCTGCAATGGGCACTTTTCATGCTATAAGCAGTTTTTCCAAACAAATGCAAGATATAACATGGGCTATCTCCGCAAGGAGACATCAGATCTGCAAAGGTCATGGTTTTTTGGTCTTCGGGGAGGTTGGGGAACATGAATATGTGTTTGTTTTTCGAATTTGAGCTCTTTCTGCAATGGGCACTTTTCATGCTATAAGCAGGTTTTCCTAACAAATGCAAGATATAACATAGGCTACCTCCGCGAGGAGACATCAGATCTGTAAAAGTCATGGTTTTTTGGTCTTCGCTGAGCTGGGGGAACATGAATATGTGTTTGTTTTTCAAATTTGAGCTCTTTCTGCAATGGGCATTTTTCATGCTATAAGCAGTTTTTCCTAACAAATGCAAGATATAACATGGGCTATCTCTGCAAGGAGACATCAGATCTTCAAAATTCATCGTTTTTTTGTCTTCGGGGAGGCGGGGGAACATGAATATGTGTTTGTTTTTCGAATTTGAGCCCTTTCTGCAATGGGCACTTTTCATGCTATAAGCAGTTTTTCCTAACAAATACAAGATATAACATGGGCTATCTTCGCAAGGAGACATCAGACCTTCAAAACTCATGGTTTTTTGGTCTTCGGAGAGGCGGGGGAACATGAATATGTGTTTGTTTTTCGAATTTGAGCTCTATCTGAAATGGGCACTTTTCATGCTATAAGCAGTTTTTCCTAACAAATGCAAGATATAACATGGGCTATATCCGCAAGGAGACATCAGATCTGCAAAAGTCATGGTTTTTTGGTCTTCGGGGAGGCGGGGGAACATGAATATGTGTTTGTTTTTCGAATTTGAGCTCTATCTGCAATGGGCACTTTTCATGCTATAAGCAGTTTTTCCAAACAAATGCAAGATATAACATGGGCTATCTCCGCAAGGAGACATCAGATCTGCAAAGGTCATGGTTTTTTGGTCTTCGGGGAGGTTGGGGAACATGAATATGTGTTTGTTTTTCGAATTTGAGCTCTTTCTGCAATGGGCATTTTTCATGCTATAAGCAGGTTTTCCTAACAAATGCAAGATATAACATGGGCTATCTCCGCAAGGAGACATGAGATCTGCATAACTCGTGGTTTTTTGGTCTTCGGTGAGCCGGGGGAAGTTGAATATGTGTTTGTTTTTCGAATTTGAGCTCTATCTGCAAAGGGCACTTTTCTTGCTATAAGCCGTTTTTCCTAACAAATGCAAGATATAACACGGGCTATCTCCGCAAGGAGACATCAGATCTGCAAAACTCATGGTTTTTTGGTCTTCGGTGAACAAAGGGAACATGAATATGTGTTTGTTTTTCGAATTTGAGCTCTATCTGCAAAGGGCGCAAAAGTCATGGTTTTTTGGTCTTCGGGGAGGCGGGGGAATAGGAATAAGTGTTTTTTTGCGAATTTGAGCTCTATCTGCAATGGGCACTTTTCATGCTATAAGCAGTTTTTCCTAACAAATGCAAGATATAGCATGGGCTATCTCCGCAAGGAGACATCAGATCAGCAAAAGTCATGGTTTTTTGGTCTTCGGGGAGGCGGGGGAACATGAATATGTGTCTGTTTTTTTAATTTGAGCTCTATCTGCAATGGGCACTTTTCATGCTATAAGCAGTTTTTCCTAACAAATGCAAGATATAACATGGGCTATCTCCGCAAGGACACATCAGATCTGCAAAAGTCATGGTTCTTTGGCCTTCGGGGAGTCGGGGGAACAGGAATAAGTGTTTTTTTGCGAATTTGAGCTCTATCTGCAATGGGCACTTTTCATGCTATAAGCAGTTTTTCCTAACAAATGCAAGATGTAACATGGGCTATCTCTGCAAGGAGACATCAGATCTTCAAAACTCATCGTTTTTTTGTCTTCGGGGAGGCGGGGGAACATGAATATGTGTTTGTTTTTCGAATTTGAGCCCTTTCTGCAATGGGCACTTTTCATGCTATAAGCAGTTTTTCCTAACAAATACAAGATATAGCATGGGCTATCTCCGCAAGGAGACATCAGATCTGCAAAACTCATGGTTTTTTGGTCTTCAGGGAGGCGGGGGGAACATGAATATGTGTTTCTTTTTCGAATTTGAGCTCTATCTGCAATGGGCACTTTTCATGCTATAAGCAGTTTTTCCTAACAAATGCAAGATATAGCATGGGCTATCTCCGCAAGGAGACATCAGATCTGCAAAACTCATGGTTTTTTGGTCTTCGGGGAGGCGGGGGAACAGGAATATGTGTTTGCTTTTCGAATTTGAGCTCTTTCTGCAATGGGCATTTTTCATGCTATAAGCAGGTTTTCCTAACAAATGCAAGATATAACATGGGCTATCTCCGCAAGGAGACATGAGATCTGCATAACTCGTGGTTTTTTGGTCTTCGGTGAGCCGGGGGAAGTTGAATATGTGTTTGTTTTTCGAATTTGAGCTCTATCTGCAAAGGGCACTTTTCTTGCTATAAGCCGTTTTTCCTAACAAATGCAAGATATAACACGGGCTATCTCCGCAAGGAGACATCAGATCTGCAAAACTCATGGTTTTTTGGTCTTCGGTGAACAAAGGGAACATGAATATGTGTTTGTTTTTCGAATTTGAGCTCTATCTGCAAAGGGTGCAAAAGGCATGGTTTTTTGGTCTTCGGGGAGGCGGGGGAACAGGAATAAGTGTTTTTTTGCGAATTTGAGCTCTATCTGCAATGGGCACTTTTCATGCTATAAGCAGTTTTTCCTAACAAATGCAAGATATAGCATGGGCTATCTCCGCAAGGAGACATCAGATCTGCAAAACTCATGGTTTTTTGGTCTTCGGGGAGGCGGGGGAACAGGAATATGTGTTTGCTTTTCGAATTTGAGCTCTATCTGCAATGGGCACTTTTCATGCTATAAGCAGTTTTTCCTTACAAATGCAAGATATAGCATGGGCTATCTCCGCAAGGAGACATCAGATCTGCAAAAGTCATGGTTTTTTGGTCTTCGGGGAGGCGGGGGAACAGGAATATGTGTTTGTTTTTCGAATTTGAGCTCTATCTGCAATGGGCACTTTTCATGCTATAAGCAGTTTTTCCTAACAAATGCAAGATATAACATAGGCTACCTCCGCGAGGAGACATCAGATCTGTAAAAGTCATGGTTTTTTGGTCTTCGCTGAGCTGGGGGAACATGAATATGTGTTTGTTTTTCAAATTTGAGCTCTTTCTGCAATGGGCATTTTTCATGCTATAAGCAGTTTTTCCTAACAAATGCAAGATATAACATGGGCTATCTCTGCAAGGAGACATCAGATCTTCAAAATTCATCGTTTTTTTGTCTTCGGGGAGGCGGGGGAACATGAATATGTGTTAGTTTTTCGAATTTGAGCTCTATCTGCAAAGGGCGCAAAAGTCATGGTTTTTTGGTCTTCGGGGAGGCGGGGGAATAGGAATAAGTGTTTTTTTGCGAATTTGAGCTCTATCTGCAATGGGCACTTTTCATGCTATAAGCAGTTTTTCCTAACAAATGCAAGATATAGCATGGGCTATCTCCGCAAGGAGACATCAGATCAGCAAAAGTCATGGTTTTTTGGTCTTCGGGGAGGCGGGGGAACATGAATATGTGTCTGTTTTTTTAATTTGAGCTCTATCTGCAATGGGCACTTTTCATGCTATAAGCAGTTTTTCCTAACAAATGCAAGATATAACATGGGCTATCTCCGCAAGGACACATCAGATCTGCAAAAGTCATGGTTCTTTGGCCTTCGGGGAGTCGGGGGAACAGGAATAAGTGTTTTTTTGCGAATTTGAGCTCTATCTGCAATGGGCACTTTTCATGCTATAAGCAGTTTTTCCTAACAAATGCAAGATGTAACATGGGCTATCTCTGCAAGGAGACATCAGATCTTCAAAACTCATCGTTTTTTTGTCTTCGGGGAGGCGGGGGAACATGAATATGTGTTTGTTTTTCGAATTTGAGCCCTTTCTGCAATGGGCACTTTTCATGCTATAAGCAGTTTTTCCTAACAAATACAAGATATAGCATGGGCTATCTCCGCAAGGAGACATCAGATCTGCAAAACTCATGGTTTTTTGGTCTTCAGGGAGGCGGGGGGAACATGAATATGTGTTTCTTTTTCGAATTTGAGCTCTATCTGCAATGGGCACTTTTCATGCTATAAGCAGTTTTTCCTAACAAATGCAAGATATAGCATGGGCTATCTCCGCAAGGAGACATCAGATCTGCAAAACTCATGGTTTTTTGGTCTTCGGGGAGGCGGGGGAACAGGAATATGTGTTTGCTTTTCGAATTTGAGCTCTTTCTGCAATGGGCATTTTTCATGCTATAAGCAGGTTTTCCTAACAAATGCAAGATATAACATGGGCTATCTCCGCAAGGAGACATGAGATCTGCATAACTCGTGGTTTTTTGGTCTTCGGTGAGCCGGGGGAAGTTGAATATGTGTTTGTTTTTCGAATTTGAGCTCTATCTGCAAAGGGCACTTTTCTTGCTATAAGCCGTTTTTCCTAACAAATGCAAGATATAACACGGGCTATCTCCGCAAGGAGACATCAGATCTGCAAAACTCATGGTTTTTTGGTCTTCGGTGAACAAAGGGAACATGAATATGTGTTTGTTTTTCGAATTTGAGCTCTATCTGCAAAGGGCGCAAAAGGCATGGTTTTTTGGTCTTCGGGGAGGCGGGGGAACAGGAATAAGTGTTTTTTTGCGAATTTGAGCTCTATCTGCAATGGGCACTTTTCATGCTATAAGCAGTTTTTCCTAACAAATGCAAGATATAGCATGGGCTATCTCCGCAAGGAGACATCAGATCTGCAAAACTCATGGTTTTTTGGTCTTCGGGGAGGCGGGGGAACAGGAATATGTGTTTGCTTTTCGAATTTGAGCTCTATCTGCAATGGGCACTTTTCATGCTATAAGCAGTTTTTCCTTACAAATGCAAGATATAGCATGGGCTATCTCCGCAAGGAGACATCAGATCTGCAAAAGTCATGGTTTTTTGGTCTTCGGGGAGGCGGGGGAACAGGAATATGTGTTTGTTTTTCGAATTTGAGCTCTATCTGCAATGGGCACTTTTCATGCTATAAGCAGTTTTTCCTAACAAATGCAAGATATAACATAGGCTACCTCCGCGAGGAGACATCAGATCTGTAAAAGTCATGGTTTTTTGGTCTTCGCTGAGCTGGGGGAACATGAATATGTGTTTGTTTTTCAAATTTGAGCTCTTTCTGCAATGGGCATTTTTCATGCTATAAGCAGTTTTTCCTAACAAATGCAAGATATAACATGGGCTATCTCTGCAAGGAGACATCAGATCTTCAAAATTCATCGTTTTTTTGTCTTCGGGGAGGCGGGGGAACATGAATATGTGTTAGTTTTTCGAATTTGAGCCCTTTCTGCAATGGGCACTTTTCATGCTATAAGCAGTTTTTCCTAACAAATACAAGATATAACATGGGCTATCTTCGCAAGGAGACATCAGACCTTCAAAACTCATGGTTTTTTGGTCTTCGGAGAGGCGGGGGAACATGAATATGTGTTTGTTTTTCGAATTTGAGCTCTATCTGAAATGGGCACTTTTCATGCTATAAGCAGTTTTTCCTAACAAATGCAAGATATAACATGGGCTATATCCGCAAGGAGACATCAGATCTGCAAAAGTCATGGTTTTTTGGTCTTCGGGGAGGCGGGGGAACATGAATATGTGTTTGTTTTTCGAATTTGAGCTCTATCTGCAATGGGCACTTTTCATGCTATAAGCAGTTTTTCCAAACAAATGCAAGATATAACATGGGCTATCTCCGCAAGGAGACATCAGATCTGCAAAGGTCATGGTTTTTTGGTCTTCGGGGAGGTTGGGGAACATGAATATGTGTTTGTTTTTCGAATTTGAGCTCTTTCTGCAATGGGCATTTTTCATGCTATAAGCAGGTTTTCCTAACAAATGCAAGATATAACATGGGCTATCTCCGCAAGGAGACATGAGATCTGCATAACTCGTGGTTTTTTGGTCTTCGGTGAGCCGGGGGAAGTTGAATATGTGTTTGTTTTTCGAATTTGAGCTCTATCTGCAAAGGGCACTTTTCTTGCTATAAGCCGTTTTTCCTAACAAATGCAAGATATAACACGGGCTATCTCCGCAAGGAGAAATCAGATCTGCAAAACTCATGGTTTTTTGGTCTTCGGTGAACAAAGGGAACATGAATATGTGTTTGTTTTTCGAATTTGAGCTCTATCTGCAAAGGGCGCAAAAGTCATGGTTTTTTGGTCTTCGGGGAGGCGGGGGAACATGAATATGTGTTTGTTTTTCGAATTTGAGCTCTATCTGCAATGGGCACTTTTCATGTTATAAGCAGTTTTTCCTAACAAATGCAAGATATAACATGGGCTATCTCTGCAAGGAGACATCAGATCTTCAAAACTCATCGTTTTTTTGTCTTCGGGGAGGCGGGGGAACATGAATATGTGTTTGTTTTTCGAATTTGAGCCCTTTCTGCAATGGGCACTTTTCATGCTATAAGCAGTTTTTCCTAACAAATGCAAGATATAGCATGGGCTATCTCCGCAAGGAGACATCAGATCTGCAAAACTCATGGTTTTTTGGTCTTCGGGGAGGCGGGTGGAACATGAATATGTGTTTCTTTTTCGAATTTGAGCTCTATCTGCAATGGGCACTTTTCATGCTATAAGCAGTTTTTCCTAACAAATGCAAGATATAGCATGGGCTATCTCCGCAAGGAGACATCAGATCTGCAAAACTCATGGTTTTTTGGTCTTCGGGGAGGCGGGGGAACAGGAATATGTGTTTGCTTTTCGAATTTGAGCTCTATCTGCAATGGGCACTTTTCATGCTATAAGCAGTTTTTCCTAACAAATGCAAGATATAGCATGGGCTATCTCCGCAAGGAGACATCAGATCTGCAAAAGTCATGGTTTTTTGGTCTTCGGAGAGGCGGGGGAACAGGAATATGTGTTTGTTTTTCGAATTTGAGCTCTATCTGCAATGGGCACTTTTCATGCTATAAGCAGTTTTTCCTAACAAATGCAAGATATAACATAGGCTACCTCTGCGAGGAGACATCAGATCTGTAAAAGTCATGGTTTTTTTGGTCTTCGCTGAGCTGGGGGAACATGAATATGTGTTTGTTTTTCAAATTTGAGCTCTTTCTGCAATGGGCATTTTTCATGCTATAAGCAGTTTTTCCTAACAAATGCAAGATATAACATGGGCTATCTCTGCAAGGAGACATCAGATCTGTAAAAGTCATGGTTTTTTGGTCTTCGCTGAGCTGGGGGAACATGAATATGTGTTTGTTTTTCAAATTTGAGCTCTTTCTGCAATGGGCATTTTTCATGCTATAAGCAGTTTTTCCTAACAAATACAAGATATAACATGGGCTATCTTCGCAAGGAGACATCAGACCTTCAAAACGCATGGTTTTTTGGTCTTCGGAGAGGCGGGGGAACAGGAATATGTGTTTGTTTTTCGAATTTGAGCTCTTTCTGCAATGGGCACTTTTCATGCTATAAGCAGTTTTTCCAAACAAATGCAAGATATAACATGGGCTATCTCCGCAAGGAGACATCAGATCTGCAAAGGTCATGGTTTTTTGGTCTTCGGGGAGGTTGGGGAACATGAATATGTGTTTGTTTTTCGAATTTGAGCTCTTTCTGCAATGGGCATTTTTCATGCTATAAGCAGGTTTTCCTAACAAATGCAAGATATAACATGGGCTATCTCCGCAAGGAGACATGAGATCTGCATAACTCGTGGTTTTTTGGTCTTCGGTGAGCCGGGGGAAGTTGAATATGTGTTTGTTTTTCGAATTTGAGCTCTATCTGCAAAGGGCACTTTTCTTGCTATAAGCCGTTTTTCCTAACAAATGCAAGATATAACACGGGCTATCTCCGCAAGGAGACATCAGATCTGCAAAACTCATGGTTTTTTGGTCTTCGGTGAACAAAGGGAACATGAATATGTGTTTGTTTTTCGAATTTGAGCTCTATCTGCAAAGGGCGCAAAAGGCATGGTTTTTTGGTCTTCGGGGAGGCGGGGGAACAGGAATAAGTGTTTTTTTGCGAATTTGAGCTCTATCTGCAATGGGCACTTTTCATGCTATAAGCAGTTTTTCCTAACAAATGCAAGATATAGCATGGGCTATCTCCGCAAGGAGACATCAGATCTGCAAAACTCATGGTTTTTTGGTCTTCGGGGAGGCGGGGGAACAGGAATATGTGTTTGCTTTTCGAATTTGAGCTCTATCTGCAATGGGCACTTTTCATGCTATAAGCAGTTTTTCCTAACAAATGCAAGATATAACATGGGCTATATCCGCAAGGAGACATCAGATCTGCAAAAGTCATGGTTTTTTGGTCTTCGGGGAGGCGGGGGAACATGAATATGTGTTTGTTTTTCGAATTTGAGCTCTATCTGCAATGGGCACTTTTCATGCTATAAGCAGTTTTTCCAAACAAATGCAAGATATAACATGGGCTATCTCCGCAAGGAGACATGAGATCTGCATAACTCGTGGTTTTTTGGTCTTCGGTGAGCCGGGGGAAGTTGAATATGTGTTTGTTTTTCGAATTTGAGCTCTATCTGCAAAGGGCACTTTTCTTGCTATAAGCCGTTTTTCCTAACAAATGCAAGATATAACACGGGCTATCTCCGCAAGGAGACATCAGATCTGCAAAACTCATGGTTTTTTGGTCTTCGGTGAACAAAGGGAACATGAATATGTGTTTGTTTTTCGAATTTGAGCTCTATCTGCAAAGGGCGCAAAAGGCATGGTTTTTTGGTCTTCGGGGAGGCGGGGGAACAGGAATAAGTGTTTTTTTGCGAATTTGAGCTCTATCTGCAATGGGCACTTTTCATGCTATAAGCAGTTTTTCCTAACAAATGCAAGATATAGCATGGGCTATCTCCGCAAGGAGACATCAGATCTGCACAACTCATGGTTTTTTGGTCTTCGGGGAGGCGGGGGAACAGGAATATGTGTTTGCTTTTCGAATTTGAGCTCTATCTGCAATGGGCACTTTTCATGCTATAAGCAGTTTTTCCAAACAAATGCAAGATATAACATGGGCTATCTCCGCAAGGAGACATGAGATCTGCATAACTCGTGGTTTTTTGGTCTTCGGTGAGCCGGGGGAAGTTGAATATGTGTTTGTTTTTCGAATTTGAGCTCTATCTGCAAAGGGCACTTTTCTTGCTATAAGCCGTTTTTCCTAACAAATGCAAGATATAACACGGGCTATCTCCGCAAGGAGACATCAGATCTGCAAAACTCATGGTTTTTTGGTCTTCGGTGAACAAAGGGAACATGAATATGTGTTTGTTTTTCGAATTTGAGCTCTATCTGCAAAGGGCGCAAAAGGCATGGTTTTTTGGTCTTCGGGGAGGCGGGGGAACAGGAATAAGTGTTTTTTTGCGAATTTGAGCTCTATCTGCAATGGGCACTTTTCATGCTATAAGCAGTTTTTCCTAACAAATGCAAGATATAGCATGGGCTATCTCCGCAAGGAGACATCAGATCTGCACAACTCATGGTTTTTTGGTCTTCGGGGAGGCGGGGGAACAGGAATATGTGTTTGCTTTTCGAATTTGAGCTCTATCTGCAATGGGCACTTTTCATGCTATAAGCAGTTTTTCCTAACAAATGCAAGATATAGCATGGGCTATCTCCGCAAGGAGACATCAGATCTGCAAAAGTCATGGTTTTTTGGTCTTCGGGGAGGCGGGGGAACAGGAATATGTGTTTGTTTTTCGAATTTGAGCTCTATCTGCAATGGGCACTTTTCATGCTATAAGCAGTTTTTCCTAACAAATGCAAGATATAATATAGGCTACCTCCGCGAGGAGACATCAGATCTGTAAAAGTCATGGTTTTTTGGTCTTCGCTGAGCTGGGGGAACATGAATATGTGTTTGTTTTTCAAATTTGAGCTCTTTCTGCAATGGGCATTTTTCATGCTATAAGCAGTTTTTCCTAACAAATGCAAGATATAACATGGGCTATCTCTGCAAGGAGACATCAGATCTGCAAAACTCATGGTTTTTTGGTCTTCGGTGAACAAAGGGAACATGAATATATGTTTGTTTTTCGAATTTGAGCTCTATCTGCAAAGGGCGCAAAAGGCATGGTTTTTTGGTCTTCGGGGAGGCGGGGGAACAGGAATAAGTGTTTTTTTGCGAATTTGAGCTCTATCTGCAATGGGCACTTTTCATGCTATAAGCAGTTTTTCCTAACAAATGCAAGATATAGCATGGGCTATCTCCGCAAGGAGACATCAGATCTGCAAAACTCATGGTTTTTTGGTCTTCGGGGAGGCGGGGGAACAGGAATATGTGTTTGCTTTTCGAATTTGAGCTCTATCTGCAATGGGCACTTTTCATGCTATAAGCAGTTTTTCCTAACAAATGCAAGATATAACATGGGCTATATCCGCAAGGAGACATCAGATCTGCAAAAGTCATGGTTTTTTGGTCTTCGGGGAGGCGGGGGAACATGAATATGTGTTTGTTTTTCGAATTTGAGCTCTATCTGCAATGGGCACTTTTCATGCTATAAGCAGTTTTTCCAAACAAATGCAAGATATAACATGGGCTATCTCCGCAAGGAGACATGAGATCTGCATAACTCGTGGTTTTTTGGTCTTCGGTGAGCCGGGGGAAGTTGAATATGTGTTTGTTTTTCGAATTTGAGCTCTATCTGCAAAGGGCACTTTTCTTGCTATAAGCCGTTTTTCCTAACAAATGCAAGATATAACACGGGCTATCTCCGCAAGGAGACATCAGATCTGCAAAACTCATGGTTTTTTGGTCTTCGGTGAACAAAGGGAACATGAATATGTGTTTGTTTTTCGAATTTGAGCTCTATCTGCAAAAGGCGCAAAAGGCATGGTTTTTTGGTCTTCGGGGAGGCGGGGGAACAGGAATAAGTGTTTTTTTGCGAATTTGAGCTCTATCTGCAATGGGCACTTTTCATGCTATAAGCAGTTTTTCCTAACAAATGCAAGATATAGCATGGGCTATCTCCGCAAGGAGACATCAGATCTGCACAACTCATGGTTTTTTGGTCTTCGGGGAGGCGGGGGAACAGGAATATGTGTTTGCTTTTCGAATTTGAGCTCTATCTGCAATGGGCACTTTTCATGCTATAAGCAGTTTTTCCTAACAAATGCAAGATATAGCATGGGCTATCTCCGCAAGGAGACATCAGATCTGCAAAAGTCATGGTTTTTTGGTCTTCGGGGAGGCGGGGGAACAGGAATATGTGTTTGTTTTTCGAATTTGAGCTCTATCTGCAATGGGCACTTTTCATGCTATAAGCAGTTTTTCCTAACAAATGCAAGATATAACATAGGCTACCTCCGCGAGGAGACATCAGATCTGTAAAAGTCATGGTTTTTTGGTCTTCGCTGAGCTGGGGGAACATGAATATGTGTTTGTTTTTCAAATTTGAGCTCTTTCTGCAATGGGCATTTTTCATGCTATAAGCAGTTTTTCCTAACAAATGCAAGATATAACATGGGCTATCTCTGCAAGGAGACATCAGATCTTCAAAATTCATCGTTTTTTTGTCTTCGGGGAGGCGGGGGAACATGAATATGTGTTTGTTTTTCGAATTTGAGCCCTTTCTGCAATGGGCACTTTTCATGCTATAAGCAGTTTTTCCTAACAAATACAAGATATAACATGGGCTATCTTCGCAAGGAGACATCAGACCTTCAAAACTCATGGTTTTTTGGTCTTCGGAGAGGCGGGGGAACATGAATATGTGTTTGTTTTTCGAATTTGAGCTCTATCTGAAATGGGCACTTTTCATGCTATAAGCAGTTTTTCCTAACAAATGCAAGATATAACATGGGCTATATCCGCAAGGAGACATCAGATCTGCAAAAGTCATGGTTTTTTGGTCTTCGGGGAGGCGGGGGAACATGAATATGTGTTTGTTTTTCGAATTTGAGCTCTATCTGCAATGGGCACTTTTCATGCTATAAGCAGTTTTTCCAAACAAATGCAAGATATAACATGGGCTATCTCCGCAAGGAGACATCAGATCTGCAAAGGTCATGGTTTTTTGGTCTTCGGGGAGGTTGGGGAACATGAATATGTGTTTGTTTTTCGAATTTGAGCTCTTTCTGCAATGGGCATTTTTCATGCTATAAGCAGGTTTTCCTAACAAATGCAAGATATAACATGGGCTATCTCCGCAAGGAGACATGAGATCTGCATAACTCGTGGTTTTTTGGTCTTCGGTGAGCCGGGGGAAGTTGAATATGTGTTTGTTTTTCGAATTTGAGCTCTATCTGCAAAGGGCACTTTTCTTGCTATAAGCCGTTTTTCCTAACAAATGCAAGATATAACACGGGCTATCTCCGCAAGGAGACATCAGATCTGCAAAACTCATGGTTTTTTGGTCTTCGGTGAACAAAGGGAACATGAATATGTGTTTGTTTTTCGAATTTGAGCTCTATCTGCAAAGGGCGCAAAAGTCATGGTTTTTTGGTCTTCGGGGAGGCGGGGGAATAGGAATAAGTGTTTTTTTGCGAATTTGAGCTCTATCTGCAATGGGCACTTTTCATGCTATAAGCAGTTTTTCCTAACAAATGCAAGATATAGCATGGGCTATCTCCGCAAGGAGACATCAGATCAGCAAAAGTCATGGTTTTTTGGTCTTCGGGGAGGCGGGGGAACATGAATATGTGTCTGTTTTTTTAATTTGAGCTCTATCTGCAATGGGCACTTTTCATGCTATAAGCAGTTTTTCCTAACAAATGCAAGATATAACATGGGCTATCTCCGCAAGGACACATCAGATCTGCAAAAGTCATGGTTCTTTGGCCTTCGGGGAGTCGGGGGAACAGGAATAAGTGTTTTTTTGCGAATTTGAGCTCTATCTGCAATGGGCACTTTTCATGCTATAAGCAGTTTTTCCTAACAAATGCAAGATGTAACATGGGCTATCTCTGCAAGGAGACATCAGATCTTCAAAACTCATTGTTTTTTTGTCTTCGGGGAGGCGGGGGAACATGAATATGTGTTTGTTTTTCGAATTTGAGCCCTTTCTGCAATGGGCACTTTTCATGCTATAAGCAGTTTTTCCTAACAAATGCAAGATATAGCATGGGCTATCTCCGCAAGGAGACATCAGATCTGCAAAACTCATGGTTTTTTGGTCTTCAGGGAGGCGGGGGGAACATGAATATGTGTTTCTTTTTCGAATTTGAGCTCTATCTGCAATGGGCACTTTTCATGCTATAAGCAGTTTTTCCTAACAAATGCAAGATATAGCATGGGCTATCTCCGCAAGGAGACATCAGATCTGCAAAACTCATGGTTTTTTGGTCTTCGGGGAGGCGGGGGAACAGGAATATGTGTTTGCTTTTCGAATTTGAGCTCTTTCTGCAATGGGCATTTTTCATGCTATAAGCAGGTTTTCCTAACAAATGCAAGATATAACATGGGCTATCTCCGCAAGGAGACATGAGATCTGCATAACTCGTGGTTTTTTGGTCTTCGGTGAGCCGGGGGAAGTTGAATATGTGTTTGTTTTTCGAATTTGAGCTCTATCTGCAAAGGGCACTTTTCTTGCTATAAGCCGTTTTTCCTAACAAATGCAAGATATAACACGGGCTATCTCCGCAAGGAGACATCAGATCTGCAAAACTCATGGTTTTTTGGTCTTCGGTGAACAAAGGGAACATGAATATGTGTTTGTTTTTCGAATTTGAGCTCTATCTGCAAAGGGCGCAAAAGGCATGGTTTTTTGGTCTTCGGGGAGGCGGGGGAACAGGAATAAGTGTTTTTTTGCGAATTTGAGCTCTATCTGCAATGGGCACTTTTCATGCTATAAGCAGTTTTTCCTAACAAATGCAAGATATAGCATGGGCTATCTCCGCAAGGAGACATCAGATCTGCAAAACTCATGGTTTTTTGGTCTTCGGGGAGGCGGGGGAACAGGAATATGTGTTTGCTTTTCGAATTTGAGCTCTATCTGCAATGGGCACTTTTCATGCTATAAGCAGTTTTTCCTAACAAATGCAAGATATAGCATGGGCTATCTCCGCAAGGAGACATCAGATCTGCAAAAGTCATGGTTTTTTGGTCTTCGGGGAGGCGGGGGAACAGGAATATGTGTTTGTTTTTCGAATTTGAGCTCTATCTGCAATGGGCACTTTTCATGATATAAGCAGTTTTTCCTAACAAATGCAAGATATAACATAGGCTACCTCCGCGAGGAGACATCAGATCTTCAAAATTCATCGTTTTTTTGTCTTCGGGGAGGCGGGGGAACATGAATATGTGTTTGTTTTTCGAATTTGAGCCCTTTCTGCAATGGGCACTTTTCATGCTATAAGCAGTTTTTCCTAACAAATACAAGATATAACATGGGCTATCTTCGCAAGGAGACATCAGACCTTCAAAACTCATGGTTTTTTGGTCTTCGGAGAGGCGGGGGAACATGAATATGTGTTTGTTTTTCGAATTTGAGCTCTATCTGAAATGGGCACTTTTCATGCTATAAGCAGTTTTTCCTAACAAATGCAAGATATAACATGGGCTATATCCGCAAGGAGACATCAGATCTGCAAAAGTCATGTTTTTTTGTTCTTCGGGGAGGCGGGGGAACATGAATATGTGTTTGTTTTTCGAATTTGAGCTCTATCTGCAATGGGCACTTTTCATGCTATAAGCAGTTTTTCCAAACAAATGCAAGATATAACATGGGCTATCTCCGCAAGGAGACATCAGATCTGCAAAGGTCATGGTTTTTTGGTCTTCGGGGAGGTTGGGGAACATGAATATGTGTTTGTTTTTCGAATTTGAGCTCTTTCTGCAATGGGCATTTTTCATGCTATAAGCAGGTTTTCCTAACAAATGCAAGATATAACATGGGCTATCTCCGCAAGGAGACATGAGATCTGCATAACTCGTGGTTTTTTGGTCTTCGGTGAGCCGGGGGAAGTTGAATATGTGTTTGTTTTTCGAATTTGAGCTCTATCTGCAAAGGGCACTTTTCTTGCTATAAGCCGTTTTTCCTAACAAATGCAAGATATAACACGGGCTATCTCCGCAAGGAGACATCAGATCTGCAAAACTCATGGTTTTTTGGTCTTCGGTGAACAAAGGGAACATGAATATGTGTTTGTTTTTCGAATTTGAGCTCTATCTGCAAAGGGCGCAAAAGTCATGGTTTTTTGGTCTTCGGGGAGGCGGGGGAATAGGAATAAGTGTTTTTTTGCGAATTTGAGCTCTATCTGCAATGGGCACTTTTCATGCTATAAGCAGTTTTTCCTAACAAATGCAAGATATAGCATGGGCTATCTCCGCAAGGAGACATCAGATCAGCAAAAGTCATGGTTTTTTGGTCTTCGGGGAGGCGGGGGAACATGAATATGTGTCTGTTTTTTAATTTGAGCTCTATCTGCAATGGGCACTTTTCATGCTATAAGCAGTTTTTCCTAACAAATGCAAGATATAACATGGGCTATCTCCGCAAGGACACATCAGATCTGCAAAAGTCATGGTTCTTTGGCCTTCGGGGAGTCGGGGGAACAGGAATAAGTGTTTTTTTGCGAATTTGAGCTCTATCTGCAATGGGCACTTTTCATGCTATAAGCAGTTTTTCCTAACAAATGCAAGATGTAACATGGGCTATCTCTGCAAGGAGACATCAGATCTTCAAAACTCATCGTTTTTTTGTCTTCGGGGAGGCGGGGGAACATGAATATGTGTTTGTTTTTCGAATTTGAGCCCTTTCTGCAATGGGCACTTTTCATGCTATAAGCAGTTTTTCCTAACAAATGCAAGATATAGCATGGGCTATCTCCGCAAGGAGACATCAGATCTGCAAAACTCATGGTTTTTTGGTCTTCAGGGAGGCGGGGGGAACATGAATATGTGTTTCTTTTTCGAATTTGAGCTCTATCTGCAATGGGCACTTTTCATGCTATAAGCAGTTTTTCCTAACAAATGCAAGATATAGCATGGGCTATCTCCGCAAGGAGACATCAGATCTGCAAAACTCATGGTTTTTTGGTCTTCGGTGAGGCGGGGGAACAGGAATATGTGTTTGCTTTTCGAATTTGAGCTCTATCTGCAATGGGCACTTTTCATGCTATAAGCAGTTTTTCCTAACAAATGCAAGATATAGCATGGGCTATCTCCGCAAGGAGACATCAGATCTGCAAAAGTCATGGTTTTTTGGTCTTCGGGGAGGCGGGGGAACAGGAATATGTGTTTGTTTTTCGAATTTGAGCTCTATCTGCAATGGGCACTTTTCATGCTATAAGCAGTTTTTCCAAACAAATGCAAGATATAACATGGGCTATCTCCGCAAGGAGACATCAGATCTGCAAAGGTCATGGTTTTTTGGTCTTCGGGGAGGTTGGGGAACATGAATATGTGTTTGTTTTTCGAATTTGAGCTCTTTCTGCAATGGGCATTTTTCATGCTATAAGCAGGTTTTCCTAACAAATGCAAGATATAACATGGGCTATCTCCGCAAGGAGACATGAGATCTGCATAACTCGTGGTTTTTTGGTCTTCGGTGAGCCGGGGGAAGTTGAATATGTGTTTGTTTTTCGAATTTGAGCTCTATCTGCAAAGGGCACTTTTCTTGCTATAAGCCGTTTTTCCTAACAAATGCAAGATATAACACGGGCTATCTCCGCAAGGAGACATCAGATCTGCAAAACTCATGGTTTTTTGGTCTTCGGTGAACAAAGGGAACATGAATATGTGTTTGTTTTTCGAATTTGAGCTCTATCTGCAAAGGGCGCAAAAGTCATGGTTTTTTGGTCTTCGGGGAGGCGGGGGAACAGGAATAAGTGTTTTTTTGCGAATTTGAGCTCTATCTGCAATGGGCACTTTTCATGCTATAAGCAGTTTTTCCTAACAAATGCAAGATATAGCATGGGCTATCTCCGCAAGGAGACATCAGATTAGCAAAAGTCATGGTTTTTTGGTCTTCGGGGAGGCGGGGGAACATGAATATGTGTCTGTTTTTTTAATTAGAGCTCTATCTGCAATGGGCACTTTTCATGCTATAAGCAGTTTTTCCTAACAAATGCAAGATATAACATGGGCTATCTCCGCAAGGACACATCAGATCTGCAAAAGTCATGGTTCTTAGGCCTTCGGGGAGTCGGGGGAACAGGAATAAGTGTTTTTTTGCGAATTTGAGCTCTATCTGCAATGGGCACTTTTCATGCTATAAGCAGTTTTTCCTAACAAATGCAAGATGTAACATGGGCTACCTCCGCAAGGTGACATCAGATCTGTAAAAGTCATGGTTTTTTGGTCTTCGGGGTGGTAGGGGAACATGAATATGTGTTTGTTTTTTGAATTTGAGCTCTATCTGCAATGGGCACTTTTCATGCTATAAGCATTTTTTCCTAACAAATGCAAGATATAGCATGGGCTATCTCCGCAAGGAGACATCAGATCTGCAAAAGTCATGGTTTTTTGGTCTTCGGGGAGGCGGGGGAACAGGAATATGTGTTTGTTTTTCGAATTTGAGCTCTTTCTGCAATGGGCATTTTTCATGCTATAAGCAGTTTTTCCTAACAAATGCAAGATATAACATAGGCTACCTCCGCGAGGAGACATCAGATCTGTAAAAGTCATGGTTTTTTGGTCTTCGCTGAGCTGGGGGAACATGAATATGTGTTTGTTTTTCGAATTTGAGCCCTTTCTGCAATGGGCACTTTTCATGCTATAAGCAGTTTTTCCTAACAAATACAAGATATAACATGGGCTATCTTCGCAAGGAGACATCAGACCTTCAAAACTCATGGTTTTTTGGTCTTCGGAGAGGCGGGGGAACATGAATATGTGTTTGTTTTTCGAATTTGAGCTCTATCTGAAATGGGCACTTTTCATGCTATAAGCAGTTTTTCCTAACAAATGCAAGATATAGCATGGGCTATCTCCGCAAGGAGACATCAGATCTGCAAAAGTCATGGTTTTTTGGTCTTCGGGGAGGCGGGGGAACAGGAATATGTGTTTGTTTTTCGAATTTGAGCTCTTTCTGCAATGGGCATTTTTCATGCTATAAGCAGTTTTTCCTAACAAATGCAAGATATAACATAGGCTACCTCCGCGAGGAGACATCAGATCTGTAAAAGTCATGGTTTTTTGGTCTTCGCTGAGCTGGGGGAACATGAATATGTGTTTGTTTTTCGAATTTGAGCCCTTTCTGCAATGGGCACTTTTCATGCTATAAGCAGTTTTTCCTAACAAATACAAGATATAACATGGGCTATCTTCGCAAGGAGACATCAGACCTTCAAAACTCATGGTTTTTTGGTCTTCGGAGAGGCGGGGGAACATGAATATGTGTTTGTTTTTCGAATTTGAGCTCTATCTGAAATGGGCACTTTTCATGCTATAAGCAGTTTTTCCTAACAAATGCAAGATATAACATGGGCTATATCCGCAAGGAGACATCAGATCTGCAAAAGTCATGGTTTTTTGGTCTTCGGGGAGGCGGGGGAACATGAATATGTGTTTGTTTTTCGAATTTGAGCTCTATCTGCAATGGGCACTTTTCATGCTATAAGCCGTTTTTCCAAACAAATGCAAGATATAACATGGGCTATCTCCGCAAGGAGACATCAGATCTGCAAAGGTCATGGTTTTTTGGTCTTCGGGGAGGTTGGGGAACATGAATATGTGTTTGTTTTTCGAATTTGAGCTCTTTCTGCAATGGGCATTTTTCATGCTATAAGCAGGTTTTCCTAACAAATGCAAGATATAACATGGGCTATCTCCGCAAGGAGACATGAGATCTGCATAACTCGTGGTTTTTTGGTCTTCGGTGAGCCGGGGGAAGTTGAATATGTGTTTGTTTTTCGAATTTGAGCTCTATCTGCAAAGGGCACTTTTCTTGCTATAAGCCGTTTTTCCTAACAAATGCAAGATATAACACGGGCTATCTCCGCAAGGAGACATCAGATCTGCAAAACTCATGGTTTTTTGGTCTTCGGTGAACAAAGGGAACATGAATATGTGTTTGTTTTTCGAATTTGAGCTCTATCTGCAAAGGGCGCAAAAGTCATGGTTTTTTGGTCTTCGGGGAGGCGGGGGAACAGGAATAAGTGTTTTTTTGCGAATTTGAGCTCTATCTGCAATGGGCACTTTTCATGCTATAAGCAGTTTTTCCTAACAAATGCAAGATATAACATGGGCTATCTCCGCAAGGACACATCAGATCTGCATAACTCATGGTTTTTTGGTCTTCAGTGAGCTGGGGGAACATGAATATGTGTTTGTTTTTCGAATTTGAGCCCTTTCTGCAATGGGCACTTTTCATGCTATAAGCAGTTTTTCCTAACAAATGCAAGATATAACATGGGCTATCTCTGCAAGGAGACATCAGATCTTCAAAACTCATCGTTTTTTTGTCTTCGGGGAGGCGGGGGAACATGAATATGTGTTTGTTTTTCGAATTTGAGCCCTTTCTGCAATGGGCACTTTTCATGGTATAAGCAGTTTTTCCAAACAAATGCAAGATATAGCATGGGCTATCTCCGCAAGGAGACATCAGATCTGCAAAACTCATCGTTTTTTTGTCTTCGGGGAGGCGGGGGAACATGAATATGTGTTTGTTTTTCGAATTTGAGCCCTTTCTGCAATGGGCACTTTTCATGCTATAAGCAGTTTTTCCTAACAAATGCAAGATATAACATGGGCTATCTCTGCAAGGAGACATCAGATCTTCAAAACGCATCGTTTTTTTGTCTTCGGGGAGGCGGGGGAACATGAATATGTGTTTGTTTTTCGAATTTGAGCCCTTTCTGCAATGGGCACTTTTCATGCTATAAGCAGTTTTTCCAAACAAATGCAAGATATAGCATGGGCTATCTCCGCAAGGAGACATCAGATCTGCAAAACTCATCGTTTTTTTGTCTTCGGGGAGGCGGGGGAACATGAATATGTGTTTGTTTTTCGAATTTGAGCCCTTTCTGCAATGGGCACTTTTCATGCTATAAGCAGTTTTTCCAAACAAATGCAAGATATAGCATGGGCTATCTCCGCAAGGAGACATCAGATCTGCAAAACTCATCGTTTTTTTTGTCTTCGGGGAGGCGGGGGAACATGAATATGTGTTTGTTTTTCGAATTTGAGCCCTTTCTGCAATGGGCACTTTTCATGCTATAAGCAGTTTTTCCTAACAAATACAAGATATAACATGGGCTATCTTCGCAAGGAGACATCAGACCTTCAAAACTCATGGTTTTTTGGTCTTCGGAGAGGCGGGGGAACATGAATATGTGTTTGTTTTTCGAATTTGAGCTCTATCTGAAATGGGCACTTTTCATGCTATAAGCAGTTTTTCCTAACAAATGCAAGATATAACATGGGCTATATCCGCAAGGAGACATCAGATCTGCAAAAGTCATGGTTTTTTGGTCTTCGGGGAGGCGGGGGAACATGAATATGTGTTTGTTTTTCGAATTTGAGCTCTATCTGCAATGGGCACTTTTCATGTTATAAGCAGTTTTTCCTAACAAATGCAAGATATAACATGGGCTATCTCTGCAAGGAGACATCAGATCTTCAAAACTCATCGTTTTTTTGTCTATGGGGAGGCGGGGGAACATGAATATGTGTTTGTTTTTCGAATTTGAGCCCTTTCTGCAATGGGCACTTTTCATGCTATAAGCAGTTTTTCCTAACAAATGCAAGATATAGCATGGGCTATATCCGCAAGGAGACATCAGATCTGCAAAGGTCATGGTTTTTTGGTCTTCGGGGAGGTTGGGGAACATGAATATGTGTTTGTTTTTCGAATTTGAGCTCTTTCTGCAATGGGCATTTTTCATGCTATAAGCAGGTTTTCCTAACAAATGCAAGATATAACATGGGCTATCTCCGCAAGGAGACATGAGATCTGCATAACTCGTGGTTTTTTGGTCTTCGGTGAGCCGGGGGAAGTTGAATATGTGTTTGTTTTTCGAATTTGAGCTCTATCTGCAAAGGGCACTTTTCTTGCTATAAGCCGTTTTTCCTAACAAATGCAAGATATAACACGGGCTATCTCCGCAAGGAGACATCAGATCTGCAAAACTCATGGTTTTTTGGTCTTCGGTGAACCAAGGGAACATGAATATGTGTTTGTTTTTCGAATTTGAGCTCTATCTGCAAAGGGCGCAAAAGTCATGGTTTTTTGGTCTTCGGGGAGGCGGGGGAACAGGAATAAGTGTTTTTTTGCGAATTTGAGCTCTATCTGCAATGGGCACTTTTCATGCTATAAGCAGTTTTTCCTAACAAATGCAAGATATAGCATGGGCTATCTCCGCAAGGAGACATCAGATCAGCAAAAGTCATGGTTTTTTGGTCTTCGGGGAGGCGGGGGAACATGAATATGTGTCTGTTTTTTGAATTTGAGCTCTATCTGCAATGGGCACTTTTCATGCTATAAGCAGTTTTTCCTAACAAATGCAAGATATAACATGGGCTATCTCCGCAAGGACACATCAGATCTGCAAAAGTCATGGTTCTTTGGCCTTCGGGGAGGCGGGGGAACAGGAATAAGTGTTTTTTTGCGAATTTGAGCTCTATCTGCAATGGGCACTTTTCATGCTATAAGCAGTTTTTCCTAACAAATGCAAGATATAACATGGGCTATCTCCGCAAGGAGACATCAGATCTGCAAAAGTCATGGTTTTTTGGTCTTCGGGGAGGCGGGGGAACATGAATATGTGTTTGTTTTTCGAATTTGAGCTCTATCTGCAATGGGCATTTTTCATGCTATAAGCAGGTTTTCCTAACAAATGCAAGATATAACATGGGCTATCTCCGCAAGGAGACATGAGATCTGCATAACTCGTGGTTTTTTGGTCTTCGGTGAGCCGGGGGAAGTTGAATATGTGTTTGTTTTTCGAATTTGAGCTCTATCTGCAAAGGGCACTTTTCTTGCTATAAGCCGTTTTTCCTAACAAATGCAAGATATAACACGGGCTATCTCCGCAAGGAGACATCAGATCTGAAAAACTCATGGTTTTTTAGTCTTCGGTGAACCAAGGGAACATGAATATGTGTTTGTTTTTCGAATTTGAGCTCTATCTGCAAAGGGCACTTTTCTTGCTATAAGCAGTTTTTCCTAACAAATGCAAGATATAACATGGGCTATCTCCGCAAGGACACATCAGATCTGCATAACTCATGGTTTTTTGGTCTTCAGTGAGCTGGGGGAACATGAATATGTGTTTGTTTTTCGAATTTGAGCCCTTTCTGCAATGGGCACTTTTCATGCTATAAGCAGTTTTTCCTAACAAATGCAAGATATAACATGGGCTATCTCTGCAAGGAGACATCAGATCTTCAAAACTCATCGTTTTTTTGTCTTCGGGGAGGCGGGGGAACATGAATATGTGTTTGTTTTTCGAATTTGAGCCCTTTCTGCAATGGGCACTTTTCATGCTATAAGCAGTTTTTCCAAACAAATGCAAGATATAGCATGGGCTATCTCCGCAAGGAGACATCAGATCTGCAAAACTCATCGTTTTTTTGTCTTCGGGGAGGCGGGGGAACATGAATATGTGTTTGTTTTTCGAATTTGAGCCCTTTCTGCAATGGGCACTTTTCATGCTATAAGCAGTTTTTCCTAACAAATGCAAGATATAACATGGGCTATCTCTGCAAGGAGACATCAGATCTTCAAAACTCATCGTTTTTTTGTCTTCGGGGAGGCGGGGGAACATGAATATGTGTTTGTTTTTCGAATTTGAGCCCTTTCTGCAATGGGCACTTTTCATGCTATAAGCAGTTTTTCCAAACAAATGCAAGATATAGCATGGGCTATCTCCGCAAGGAGACATCAGATCTGCAAAACTCATCGTTTTTTTGTCTTCGGGGAGGCGGGGGAACATGAATATGTGTTTGTTTTTCGAATTTGAGCCCTTTCTGCAATGGGCACTTTTCATGCTATAAGCAGTTTTTCCTAACAAATACAAGATATAACATGGGCTATCTTCGCAAGGAGACATCAGACCTTCAAAACTCATGGTTTTTTGGTCTTCGGAGAGGCGGGGGAACATGAATATGTGTTTGTTTTTCGAATTTGAGCTCTATCTGAAATGGGCACTTTTCATGCTATAAGCAGTTTTTCCTAACAAATGCAAGATATAACATGGGCTATATCCGCAAGGAGACATCAGATCTGCAAAAGTCATGGTTTTTTGGTCTTCGGGGAGGCGGGGGAACATGAATATGTGTTTGTTTTTCGAATTTGAGCTCTGTCTGCAATGGGCACTTTTCATGTTATAAGCAGTTTTTCCTAACAAATGCAAGATATAACATGGGCTATCTCTGCAAGGAGACATCAGATCTTCAAAACTCATCGTTTTTTTGTCTATGGGGAGGCGGGGGAACATGAATATGTGTTTGTTTTTCGAATTTGAGCCCTTTCTGCAATGGGCACTTTTCATGCTATAAGCAGTTTTTCCTAACAAATGCAAGATATAGCATGGGCTATATCCGCAAGGAGACATCAGATCTGCAAAGGTCATGGTTTTTTGGTCTTCGGGGAGGTTGGGGAACATGAATATGTGTTTGTTTTTCGAATTTGAGCTCTTTCTGCAATGGGCATTTTTCATGCTATAAGCAGGTTTTCCTAACAAATGCAAGATATAACATGGGCTATCTCCGCAAGGAGACATGAGATCTGCATAACTCGTGGTTTTTTGGTCTTCGGTGAGCCGGGGGAAGTTGAATATGTGTTTGTTTTTCGAATTTGAGCTCTATCTGCAAAGGGCACTTTTCTTGCTATAAGCCGTTTTTCCTAACAAATGCAAGATATAACACGGGCTATCTCCGCAAGGAGACATCAGATCTGCAAAACTCATGGTTTTTTGGTCTTCGGTGAACCAAGGGAACATGAATATGTGTTTGTTTTTCGAATTTGAGCTCTATCTGCAAAGGGCGCAAAAGTCATGGTTTTTTGGTCTTCGGGGAGGCGGGGGAACAGGAATAAGTGTTTTTTTGCGAATTTGAGCTCTATCTGCAATGGGCACTTTTCATGCTATAAGCAGTTTTTCCTAACAAATGCAAGATATAGCATGGGCTATCTCCGCAAGGAGACATCAGATCAGCAAAAGTCATGGTTTTTTGGTCTTCGGGGAGGCGGGGGAACATGAATATGTGTCTGTTTTTTGAATTTGAGCTCTATCTGCAATGGGCACTTTTCATGCTATAAGCAGTTTTTCCTAACAAATGCAAGATATAACATGGGCTATCTCCGCAAGGACACATCAGATCTGCAAAAGTCATGGTTCTTTGGCCTTCGGGGAGGCGGGGGAACAGGAATAAGTGTTTTTTTGCGAATTTGAGCTCTATCTGCAATGGGCACTTTTCATGCTATAAGCAGTTTTTCCTAACAAATGCAAGATATAACATGGGCTATCTCCGCAAGGAGACATCAGATCTGCAAAAGTCATGGTTTTTTGGTTTTCGGGGAGGCGGGGGAACATGAATATGTGTTTGTTTTTCGAATTTGAGCTCTATCTGCAATGGGCATTTTTCATGCTATAAGCAGGTTTTCCTAACAAATGCAAGATATAACATGGGCTATCTCCGCAAGGAGACATGAGATCTGCATAACTCGTGGTTTTTTGGTCTTCGGTGAGCCGGGGGAAGTTGAATATGTGTTTGTTTTTCGAATTTGAGCTCTATCTGCAAAGGGCACTTTTCTTGCTATAAGCCGTTTTTCCTAACAAATGCAAGATATAACACGGGCTATCTCCGCAAGGAGACATCAGATCTGCAAAACTCATGGTTTTTTAGTCTTCGGTGAACCAAGGGAACATGAATATGTGTTTGTTTTTCGAATTTGAGCTCTATCTGCAAAGGGCACTTTTCTTGCTATAAGCAGTTTTTCCTAACAAATGCAAGATATAACATGGGCTATCTCCGCAAGGACACATCAGATCTGCATAACTCATGGTTTTTTGGTCTTCAGTGAGCTGGGGGAACATGAATATGTGTTTGTTTTTCGAATTTGAGCCCTTTCTGCAATGGGCACTTTTCATGCTATAAGCAGTTTTTCCTAACAAATGCAAGATATAACATGGGCTATCTCTGCAAGGAGACATCAGATCTTCAAAACTCATCGTTTTTTTGTCTTCGGGGAGGCGGGGGAACATGAATATGTGTTTGTTTTTCGAATTTGAGCCCTTTCTGCAATGGGCACTTTTCATGCTATAAGCAGTTTTTCCAAACAAATGCAAGATATAGCATGGGCTATCTCCGCAAGGAGACATCAGATCTGCAAAACTCATCGTTTTTTTGTCTTCGGGGAGGCGGGGGAACATGAATATGTGTTTGTTTTTCGAATTTGAGCCCTTTCTGCAATGGGCACTTTTCATGCTATAAGCAGTTTTTCCTAACAAATGCAAGATATAACATGGGCTATCTCTGCAAGGAGACATCAGATCTTCAAAACTCATCGTTTTTTTGTCTTCGGGGAGGCGGGGGAACATGAATATGTGTTTGTTTTTCGAATTTGAGCCCTTTCTGCAATGGGCACTTTTCATGCTATAAGCAGTTTTTCCAAACAAATGCAAGATATAGCATGGGCTATCTCCGCAAGGAGACATCAGATCTGCAAAACTCATGGTTTTTTGGTCTTCGGGGAGGCGGGGGGAACATGAATATGTGTTTCTTTTTCGAATTTGAGCTCTATCTGCAATGGGCACTTTTCATGCTATAAGCAGTTTTTCCTAACAAATGCAAGATATAGCATGGGCTATCTCCGCAAGGAGACATCAGATCTGCAAAACTCATGGTTTTTTGGTCTTCGGGGAGGCGGGGGAACAGGAATATGTGTTTGCTTTTCGAATTTGAGCTCTATCTGCAATGGGCACTTTTCATGCTATAAGCAGTTTTTCCTAACAAATGCAAGATATAGCATGGGCTATCTCCGCAAGGAGACATCAGATCTGCAAAAGTCATGGTTTTTTGGTCTTCGGAGAGGCGGGGGAACAGGAATATGTGTTTGTTTTTCGAATTTGAGCTCTATCTGCAATGGGCACTTTTCATGCTATAAGCAGTTTTTCCTAACAAATGCAAGATATAACATAGGCTACCTCCGCGAGGAGACATCAGATCTGTAAAAGTCATGGTTTTTTGGTCTTCGCTGAGCTGGGGGAACATGAATATGTGTTTGTTTTTCAAATTTGAGCTCTTTCTGCAATGGGCATTTTTCATGCTATAAGCAGTTTTTCCTAACAAATGCAAGATATAACATGGGCTATCTCTGCAAGGAGACATCAGATCTGTAAAAGTCATGGTTTTTTGGTCTTCGCTGAGCTGGGGGAACATGAATATGTGTTTGTTTTTCAAATTTGAGCTCTTTCTGCAATGGGCATTTTTCATGCTATAAGCAGTTTTTCCTAACAAATGCAAGATATAACATGGGCTATCTCTGCAAGGAGACATCAGATCTTCAAAACTCATCGTTTTTTTGTCTTCGGGGAGGCGGGGGAACATGAATATGTGTTTGTTTTTCGAATTTGAGCCCTTTCTGCAATGGGCACTTTTCATGCTATAAGCAGTTTTTCCTAACAAATACAAGATATAACATGGGCTATCTTCGCAAGGAGACATCAGACCTTCAAAACTCATGGTTTTTTGGTCTTCGGGGAGGCGGGGGAACATGAATATGTGTTTGTTTTTCGAATTTGAGCTCTATCTGCAATGGGCACTTTTCATGTTATAAGCAGTTTTTCCTAACAAATGCAAGATATAACATGGGCTATCTCTGCAAGGAGACATCAGATCTTCAAAACTCATCGTTTTTTTGTCTTCGGGGAGGCGGGGGAACATGAATATGTGTTTGTTTTTCGAATTTGAGCCCTTTCTGCAATGGGCACTTTTCATGCTATAAGCAGTTTTTCCTAACAAATGCAAGATATAGCATGGGCTATCTCCGCAAGGAGACATCAGATCTGCAAAACTCATGGTTTTTTGGTCTTCGGGGAGGCGGGGGGAACATGAATATGTGTTTCTTTTTCGAATTTGAGCTCTATCTGCAATGGGCACTTTTCATGCTATAAGCAGTTTTTCCTAACAAATGCAAGATATAGCATGGGCTATCTCCGCAAGGAGACATCAGATCTGCAAAACTCATGGTTTTTTGGTCTTCGGGGAGGCGGGGGAACAGGAATATGTGTTTGCTTTTCGAATTTGAGCTCTATCTGCAATGGGCACTTTTCATGCTATAAGCAGTTTTTCCTAACAAATGCAAGATATAACATGGCCTATATCCGCAAGGAGACATCAGATCTGCAAAAGTCATGGTTTTTTGGTCTTCGGGGAGGCGGGGGAACATGAATATGTGTTTGTTTTTCGAATTTGAGCTCTATCTGCAATGGGCACTTTTCATGTTATAAGCAGTTTTTCCTAACAAATGCAAGATATAACATGGGCTATCTCTGCAAGGAGACATCAGATCTTCAAAACTCATCGTTTTTTTGTCTTCGGGGAGGCGGGGGAACATGAATATGTGTTTGTTTTTCGAATTTGAGCCCTTTCTGCAATGGGCACTTTTCATGCTATAAGCAGTTTTTCCTAACAAATGCAAGATATAGCATGGGCTATCTCCGCAAGGAGACATCAGATCTGCAAAACTCATGGTTTTTTGGTCTTCGGGGAGGCGGGGGGAACATGAATATGTGTTTCTTTTTCGAATTTGAGCTCTATCTGCAATGGGCACTTTTCATGCTATAAGCAGTTTTTCCTAACAAATGCAAGATATAGCATGGGCTATCTCCGCAAGGAGACATCAGATCTGCAAAACTCATGGTTTTTTGGTCTTCGGGGAGGCGGGGGAACAGGAATATGTGTTTGCTTTTCGAATTTGAGCTCTATCTGCAATGGGCACTTTTCATGCTATAAGCAGTTTTTCCTAACAAATGCAAGATATAGCATGGGCTATCTCCGCAAGGAGACATCAGATCTGCAAAAGTCATGGTTTTTTGGTCTTCGGGGAGGCGGGGGAACAGGAATATGTGTTTGTTTTTCGAATTTGAGCTCTATCTGCAATGGGCACTTTTCATGCTATAAGCAGTTTTTCCTAACAAATGCAAGATATAACATAGGCTACCTCCGCGAGGAGACATCAGATCTGTAAAAGTCATGGTTTTTTGGTCTTCGCTGAGCTGGGGGAACATGAATATGTGTTTGTTTTTCAAATTTGAGCTCTTTCTGCAATGGGCATTTTTCATGCTATAAGCAGTTTTTCCTAACAAATGCAAGATATAACATGGGCTATCTCTGCAAGGAGACATCAGATCTTCAAAATTCATCGTTTTTTTGTCTTCGGGGAGGCGGGGGAACATGAATATGTGTTTGTTTTTCGAATTTGAGCCCTTTCTGCAATGGGCACTTTTCATGCTATAAGCAGTTTTTCCTAACAAATACAAGATATAACATGGGCTATCTTCGCAAGGAGACATCAGACCTTCAAAACTCATGGTTTTTTGGTCTTCGGAGAGGCGGGGGAACATGAATATGTGTTTGTTTTTCGAATTTGAGCTCTATCTGAAATGGGCACTTTTCATGCTATAAGCAGTTTTTCCTAACAAATGCAAGATATAACATGGGCTATATCCGCAAGGAGACATCAGATCTGCAAAAGTCATGGTTTTTTGGTCTTCGGGGAGGCGGGGGAACATGAATATGTGTTTGTTTTTCGAATTTGAGCTCTATCTGCAATGGGCACTTTTCATGCTATAAGCAGTTTTTCCAAACAAATGCAAGATATAACATGGGCTATCTCCGCAAGGAGACATCAGATCTGCAAAGGTCATGGTTTTTTGGTCTTCGGGGAGGTTGGGGAACATGAATATGTGTTTGTTTTTCGAATTTGAGCTCTTTCTGCAATGGGCATTTTTCATGCTATAAGCAGGTTTTCCTAACAAATGCAAGATATAACATGGGCTATCTCCGCAAGGAGACATGAGATCTGCATAACTCGTGGTTTTTTGGTCTTCGGTGAGCCGGGGGAAGTTGAATATGTGTTTGTTTTTCGAATTTGAGCTCTATCTGCAAAGGGCACTTTTCTTGCTATAAGCCGTTTTTCCTAACAAATGCAAGATATAACACGGGCTATCTCCGCAAGGAGACATCAGATCTGCAAAACTCATGGTTTTTTGGTCTTCGGTGAACAAAGGGAACATGAATATGTGTTTGTTTTTCGAATTTGAGCTCTATCTGCAAAGGGCGCAAAAGGCATGGTTTTTTGGTCTTCGGGGAGGCGGGGGAACAGGAATAAGTGTTTTTTTGCGAATTTGAGCTCTATCTGCAATGGGCACTTTTCATGCTATAAGCAGTTTTTCCTAACAAATGCAAGATATAGCATGGGCTATCTCCGCAAGGAGACATCAGATCTGCAAAACTCATGGTTTTTTGGTCTTCGGGGAGGCGGGGGAACAGGAATATGTGTTTGCTTTTCGAATTTGAGCTCTATCTGCAATGGGCACTTTTCATGCTATAAGCAGTTTTTCCTAACAAATGCAAGATATAACATGGGCTATATCCGCAAGGAGACATCAGATCTGCAAAAGTCATGGTTTTTTGGTCTTCGGGGAGGCGGGGGAACATGAATATGTGTTTGTTTTTCGAATTTGAGCTCTATCTGCAATGGGCACTTTTCATGCTATAAGCAGTTTTTCCAAACAAATGCAAGATATAACATGGGCTATCTCCGCAAGGAGACATGAGATCTGCATAACTCGTGGTTTTTTGGTCTTCGGTGAGCCGGGGGAAGTTGAATATGTGTTTGTTTTTCGAATTTGAGCTCTATCTGCAAAGGGCACTTTTCTTGCTATAAGCCGTTTTTCCTAACAAATGCAAGATATAACACGGGCTATCTCCGCAAGGAGACATCAGATCTGCAAAACTCATGGTTTTTTGGTCTTCGGTGAACAAAGGGAACATGAATATGTGTTTGTTTTTCGAATTTGAGCTCTATCTGCAAAGGGCGCAAAAGGCATGGTTTTTTGGTCTTCGGGGAGGCGGGGGAACAGGAATAAGTGTTTTTTTGCGAATTTGAGCTCTATCTGCAATGGGCACTTTTCATGCTATAAGCAGTTTTTCCTAACAAATGCAAGATATAGCATGGGCTATCTCCGCAAGGAGACATCAGATCTGCACAACTCATGGTTTTTTGGTCTTCGGGGAGGCGGGGGAACAGGAATATGTGTTTGCTTTTCGAATTTGAGCTCTATCTGCAATGGGCACTTTTCATGCTATAAGCAGTTTTTCCTAACAAATGCAAGATATAGCATGGGCTATCTCCGCAAGGAGACATCAGATCTGCAAAAGTCATGGTTTTTTGGTCTTCGGGGAGGCGGGGGAACAGGAATATGTGTTTGTTTTTCGAATTTGAGCTCTATCTGCAATGGGCACTTTTCATGCTATAAGCAGTTTTTCCTAACAAATGCAAGATATAACATAGGCTACCTCCGCGAGGAGACATCAGATCTGTAAAAGTCATGGTTTTTTGGTCTTCGCTGAGCTGGGGGAACATGAATATGTGTTTGTTTTTCAAATTTGAGCTCTTTCTGCAATGGGCATTTTTCATGCTATAAGCAGTTTTTCCTAACAAATGCAAGATATAACATGGGCTATCTCTGCAAGGAGACATCAGATCTTCAAAATTCATCGTTTTTTTGTCTTCGGGGAGGCGGGGGAACATGAATATGTGTTTGTTTTTCGAATTTGAGCCCTTTCTGCAATGGGTACTTTTCATGCTATAAGCAGTTTTTCCTAACAAATACAAGATATAACATGGGCTATCTTCGCAAGGAGACATCAGACCTTCAAAACTCATGGTTTTTTGGTCTTCGGAGAGGCGGGGGAACATGAATATGTGTTTGTTTTTCGAATTTGAGCTCTATCTGAAATGGGCACTTTTCATGCTATAAGCAGTTTTTCCTAACAAATGCAAGATATAACATGGGCTATATCCGCAAGGAGACATCAGATCTGCAAAAGTCATGGTTTTTTGGTCTTCGGGGAGGCGGGGGAACATGAATATGTGTTTGTTTTTCGAATTTGAGCTCTATCTGCAATGGGCACTTTTCATGCTATAAGCAGTTTTTCCAAACAAATGCAAGATATAACATGGGCTATCTCCGCAAGGAGACATCAGATCTGCAAAGGTCATGGTTTTTTGGTCTTCGGGGAGGTTGGGGAACATGAATATGTGTTTGTTTTTCGAATTTGAGCTCTATCTGCAATGGGCACTTTTCATGCTATAAGCAGTTTTTCCAAACAAATGCAAGATATAACATGGGCTATCTCCGCAAGGAGACATCAGATCTGCAAAGGTCATGGTTTTTTGGTCTTCGGGGAGGTTGGGGAACATGAATATGTGTTTGTTTTTCGAATTTGAGCTCTTTCTGCAATGGGCATTTTTCATGCTATAAGCAGGTTTTCCTAACAAATGCAAGATATAACATGGGCTATCTCCGCAAGGAGACATGAGATCTGCATAACTCGTGGTTTTTTGGTCTTCGGTGAGCCGGGGGAAGTTGAATATGTGTTTGTTTTTCGAATTTGAGCTCTATCTGCAAAGGGCACTTTTCTTGCTATAAGCCGTTTTTCCTAACAAATGCAAGATATAACACGGGCTATCTCCGCAAGGAGACATCAGATCTGCAAAACTCATGGTTTTTTGGTCTTCGGTGAACAAAGGGAACATGAATATGTGTTTGTTTTTCGAATTTGAGCTCTATCTGCAAAGGGCGCAAAAGGCATGGTTTTTTGGTCTTCGGGGAGGCGGGGGAACAGGAATAAGTGTTTTTTTGCGAATTTGAGCTCTATCTGCAATGGGCACTTTTCATGCTATAAGCAGTTTTTCCTAACAAATGCAAGATATAGCATGGGCTATCTCCGCAAGGAGACATCAGATCTGCAAAACTCATGGTTTTTTGGTCTTCGGGGAGGCGGGGGAACAGGAATATGTGTTTGCTTTTCGAATTTGAGCTCTATCTGCAATGGGCACTTTTCATGCTATAAGCAGTTTTTCCTAACAAATGCAAGATATAACATGGGCTATATCCGCAAGGAGACATCAGATCTGCAAAAGTCATGGTTTTTTGGTCTTCGGGGAGGCGGGGGAACATGAATATGTGTTTGTTTTTCGAATTTGAGCTCTATCTGCAATGGGCACTTTTCATGCTATAAGCAGTTTTTCCAAACAAATGCAAGATATAACATGGGCTATCTCCGCAAGGAGACATGAGATCTGCATAACTCGTGGTTTTTTGGTCTTCGGTGAGCCGGGGGAAGTTGAATATGTGTTTGTTTTTCGAATTTGAGCTCTATCTGCAAAGGGCACTTTTCTTGCTATAAGCCGTTTTTCCTAACAAATGCAAGATATAACACGGGCTATCTCCGCAAGGAGACATCAGATCTGCAAAACTCATGGTTTTTTGGTCTTCGGTGAACAAAGGGAACATGAATATGTGTTTGTTTTTCGAATTTGAGCTCTATCTGCAAAGGGCGCAAAAGGCATGGTTTTTTGGTCTTCGGGGAGGCGGGGGAACAGGAATAAGTGTTTTTTTGCGAATTTGAGCTCTATCTGCAATGGGCACTTTTCATGCTATAAGCAGTTTTTCCTAACAAATGCAAGATATAGCATGGGCTATCTCCGCAAGGAGACATCAGATCTGCACAACTCATGGTTTTTTGGTCTTCGGGGAGGCGGGGGAACAGGAATATGTGTTTGCTTTTCGAATTTGAGCTCTATCTGCAATGGGCACTTTTCATGCTATAAGCAGTTTTTCCTAACAAATGCAAGATATAGCATGGGCTATCTCCGCAAGGAGACATCAGATCTGCAAAAGTCATGGTTTTTTGGTCTTCGGGGAGGCGGGGGAACAGGAATATGTGTTTGTTTTTCGAATTTGAGCTCTATCTGCAATGGGCACTTTTCATGCTATAAGCAGTTTTTCCTAACAAATGCAAGATATAACATAGGCTACCTCCGCGAGGAGACATCAGATCTGTAAAAGTCATGGTTTTTTGGTCTTCGCTGAGCTGGGGGAACATGAATATGTGTTTGTTTTTCAAATTTGAGCTCTTTCTGCAATGGGCATTTTTCATGCTATAAGCAGTTTTTCCTAACAAATGCAAGATATAACATGGGCTATCTCTGCAAGGAGACATCAGATCTTCAAAATTCATCGTTTTTTTGTCTTCGGGGAGGCGGGGGAACATGAATATGTGTTTGTTTTTCGAATTTGAGCCCTTTCTGCAATGGGTACTTTTCATGCTATAAGCAGTTTTTCCTAACAAATACAAGATATAACATGGGCTATCTTCGCAAGGAGACATCAGACCTTCAAAACTCATGGTTTTTTGGTCTTCGGAGAGGCGGGGGAACATGAATATGTGTTTGTTTTTCGAATTTGAGCTCTATCTGAAATGGGCACTTTTCATGCTATAAGCAGTTTTTCCTAACAAATGCAAGATATAACATGGGCTATATCCGCAAGGAGACATCAGATCTGCAAAAGTCATGGTTTTTTGGTCTTCGGGGAGGCGGGGGAACATGAATATGTGTTTGTTTTTCGAATTTGAGCTCTATCTGCAATGGGCACTTTTCATGCTATAAGCAGTTTTTCCAAACAAATGCAAGATATAACATGGGCTATCTCCGCAAGGAGACATCAGATCTGCAAAGGTCATGGTTTTTTGGTCTTCAGGGAGGTTGGGGAACATGAATATGTGTTTTTTTTTTTTCGAATTTGAGCTCTTTCTGCAATGGGCACTTTTCATGCTATAAGCAGGTTTTCCTAACAAATGCAAGATATAACATAGGCTACCTCCGCGAGGAGACATCAGATCTGTAAAAGTCATGGTTTTTTGGTCTTCGCTGAGCTGGGGGAACATGAATATGTGTTTGTTTTTCAAATTTGAGCTCTTTCTGCAATGGGCATTTTTCATGCTATAAGCAGTTTTTCCTAACAAATGCAAGATATAACATGGGCTATCTCTGCAAGGAGACATCAGATCTTCAAAATTCATCGTTTTTTTGTCTTCGGGGAGGCGGGGGAACATGAATATGTGTTTGTTTTTCGAATTTGAGCCCTTTCTGCAATGGGCACTTTTCATGCTATAAGCAGTTTTTCCTAACAAATACAAGATATAACATGGGCTATCTTCGCAAGGAGACATCAGACCTTCAAAACTCATGGTTTTTTGGTCTTCGGAGAGGCGGGGGAACATGAATATGTGTTTGTTTTTCGAATTTGAGCTCTATCTGAAATGGGCACTTTTCATGCTATAAGCAGTTTTTCCTAACAAATGCAAGATATAACATGGGCTATATCCGCAAGGAGACATCAGATCTGCAAAAGTCATGGTTTTTTGGTCTTCGGGGAGGCGGGGGAACATGAATATGTGTTTGTTTTTCGAATTTGAGCTCTATCTGCAATGGGCACTTTTCATGCTATAAGCAGTTTTTCCAAACAAATGCAAGATATAACATGGGCTATCTCCGCAAGGAGACATCAGATCTGCAAAGGTCATGGTTTTTTGGTCTTCGGGGAGGTTGGGGAACATGAATATGTGTTTGTTTTTCGAATTTGAGCTCTTTCTGCAATGGGCATTTTTCATGCTATAAGCAGGTTTTCCTAACAAATGCAAGATATAACATGGGCTATCTCCGCAAGGAGACATGAGATCTGCATAACTCGTGGTTTTTTGGTCTTCGGTGAGCCGGGGGAAGTTGAATATGTGTTTGTTTTTCGAATTTGAGCTCTATCTGCAAAGGGCACTTTTCTTGCTATAAGCCGTTTTTCCTAACAAATGCAAGATATAACACGGGCTATCTCCGCAAGGAGACATCAGATCTGCAAAACTCATGGTTTTTTGGTCTTCGGTGAACAAAGGGAACATGAATATGTGTTTGTTTTTCGAATTTGAGCTCTATCTGCAAAGGGCGCAAAAGTCATGGTTTTTTGGTCTTCGGGGAGGCGGGGGAATAGGAATAAGTGTTTTTTTGCGAATTTGAGCTCTATCTGCAATGGGCACTTTTCATGCTATAAGCAGTTTTTCCTAACAAATGCAAGATATAGCATGGGCTATCTCCGCAAGGAGACATCAGATCAGCAAAAGTCATGGTTTTTTGGTCTTCGGGGAGGCGGGGGAACATGAATATGTGTCTGTTTTTTTAATTTGAGCTCTATCTGCAATGGGCACTTTTCATGCTATAAGCAGTTTTTCCTAACAAATGCAAGATATAACATGGGCTATCTCCGCAAGGACACATCAGATCTGCAAAAGTCATGGTTCTTTGGCCTTCGGGGAGTCGGGGGAACAGGAATAAGTGTTTTTTTGCGAATTTGAGCTCTATCTGCAATGGGCACTTTTCATGCTATAAGCAGTTTTTCCTAACAAATGCAAGATGTAACATGGGCTATCTCTGCAAGGAGACATCAGATCTTCAAAACTCATCGTTTTTTTGTCTTCGGGGAGGCGGGGGAACATGAATATGTGTTTGTTTTTCGAATTTGAGCCCTTTCTGCAATGGGCACTTTTCATGCTATAAGCAGTTTTTCCTAACAAATGCAAGATATAGCATGGGCTATCTCCGCAAGGAGACATCAGATCTGCAAAACTCATGGTTTTTTGGTCTTCAGGGAGGCGGGGGGAACATGAATATGTGTTTCTTTTTCGAATTTGAGCTCTATCTGCAATGGGCACTTTTCATGCTATAAGCAGTTTTTCCTAACAAATGCAAGATATAGCATGGGCTATCTCCGCAAGGAGACATCAGATCTGCAAAACTCATGGTTTTTTGGTCTTCGGGGAGGCGGGGGAACAGGAATATGTGTTTGCTTTTCGAATTTGAGCTCTTTCTGCAATGGGCATTTTTCATGCTATAAGCAGGTTTTCCTAACAAATGCAAGATATAACATGGGCTATCTCCGCAAGGAGACATGAGATCTGCATAACTCGTGGTTTTTTGGTCTTCGGTGAGCCGGGGGAAGTTGAATATGTGTTTGTTTTTCGAATTTGAGCTCTATCTGCAAAGGGCACTTTTCTTGCTATAAGCCGTTTTTCCTAACAAATGCAAGATATAACACGGGCTATCTCCGCAAGGAGACATCAGATCTGCAAAACTCATGGTTTTTTGGTCTTCGGTGAACAAAGGGAACATGAATATGTGTTTGTTTTTCGAATTTGAGCTCTATCTGCAAAGGGCGCAAAAGGCATGGTTTTTTGGTCTTCGGGGAGGCGGGGGAACAGGAATAAGTGTTTTTTTGCGAATTTGAGCTCTATCTGCAATGGGCACTTTTCATGCTATAAGCAGTTTTTCCTAACAAATGCAAGATATAGCATGGGCTATCTCCGCAAGGAGACATCAGATCTGCAAAACTCATGGTTTTTTGGTCTTCGGGGAGGCGGGGGAACAGGAATATGTGTTTGCTTTTCGAATTTGAGCTCTATCTGCAATGGGCACTTTTCATGCTATAAGCAGTTTTTCCTAACAAATGCAAGATATAGCATGGGCTATCTCCGCAAGGAGACATCAGATCTGCAAAAGTCATGGTTTTTTGGTCTTCGGGGAGGCGGGGGAACAGGAATATGTGTTTGTTTTTCGAATTTGAGCTCTATCTGCAATGGGCACTTTTCATGCTATAAGCAGTTTTTCCTAACAAATGCAAGATATAACATAGGCTACCTCCGCGAGGAGACATCAGATCTGTAAAAGTCATGGTTTTTTGGTCTTCGCTGAGCTGGGGGAACATGAATATGTGTTTGTTTTTCAAATTTGAGCTCTTTCTGCAATGGGCATTTTTCATGCTATAAGCAGTTTTTCCTAACAAATGCAAGATATAACATGGGCTATCTCTGCAAGGAGACATCAGATCTTCAAAATTCATCGTTTTTTTGTCTTCGGGGAGGCGGGGGAACATGAATATGTGTTTGTTTTTCGAATTTGAGCCCTTTCTGCAATGGGCACTTTTCATGCTATAAGCAGTTTTTCCTAACAAATACAAGATATAACATGGGCTATCTTCGCAAGGAGACATCAGACCTTCAAAACTCATGGTTTTTTGGTCTTCGGAGAGGCGGGGGAACATGAATATGTGTTTGTTTTTCGAATTTGAGCTCTATCTGAAATGGGCACTTTTCATGCTATAAGCAGTTTTTCCTAACAAATGCAAGATATAACATGGGCTATATCCGCAAGGAGACATCAGATCTGCAAAAGTCATGGTTTTTTGGTCTTCGGGGAGGCGGGGGAACATGAATATGTGTTTGTTTTTCGAATTTGAGCTCTATCTGCAATGGGCACTTTTCATGCTATAAGCAGTTTTTCCAAACAAATGCAAGATATAACATGGGCTATCTCCGCAAGGAGACATCAGATCTGCAAAGGTCATGGTTTTTTGGTCTTCGGGGAGGTTGGGGAACATGAATATGTGTTTGTTTTTCGAATTTGAGCTCTTTCTGCAATGGGCATTTTTCATGCTATAAGCAGGTTTTCCTAACAAATGCAAGATATAACATGGGCTATCTCCGCAAGGAGACATGAGATCTGCATAACTCGTGGTTTTTTGGTCTTCGGTGAGCCGGGGGAAGTTGAATATGTGTTTGTTTTTCGAATTTGAGCTCTATCTGCAAAGGGCACTTTTCTTGCTATAAGCCGTTTTTCCTAACAAATGCAAGATATAACACGGGCTATCTCCGCAAGGAGAAATCAGATCTGCAAAACTCATGGTTTTTTGGTCTTCGGTGAACAAAGGGAACATGAATATGTGTTTGTTTTTCGAATTTGAGCTCTATCTGCAAAGGGCGCAAAAGTCATGGTTTTTTGGTCTTCGGGGAGGCGGGGGAACATGAATATGTGTTTGTTTTTCGAATTTGAGCTCTATCTGCAATGGGCACTTTTCATGTTATAAGCAGTTTTTCCTAACAAATGCAAGATATAACATGGGCTATCTCTGCAAGGAGACATCAGATCTTCAAAACTCATCGTTTTTTTGTCTTCGGGGAGGCGGGGGAACATGAATATGTGTTTGTTTTTCGAATTTGAGCCCTTTCTGCAATGGGCACTTTTCATGCTATAAGCAGTTTTTCCTAACAAATGCAAGATATAGCATGGGCTATCTCCGCAAGGAGACATCAGATCTGCAAAACTCATGGTTTTTTGGTCTTCGGGGAGGCGGGTGGAACATGAATATGTGTTTCTTTTTCGAATTTGAGCTCTATCTGCAATGGGCACTTTTCATGCTATAAGCAGTTTTTCCTAACAAATGCAAGATATAGCATGGGCTATCTCCGCAAGGAGACATCAGATCTGCAAAACTCATGGTTTTTTGGTCTTCGGGGAGGCGGGGGAACAGGAATATGTGTTTGCTTTTCGAATTTGAGCTCTATCTGCAATGGGCACTTTTCATGCTATAAGCAGTTTTTCCTAACAAATGCAAGATATAGCATGGGCTATCTCCGCAAGGAGACATCAGATCTGCAAAAGTCATGGTTTTTTGGTCTTCGGAGAGGCGGGGGAACAGGAATATGTGTTTGTTTTTCGAATTTGAGCTCTATCTGCAATGGGCACTTTTCATGCTATAAGCAGTTTTTCCTAACAAATGCAAGATATAACATAGGCTACCTCTGCGAGGAGACATCAGATCTGTAAAAGTCATGGTTTTTTTGGTCTTCGCTGAGCTGGGGGAACATGAATATGTGTTTGTTTTTCAAATTTGAGCTCTTTCTGCAATGGGCATTTTTCATGCTATAAGCAGTTTTTCCTAACAAATGCAAGATATAACATGGGCTATCTCTGCAAGGAGACATCAGATCTGTAAAAGTCATGGTTTTTTGGTCTTCGCTGAGCTGGGGGAACATGAATATGTGTTTGTTTTTCAAATTTGAGCTCTTTCTGCAATGGGCATTTTTCATGCTATAAGCAGTTTTTCCTAACAAATGCAAGATATAACATGGCCTATATCCGCAAGGAGACATGAGATCTGCATAACTCGTGGTTTTTTGGTCTTCGGTGAGCCGGGGGAAGTTGAATATGTGTTTGTTTTTCGAATTTGAGCTCTATCTGCAAAGGGCACTTTTCTTGCTATAAGCCGTTTTTCCTAACAAATGCAAGATATAACACGGGCTATCTCCGCAAGGAGAAATCAGATCTGCAAAACTCATGGTTTTTTGGTCTTCGGTGAACAAAGGGAACATGAATATGTGTTTGTTTTTCGAATTTGAGCTCTATCTGCAAAGGGCGCAAAAGTCATGGTTTTTTGGTCTTCGGGGAGGCGGGGGAACATGAATATGTGTTTGTTTTTCGAATTTGAGCTCTATCTGCAATGGGCACTTTTCATGTTATAAGCAGTTTTTCCTAACAAATGCAAGATATAACATGGGCTATCTCTGCAAGGAGACATCAGATCTTCAAAACTCATCGTTTTTTTGTCTTCGGGGAGGCGGGGGAACATGAATATGTGTTTGTTTTTCGAATTTGAGCCCTTTCTGCAATGGGCACTTTTCATGCTATAAGCAGTTTTTCCTAACAAATGCAAGATATAGCATGGGCTATCTCCGCAAGGAGACATCAGATCTGCAAAACTCATGGTTTTTTGGTCTTCGGGGAGGCGGGTGGAACATGAATATGTGTTTCTTTTTCGAATTTGAGCTCTATCTGCAATGGGCACTTTTCATGCTATAAGCAGTTTTTCCTAACAAATGCAAGATATAGCATGGGCTATCTCCGCAAGGAGACATCAGATCTGCAAAACTCATGGTTTTTTGGTCTTCGGGGAGGCGGGGGAACAGGAATATGTGTTTGCTTTTCGAATTTGAGCTCTATCTGCAATGGGCACTTTTCATGCTATAAGCAGTTTTTCCTAACAAATGCAAGATATAGCATGGGCTATCTCCGCAAGGAGACATCAGATCTGCAAAAGTCATGGTTTTTTGGTCTTCGGAGAGGCGGGGGAACAGGAATATGTGTTTGTTTTTCGAATTTGAGCTCTATCTGCAATGGGCACTTTTCATGCTATAAGCAGTTTTTCCTAACAAATGCAAGATATAACATAGGCTACCTCTGCGAGGAGACATCAGATCTGTAAAAGTCATGGTTTTTTTGGTCTTCGCTGAGCTGGGGGAACATGAATATGTGTTTGTTTTTCAAATTTGAGCTCTTTCTGCAATGGGCATTTTTCATGCTATAAGCAGTTTTTCCTAACAAATGCAAGATATAACATGGGCTATCTCTGCAAGGAGACATCAGATCTGTAAAAGTCATGGTTTTTTGGTCTTCGCTGAGCTGGGGGAACATGAATATGTGTTTGTTTTTCAAATTTGAGCTCTTTCTGCAATGGGCATTTTTCATGCTATAAGCAGTTTTTCCTAACAAATACAAGATATAACATGGGCTATCTTCGCAAGGAGACATCAGACCTTCAAAACGCATGGTTTTTTGGTCTTCGGAGAGGCGGGGGAACATGAATATGTGTTTGTTTTTCGAATTTGAGCTCTATCTGAAATGGGCACTTTTCATGCTATAAGCAGTTTTTCCTAACAAATGCAAGATATAACATGGCCTATATCCGCAAGGAGACATCAGATCTGCAAAAGTCATGGTTTTTTGGTCTTCGGGGAGGCGGGGGAACATGAATATGTGTTTGTTTTTCGAATTTGAGCTCTATCTGCAATGGGCACTTTTCATGTTATAAGCAGTTTTTCCTAACAAATGCAAGATATAACATGGGCTATCTCTGCAAGGAGACATCAGATCTTCAAAACTCATCGTTTTTTTGTCTTCGGGGAGGCGGGGGAACATGAATATGTGTTTGTTTTTCGAATTTGAGCCCTTTCTGCAATGGGCACTTTTCATGCTATAAGCAGTTTTTCCTAACAAATGCAAGATATAGCATGGGCTATCTCCGCAAGGAGACATCAGATCTGCAAAACTCATGGTTTTTTGGTCTTCGGGGAGGCGGGGGGAACATGAATATGTGTTTCTTTTTCGAATTTGAGCTCTATCTGCAATGGGCACTTTTCATGCTATAAGCAGTTTTTCCTAACAAATGCAAGATATAGCATGGGCTATCTCCGCAAGGAGACATCAGATCTGCAAAAGTCATGGTTTTTTGGTCTTCGGGGAGGCGGGGGAACAGGAATATGTGTTTGCTTTTCGAATTTGAGCTCTATCTGCAATGGGCACTTTTCATGCTATAAGCAGTTTTTCCTAACAAATGCAAGATATAGCATGGGCTATCTCCGCAAGGAGACATCAGATCTGCAAAAGTCATGGTTTTTTGGTCTTCGGGGAGGCGGGGGAACAGGAATATGTGTTTGTTTTTCGAATTTGAGCTCTATCTGCAATGGGCACTTTTCATGCTATAAGCAGTTTTTCCTAACAAATGCAAGATATAACATAGGCTACCTCCGCGAGGAGACATCAGATCTGTAAAAGTCATGGTTTTTTGGTCTTCGCTGAGCTGGGGGAACATGAATATGTGTTTGTTTTTCAAATTTGAGCTCTTTCTGCAATGGGCATTTTTCATGCTATAAGCAGTTTTTCCTAACAAATGCAAGATATAACATGGGCTATCTCTGCAAGGAGACATCAGATCTTCAAAATTCATCGTTTTTTTGAATTCGGGGAGGCGGGGGAACATGAATATGTGTTTGTTTTTCGAATTTGAGCCCTTTCTGCAATGGGCACTTTTCATGCTATAAGCAGTTTTTCCTAACAAATACAAGATATAACATGGGCTATCTTCGCAAGGAGACATCAGACCTTCAAAACTCATGGTTTTTTGGTCTTCGGAGAGGCGGGGGAACATGAATATGTGTTTGTTTTTCGAATTTGAGCTCTATCTGAAATGGGCACTTTTCATGCTATAAGCAGTTTTTCCTAAGAAATGCAAGATATAACATGGGCTATATCCGCAAGGAGACATCAGATCTGCAAAAGTCATGGTTTTTTGGTCTTCGGGGAGGCGGGGGAACATGAATATGTGTTTGTTTTTCGAATTTGAGCTCTATCTGCAATGGGCACTTTTCATGCTATAAGCAGTTTTTCCAAACAAATGCAAGATATAACATGGGCTATCTCCGCAAGGAGACATCAGATCTGCAAAGGTCATGGTTTTTTGGTCTTCGGGGAGGTTGGGGAACATGAATATGTGTTTGTTTTTCGAATTTGAGCTCTTTCTGCAATGGGCATTTTTCATGCTATAAGCAGGTTTTCCTAACAAATGCAAGATATAACATGGGCTATCTCCGCAAGGAGACATGAGATCTGCATAACTCGTGGTTTTTTGGTCTTCGGTGAGCCGGGGGAAGTTGAATATGTGTTTGTTTTTCGAATTTGAGCTCTATCTGCAAAGGGCACTTTTCTTGCTATAAGCCGTTTTTCCTAACAAATGCAAGATATAACACGGGCTATCTCCGCAAGGAGAAATCAGATCTGCAAAACTCATGGTTTTTTGGTCTTCGGTGAACAAAGGGAACATGAATATGTGTTTGTTTTTCGAATTTGAGCTCTATCTGCAAAGGGCGCAAAAGTCATGGTTTTTTGGTCTTCGGGGAGGCGGGGGAACATGAATATGTGTTTGTTTTTCGAATTTGAGCTCTATCTGCAATGGGCACTTTTCATGTTATAAGCAGTTTTTCCTAACAAATGCAAGATATAACATGGGCTATCTCTGCAAGGAGACATCAGATCTTCAAAACTCATCGTTTTTTTGTCTTCGGGGAGGCGGGGGAACATGAATATGTGTTTGTTTTTCGAATTTGAGCCCTTTCTGCAATGGGCACTTTTCATGCTATAAGCAGTTTTTCCTAACAAATGCAAGATATAGCATGGGCTATCTCCGCAAGGAGACATCAGATCTGCAAAACTCATGGTTTTTTGGTCTTCGGGGAGGCGGGTGGAACATGAATATGTGTTTCTTTTTCGAATTTGAGCTCTATCTGCAATGGGCACTTTTCATGCTATAAGCAGTTTTTCCTAACAAATGCAAGATATAGCATGGGCTATCTCCGCAAGGAGACATCAGATCTGCAAAACTCATGGTTTTTTGGTCTTCGGGGAGGCGGGGGAACAGGAATATGTGTTTGCTTTTCGAATTTGAGCTCTATCTGCAATGGGCACTTTTCATGCTATAAGCAGTTTTTCCTAACAAATGCAAGATATAGCATGGGCTATCTCCGCAAGGAGACATCAGATCTGCAAAAGTCATGGTTTTTTGGTCTTCGGAGAGGCGGGGGAACAGGAATATGTGTTTGTTTTTCGAATTTGAGCTCTATCTGCAATGGGCACTTTTCATGCTATAAGCAGTTTTTCCTAACAAATGCAAGATATAACATAGGCTACCTCTGCGAGGAGACATCAGATCTGTAAAAGTCATGGTTTTTTTGGTCTTCGCTGAGCTGGGGGAACATGAATATGTGTTTGTTTTTCAAATTTGAGCTCTTTCTGCAATGGGCATTTTTCATGCTATAAGCAGTTTTTCCTAACAAATGCAAGATATAACATGGGCTATCTCTGCAAGGAGACATCAGATCTGTAAAAGTCATGGTTTTTTGGTCTTCGCTGAGCTGGGGGAACATGAATATGTGTTTGTTTTTCAAATTTGAGCTCTTTCTGCAATGGGCATTTTTCATGCTATAAGCAGTTTTTCCTAACAAATACAAGATATAACATGGGCTATCTTCGCAAGGAGACATCAGACCTTCAAAACGCATGGTTTTTTGGTCTTCGGAGAGGCGGGGGAACATGAATATGTGTTTGTTTTTCGAATTTGAGCTCTATCTGAAATGGGCACTTTTCATGCTATAAGCAGTTTTTCCTAACAAATGCAAGATATAACATGGCCTATATCCGCAAGGAGACATGAGATCTGCATAACTCGTGGTTTTTTGGTCTTCGGTGAGCCGGGGGAAGTTGAATATGTGTTTGTTTTTCGAATTTGAGCTCTATCTGCAAAGGGCACTTTTCTTGCTATAAGCCGTTTTTCCTAACAAATGCAAGATATAACACGGGCTATCTCCGCAAGGAGAAATCAGATCTGCAAAACTCATGGTTTTTTGGTCTTCGGTGAACAAAGGGAACATGAATATGTGTTTGTTTTTCGAATTTGAGCTCTATCTGCAAAGGGCGCAAAAGTCATGGTTTTTTGGTCTTCGGGGAGGCGGGGGAACATGAATATGTGTTTGTTTTTCGAATTTGAGCTCTATCTGCAATGGGCACTTTTCATGTTATAAGCAGTTTTTCCTAACAAATGCAAGATATAACATGGGCTATCTCTGCAAGGAGACATCAGATCTTCAAAACTCATCGTTTTTTTGTCTTCGGGGAGGCGGGGGAACATGAATATGTGTTTGTTTTTCGAATTTGAGCCCTTTCTGCAATGGGCACTTTTCATGCTATAAGCAGTTTTTCCTAACAAATGCAAGATATAGCATGGGCTATCTCCGCAAGGAGACATCAGATCTGCAAAACTCATGGTTTTTTGGTCTTCGGGGAGGCGGGTGGAACATGAATATGTGTTTCTTTTTCGAATTTGAGCTCTATCTGCAATGGGCACTTTTCATGCTATAAGCAGTTTTTCCTAACAAATGCAAGATATAGCATGGGCTATCTCCGCAAGGAGACATCAGATCTGCAAAACTCATGGTTTTTTGGTCTTCGGGGAGGCGGGGGAACAGGAATATGTGTTTGCTTTTCGAATTTGAGCTCTATCTGCAATGGGCACTTTTCATGCTATAAGCAGTTTTTCCTAACAAATGCAAGATATAGCATGGGCTATCTCCACAAGGAGACATCAGATCTGCAAAAGTCATGGTTTTTTGGTCTTCGGAGAGGCGGGGGAACAGGAATATGTGTTTGTTTTTCGAATTTGAGCTCTATCTGCAATGGGCACTTTTCATGCTATAAGCAGTTTTTCCTAACAAATGCAAGATATAACATAGGCTACCTCTGCGAGGAGACATCAGATCTGTAAAAGTCATGGTTTTTTTGGTCTTCGCTGAGCTGGGGGAACATGAATATGTGTTTGTTTTTCAAATTTGAGCTCTTTCTGCAATGGGCATTTTTCATGCTATAAGCAGTTTTTCCTAACAAATGCAAGATATAACATGGGCTATCTCTGCAAGGAGACATCAGATCTGTAAAAGTCATGGTTTTTTGGTCTTCGCTGAGCTGGGGGAACATGAATATGTGTTTGTTTTTCAAATTTGAGCTCTTTCTGCAATGGGCATTTTTCATGCTATAAGCAGTTTTTCCTAACAAATACAAGATATAACATGGGCTATCTTCGCAAGGAGACATCAGACCTTCAAAACGCATGGTTTTTTGGTCTTCGGAGAGGCGGGGGAACATGAATATGTGTTTGTTTTTCGAATTTGAGCTCTATCTGAAATGGGCACTTTTCATGCTATAAGCAGTTTTTCCTAACAAATGCAAGATATAACATGGCCTATATCCGCAAGGAGACATCAGATCTGCAAAAGTCATGGTTTTTTGGTCTTCGGGGAGGCGGGGGAACATGAATATGTGTTTGTTTTTCGAATTTGAGCTCTATCTGCAATGGGCACTTTTCATGTTATAAGCAGTTTTTCCTAACAAATGCAAGATATAACATGGGCTATCTCTGCAAGGAGACATCAGATCTTCAAAACTCATCGTTTTTTTGTCTTCGGGGAGGCGGGGGAACATGAATATGTGTTTGTTTTTCGAATTTGAGCCCTTTCTGCAATGGGCACTTTTCATGCTATAAGCAGTTTTTCCTAACAAATGCAAGATATAGCATGGGCTATCTCCGCAAGGAGACATCAGATCTGCAAAACTCATGGTTTTTTGGTCTTCGGGGAGGCGGGGGGAACATGAATATGTGTTTCTTTTTCGAATTTGAGCTCTATCTGCAATGGGCACTTTTCATGCTATAAGCAGTTTTTCCTAACAAATGCAAGATATAGCATGGGCTATCTCCGCAAGGAGACATCAGATCTGCAAAAGTCATGGTTTTTTGGTCTTCGGGGAGGCGGGGGAACAGGAATATGTGTTTGCTTTTCGAATTTGAGCTCTATCTGCAATGGGCACTTTTCATGCTATAAGCAGTTTTTCCTAACAAATGCAAGATATAGCATGGGCTATCTCCGCAAGGAGACATCAGATCTGCAAAAGTCATGGTTTTTTGGTCTTCGGGGAGGCGGGGGAACAGGAATATGTGTTTGTTTTTCGAATTTGAGCTCTATCTGCAATGGGCACTTTTCATGCTATAAGCAGTTTTTCCTAACAAATGCAAGATATAACATAGGCTACCTCCGCGAGGAGACATCAGATCTGTAAAAGTCATGGTTTTTTGGTCTTCGCTGAGCTGGGGGAACATGAATATGTGTTTGTTTTTCAAATTTGAGCTCTTTCTGCAATGGGCATTTTTCATGCTATAAGCAGTTTTTCCTAACAAATGCAAGATATAACATGGGCTATCTCTGCAAGGAGACATCAGATCTTCAAAATTCATCGTTTTTTTGAATTCGGGGAGGCGGGGGAACATGAATATGTGTTTGTTTTTCGAATTTGAGCCCTTTCTGCAATGGGCACTTTTCATGCTATAAGCAGTTTTTCCTAACAAATACAAGATATAACATGGGCTATCTTCGCAAGGAGACATCAGACCTTCAAAACTCATGGTTTTTTGGTCTTCGGAGAGGCGGGGGAACATGAATATGTGTTTGTTTTTCGAATTTGAGCTCTATCTGAAATGGGCACTTTTCATGCTATAAGCAGTTTTTCCTAAGAAATGCAAGATATAACATGGGCTATATCCGCAAGGAGACATCAGATCTGCAAAAGTCATGGTTTTTTGGTCTTCGGGGAGGCGGGGGAACATGAATATGTGTTTGTTTTTCGAATTTGAGCTCTATCTGCAATGGGCACTTTTCATGCTATAAGCAGTTTTTCCAAACAAATGCAAGATATAACATGGGCTATCTCCGCAAGGAGACATCAGATCTGCAAAGGTCATGGTTTTTTGGTCTTCGGGGAGGTTGGGGAACATGAATATGTGTTTGTTTTTCGAATTTGAGCTCTTTCTGCAATGGGCATTTTTCATGCTATAAGCAGGTTTTCCTAACAAATGCAAGATATAACATGGGCTATCTCCGCAAGGAGACATGAGATCTGCATAACTCGTGGTTTTTTGGTCTTCGGTGAGCCGGGGGAAGTTGAATATGTGTTTGTTTTTCGAATTTGAGCTCTATCTGCAAAGGGCACTTTTCTTGCTATAAGCCGTTTTTCCTAACAAATGCAAGATATAACACGGGCTATCTCCGCAAGGAGACATCAGATCTGCAAAACTCATGGTTTTTTGGTCTTCGGTGAACAAAGGGAACATGAATATGTGTTTGTTTTTCGAATTTGAGCTCTATCTGCAAAGGGCGCAAAAGGCATGGTTTTTTGGTCTTCGGGGAGGCGGGGGAACAGGAATAAGTGTTTTTTTGCGAATTTGAGCTCTATCTGCAATGGGCACTTTTCATGCTATAAGCAGTTTTTCCTAACAAATGCAAGATATAGCATGGGCTATCTCCGCAAGGAGACATCAGATCTGCAAAACTCATGGTTTTTTGGTCTTCGGGGAGGCGGGGGAACAGGAATATGTGTTTGCTTTTCGAATTTGAGCTCTATCTGCAATGGGCACTTTTCATGCTATAAGCAGTTTTTCCTAACAAATGCAAGATATAACATGGGCTATATCCGCAAGGAGACATCAGATCTGCAAAAGTCATGGTTTTTTGGTCTTCGGGGAGGCGGGGGAACATGAATATGTGTTTGTTTTTCGAATTTGAGCTCTATCTGCAACGGGCACTTTTCATGCTATAAGCAGTTTTTCCAAACAAATGCAAGATATAACATGGGCTATCTCCGCAAGGAGACATGAGATCTGCATAACTCGTGGTTTTTTGGTCTTCGGTGAGCCGGGGGAAGTTGAATATGTGTTTGTTTTTCGAATTTGAGCTCTATCTGCAAAGGGCACTTTTCTTGCTATAAGCCGTTTTTCCTAACAAATGCAAGATATAACACGGGCTATCTCCGCAAGGAGACATCAGATCTGCAAAACTCATGGTTTTTTGGTCTTCGGTGAACAAAGGGAACATGAATATGTGTTTGTTTTTCGAATTTGAGCTCTATCTGCAAAGGGCGCAAAAGGCATGGTTTTTTGGTCTTCGGGGAGGCGGGGGAACAGGAATAAGTGTTTTTTTGCGAATTTGAGCTCTATCTGCAATGGGCACTTTTCATGCTATAAGCAGTTTTTCCTAACAAATGCAAGATATAGCATGGGCTATCTCCGCAAGGAGACATCAGATCTGCACAACTCATGGTTTTTTGGTCTTCGGGGAGGCGGGGGAACAGGAATATGTGTTTGCTTTTCGAATTTGAGCTCTATCTGCAATGGGCACTTTTCATGCTATAAGCAGTTTTTCCTAACAAATGCAAGATATAGCATGGGCTATCTCCGCAAGGAGACATCAGATCTGCAAAAGTCATGGTTTTTTGGTCTTCGGGGAGGCGGGGGAACAGGAATATGTGTTTGTTTTTCGAATTTGAGCTCTATCTGCAATGGGCACTTTTCATGCTATAAGCAGTTTTTCCTAACAAATGCAAGATATAACATAGGCTACCTCCGCGAGGGGACATCAGATCTGTAAAAGTCATGGTTTTTTGGTCTTCGGGGAGGCGGGGGAACATGAATATGTGTTTGTTTTTCGAATTTGAGCTCTATCTGCAATGGGCACTTTTCATGCTATAAGCAGTTTTTCCAAACAAATGCAAGATATAACATGGGCTATCTCCGCAAGGAGACATGAGATCTGCATAACTCGTGGTTTTTTGGTCTTCGGTGAGCCGGGGGAAGTTGAATATGTGTTTGTTTTTCGAATTTGAGCTCTATCTGCAAAGGGCACTTTTCTTGCTATAAGCCGTTTTTCCTAACAAATGCAAGATATAACACGGGCTATCTCCGCAAGGAGACATCAGATCTGCAAAACTCATGGTTTTTTGGTCTTCGGTGAACAAAGGGAACATGAATATGTGTTTGTTTTTCGAATTTGAGCTCTATCTGCAAAGGGCGCAAAAGGCATGGTTTTTTGGTCTTCGGGGAGGCGGGGGAACAGGAATAAGTGTTTTTTTGCGAATTTGAGCTCTATCTGCAATGGGCACTTTTCATGCTATAAGCAGTTTTTCCTAACAAATGCAAGATATAGCATGGGCTATCTCCGCAAGGAGACATCAGATCTGCACAACTCATGGTTTTTTGGTCTTCGGGGAGGCGGGGGAACAGGAATATGTGTTTGCTTTTCGAATTTGAGCTCTATCTGCAATGGGCACTTTTCATGCTATAAGCAGTTTTTCCTAACAAATGCAAGATATAGCATGGGCTATCTCCGCAAGGAGACATCAGATCTGCAAAAGTCATGGTTTTTTGGTCTTCGGGGAGGCGGGGGAACAGGAATATGTGTTTGTTTTTCGAATTTGAGCTCTATCTGCAATGGGCACTTTTCATGCTATAAGCAGTTTTTCCTAACAAATGCAAGATATAACATAGGCTACCTCCGCGAGGAGACATCAGATCTGTAAAAGTCATGGTTTTTTGGTCTTCGCTGAGCTGGGGGAACATGAATATGTGTTTGTTTTTCAAATTTGAGCTCTTTCTGCAATGGGCATTTTTCATGCTATAAGCAGTTTTTCCTAACAAATGCAAGATATAACATGGGCTATCTCTGCAAGGAGACATCAGATCTGCAAAACTCATGGTTTTTTGGTCTTCGGTGAACAAAGGGAACATGAATATATGTTTGTTTTTCGAATTTGAGCTCTATCTGCAAAGGGCGCAAAAGGCATGGTTTTTTGGTCTTCGGGGAGGCGGGGGAACAGGAATAAGTGTTTTTTTGCGAATTTGAGCTCTATCTGCAATGGGCACTTTTCATGCTATAAGCAGTTTTTCCTAACAAATGCAAGATATAGCATGGGCTATCTCCGCAAGGAGACATCAGATCTGCAAAACTCATGGTTTTTTGGTCTTCGGGGAGGCGGGGGAACAGGAATATGTGTTTGCTTTTCGAATTTGAGCTCTATCTGCAATGGGCACTTTTCATGCTATAAGCAGTTTTTCCTAACAAATGCAAGATATAACATGGGCTATATCCGCAAGGAGACATCAGATCTGCAAAAGTCATGGTTTTTTGGTCTTCGGGGAGGCGGGGGAACATGAATATGTGTTTGTTTTTCGAATTTGAGCTCTATCTGCAATGGGCACTTTTCATGCTATAAGCAGTTTTTCCAAACAAATGCAAGATATAACATGGGCTATCTCCGCAAGGAGACATGAGATCTGCATAACTCGTGGTTTTTTGGTCTTCGGTGAGCCGGGGGAAGTTGAATATGTGTTTGTTTTTCGAATTTGAGCTCTATCTGCAAAGGGCACTTTTCTTGCTATAAGCCGTTTTTCCTAACAAATGCAAGATATAACACGGGCTATCTCCGCAAGGAGACATCAGATCTGCAAAACTCATGGTTTTTTGGTCTTCGGTGAACAAAGGGAACATGAATATGTGTTTGTTTTTCGAATTTGAGCTCTATCTGCAAAGGGCGCAAAAGGCATGGTTTTTTGGTCTTCGGGGAGGCGGGGGAACAGGAATAAGTGTTTTTTTGCGAATTTGAGCTCTATCTGCAATGGGCACTTTTCATGCTATAAGCAGTTTTTCCTAACAAATGCAAGATATAGCATGGGCTATCTCCGCAAGGAGACATCAGATCTGCACAACTCATGGTTTTTTGGTCTTCGGGGAGGCGGGGGAACAGGAATATGTGTTTGCTTTTCGAATTTGAGCTCTATCTGCAATGGGCACTTTTCATGCTATAAGCAGTTTTTCCTAACAAATGCAAGATATAGCATGGGCTATCTCCGCAAGGAGACATCAGATCTGCAAAAGTCATGGTTTTTTGGTCTTCGGGGAGGCGGGGGAACAGGAATATGTGTTTGTTTTTCGAATTTGAGCTCTATCTGCAATGGGCACTTTTCATGCTATAAGCAGTTTTTCCTAACAAATGCAAGATATAACATAGGCTACCTCCGCGAGGAGACATCAGATCTGTAAAAGTCATGGTTTTTTGGTCTTCGCTGAGCTGGGGGAACATGAATATGTGTTTGTTTTTCAAATTTGAGCTCTTTCTGCAATGGGCATTTTTCATGCTATAAGCAGTTTTTCCTAACAAATGCAAGATATAACATGGGCTATCTCTGCAAGGAGACATCAGATCTTCAAAATTCATCGTTTTTTTTGTCTTCGGGGAGGCGGGGGAACATGAATATGTGTTTGTTTTTCGAATTTGAGCCCTTTCTGCAATGGGCACTTTTCATGCTATAAGCAGTTTTTCCTAACAAATACAAGATATAACATGGGCTATCTTCGCAAGGAGACATCAGACCTTCAAAACTCATGGTTTTTTGGTCTTCGGAGAGGCGGGGGAACATGAATATGTGTTTGTTTTTCGAATTTGAGCTCTATCTGAAATGGGCACTTTTCATGCTATAAGCAGTTTTTCCTAACAAATGCAAGATATAACATGGGCTATATCCGCAAGGAGACATCAGATCTGCAAAAGTCATGGTTTTTTGGTCTTCGGGGAGGCGGGGGAACATGAATATGTGTTTGTTTTTCGAATTTGAGCTCTATCTGCAATGGGCACTTTTCATGCTATAAGCAGTTTTTCCAAACAAATGCAAGATATAACATGGGCTATCTCCGCAAGGAGACATCAGATCTGCAAAGGTCATGGTTTTTTGGTCTTCGGGGAGGTTGGGGAACATGAATATGTGTTTGTTTTTCGAATTTGAGCTCTTTCTGCAATGGGCATTTTTCATGCTATAAGCAGGTTTTCCTAACAAATGCAAGATATAACATGGGCTATCTCCGCAAGGAGACATGAGATCTGCATAACTCGTGGTTTTTTGGTCTTCGGTGAGCCGGGGGAAGTTGAATATGTGTTTGTTTTTCGAATTTGAGCTCTATCTGCAAAGGGCACTTTTCTTGCTATAAGCCGTTTTTCCTAACAAATGCAAGATATAACACGGGCTATCTCCGCAAGGAGACATCAGATCTGCAAAACTCATGGTTTTTTGGTCTTCGGTGAACAAAGGGAACATGAATATGTGTTTGTTTTTCGAATTTGAGCTCTATCTGCAAAGGGCGCAAAAGTCATGGTTTTTTGGTCTTCGGGGAGGCGGGGGAATAGGAATAAGTGTTTTTTTGCGAATTTGAGCTCTATCTGCAATGGGCACTTTTCATGCTATAAGCAGTTTTTCCTAACAAATGCAAGATATAGCATGGGCTATCTCCGCAAGGAGACATCAGATCAGCAAAAGTCATGGTTTTTTGGTCTTCGGGGAGGCGGGGGAACATGAATATGTGTCTGTTTTTTTAATTTGAGCTCTATCTGCAATGGGCACTTTTCATGCTATAAGCAGTTTTTCCTAACAAATGCAAGATATAACATGGGCTATCTCCGCAAGGACACATCAGATCTGCAAAAGTCATGGTTCTTTGGCCTTCGGGGAGTCGGGGGAACAGGAATAAGTGTTTTTTTGCGAATTTGAGCTCTATCTGCAATGGGCACTTTTCATGCTATAAGCAGTTTTTCCTAACAAATGCAAGATGTAACATGGGCTATCTCTGCAAGGAGACATCAGATCTTCAAAACTCATCGTTTTTTTGTCTTCGGGGAGGCGGGGGAACATGAATATGTGTTTGTTTTTCGAATTTGAGCCCTTTCTGCAATGGGCACTTTTCATGCTATAAGCAGTTTTTCCTAACAAATGCAAGATATAGCATGGGCTATCTCCGCAAGGAGACATCAGATCTGCAAAACTCATGGTTTTTTGGTCTTCAGGGAGGCGGGGGGAACATGAATATGTGTTTCTTTTTCGAATTTGAGCTCTATCTGCAATGGGCACTTTTCATGCTATAAGCAGTTTTTCCTAACAAATGCAAGATATAGCATGGGCTATCTCCGCAAGGAGACATCAGATCTGCAAAACTCATGGTTTTTTGGTCTTCGGGGAGGCGGGGGAACAGGAATATGTGTTTGCTTTTCGAATTTGAGCTCTTTCTGCAATGGGCATTTTTCATGCTATAAGCAGGTTTTCCTAACAAATGCAAGATATAACATGGGCTATCTCCGCAAGGAGACATGAGATCTGCATAACTCGTGGTTTTTTGGTCTTCGGTGAGCCGGGGGAAGTTGAATATGTGTTTGTTTTTCGAATTTGAGCTCTATCTGCAAAGGGCACTTTTCTTGCTATAAGCCGTTTTTCCTAACAAATGCAAGATATAACACGGGCTATCTCCGCAAGGAGACATCAGATCTGCAAAACTCATGGTTTTTTGGTCTTCGGTGAACAAAGGGAACATGAATATGTGTTTGTTTTTCGAATTTGAGCTCTATCTGCAAAGGGCGCAAAAGGCATGGTTTTTTGGTCTTCGGGGAGGCGGGGGAACAGGAATAAGTGTTTTTTTGCGAATTTGAGCTCTATCTGCAATGGGCACTTTTCATGCTATAAGCAGTTTTTCCTAACAAATGCAAGATATAGCATGGGCTATCTCCGCAAGGAGACATCAGATCTGCAAAACTCATGGTTTTTTGGTCTTCGGGGAGGCGGGGGAACAGGAATATGTGTTTGCTTTTCGAATTTGAGCTCTATCTGCAATGGGCACTTTTCATGCTATAAGCAGTTTTTCCTAACAAATGCAAGATATAGCATGGGCTATCTCCGCAAGGAGACATCAGATCTGCAAAAGTCATGGTTTTTTGGTCTTCGGGGAGGCGGGGGAACAGGAATATGTGTTTGTTTTTCGAATTTGAGCTCTATCTGCAATGGGCACTTTTCATGATATAAGCAGTTTTTCCTAACAAATGCAAGATATAACATAGGCTACCTCCGCGAGGAGACATCAGATCTTCAAAATTCATCGTTTTTTTGTCTTCGGGGAGGCGGGGCAACATGAATATGTGTTTGTTTTTCGAATTTGAGCCCTTTCTGCAATGGGCACTTTTCATGCTATAAGCAGTTTTTCCTAACAAATACAAGATATAACATGGGCTATCTTCGCAAGGAGACATCAGACCTTCAAAACTCATGGTTTTTTGGTCTTCGGAGAGGCGGGGGAACATGAATATGTGTTTGTTTTTCGAATTTGAGCTCTATCTGAAATGGGCACTTTTCATGCTATAAGCAGTTTTTCCTAACAAATGCAAGATATAACATGGGCTATATCCGCAAGGAGACATCAGATCTGCAAAAGTCATGTTTTTTTGTTCTTCGGGGAGGCGGGGGAACATGAATATGTGTTTGTTTTTCGAATTTGAGCTCTATCTGCAATGGGCACTTTTCATGCTATAAGCAGTTTTTCCAAACAAATGCAAGATATAACATGGGCTATCTCCGCAAGGAGACATCAGATCTGCAAAGGTCATGGTTTTTTGGTCTTCGGGGAGGTTGGGGAACATGAATATGTGTTTGTTTTTCGAATTTGAGCTCTTTCTGCAATGGGCATTTTTCATGCTATAAGCAGGTTTTCCTAACAAATGCAAGATATAACATGGGCTATCTCCGCAAGGAGACATGAGATCTGCATAACTCGTGGTTTTTTGGTCTTCGGTGAGCCAGGGGAAGTTGAATATGTGTTTGTTTTTCGAATTTGAGCTCTATCTGCAAAGGGCACTTTTCTTGCTATAAGCCGTTTTTCCTAACAAATGCAAGATATAACAGGGGCTATCTCCGCAAGGAGACATCAGATCTGCAAAACTCATGGTTTTTTGGTCTTCGGTGAACAAAGGGAACATGAATATGTGTTTGTTTTTCGAATTTGAGCTCTATCTGCAAAGGGCGCAAAAGTCATGGTTTTTTGGTCTTCGGGGAGGCGGGGGAATAGGAATAAGTGTTTTTTTGCGAATTTGAGCTCTATCTGCAATGGGCACTTTTCATGCTATAAGCAGTTTTTCCTAACAAATGCAAGATATAGCATGGGCTATCTCCGCAAGGAGACATCAGCAAAAGTCATGGTTTTTTGGTCTTCGGGGAGGCGGGGGAACATGAATATGTGTCTGTTTTTTAATTTGAGCTCTATCTGCAATGGGCACTTTTCATGCTATAAGCAGTTTTTCCTAACAAATGCAAGATATAACATGGGCTATCTCCGCAAGGACACATCAGATCTGCAAAAGTCATGGTTCTTTGGCCTTCGGGGAGTCGGGGGAACAGGAATAAGTGTTTTTTTGCGAATTTGAGCTCTATCTGCAATGGGCACTTTTCATGCTATAAGCAGTTTTTCCTAACAAATGCAAGATGTAACATGGGCTATCTCTGCAAGGAGACATCAGATCTTCAAAACTCATCGTTTTTTTGTCTTCGGGGAGGCGGGGGAACATGAATATGTGTTTGTTTTTCGAATTTGAGCCCTTTCTGCAATGGGCACTTTTCATGCTATAAGCAGTTTTTCCTAACAAATGCAAGATATAGCATGGGCTATCTCCGCAAGGAGACATCAGATCTGCAAAACTCATGGTTTTTTGGTCTTCAGGGAGGCGGGGGGAACATGAATATGTGTTTCTTTTTCGAATTTGAGCTCTATCTGCAATGGGCACTTTTCATGCTATAAGCAGTTTTTCCTAACAAATGCAAGATATAGCATGGGCTATCTCCGCAAGGAGACATCAGATCTGCAAAACTCATGGTTTTTTGGTCTTCGGTGAGGCGGGGGAACAGGAATATGTGTTTGCTTTTCGAATTTGAGCTCTATCTGCAATGGGCACTTTTCATGCTATAAGCAGTTTTTCCTAACAAATGCAAGATATAGCATGGGCTATCTCCGCAAGGAGACATCAGATCTGCAAAAGTCATGGTTTTTTGGTCTTCGGGGAGGCGGGGGAACAGGAATATGTGTTTGTTTTTCGAATTTGAGCTCTATCTGCAATGGGCACTATTCATGCTATAAGCAGTTTTTCCAAACAAATGCAAGATATAACATGGGCTATCTCCGCAAGGAGACATCAGATCTGCAAAGGTCATGGTTTTTTGGTCTTCGGGGAGGTTGGGGAACATGAATATGTGTTTGTTTTTCGAATTTGAGCTCTTTCTGCAATGGGCATTTTTCATGCTATAAGCAGGTTTTCCTAACAAATGCAAGATATAACATGGGCTATCTCCGCAAGGAGACATGAGATCTGCATAACTCGTGGTTTTTTGGTCTTCGGTGAGCCGGGGGAAGTTGAATATGTGTTTGTTTTTCGAATTTGAGCTCTATCTGCAAAGGGCACTTTTCTTGCTATAAGCCGTTTTTCCTAACAAATGCAAGATATAACACGGGCTATCTCCGCAATGAGACATCAGATCTGCAAAACTCATGGTTTTTTGGTCTTCGGTGAACAAAGGGAACATGAATATGTGTTTGTTTTTCGAATTTGAGCTCTATCTGCAAAGGGCGCAAAAGTCATGGTTTTTTGGTCTTCGGGGAGGCGGGGGAACAGGAATAAGTGTTTTTTTGCGAATTTGAGCTCTATCTGCAATGGGCACTTTTCATGCTATAAGCAGTTTTTCCTAACAAATGCAAGATATAGCATGGGCTATCTCCGCAAGGAGACATCAGATTAGCAAAAGTCATGGTTTTTTGGTCTTCGGGGAGGCGGGGGAACATGAATATGTGTCTGTTTTTTTAATTAGAGCTCTATCTGCAATGGGCACTTTTCATGCTATAAGCAGTTTTTCCTAACAAATGCAAGATATAACATGGGCTATCTCCGCAAGGACACATCAGATCTGCAAAAGTCATGGTTCTTAGGCCTTCGGGGAGTCGGGGGAACAGGAATAAGTGTTTTTTTGCGAATTTGAGCTCTATCTGCAATGGGCACTTTTCATGCTATAAGCAGTTTTTCCTAACAAATGCAAGATGTAACATGGGCTACCTCCGCAAGGTGACATCAGATCTGTAAAAGTCATGGTTTTTTGGTCTTCGGGGTGGTAGGGGAACATGAATATGTGTTTGTTTTTTGAATTTGAGCTCTATCTGCAATGGGCACTTTTCATGCTATAAGCATTTTTTCCTAACAAATGCAAGATATAGCATGGGCTATCTCCGCAAGGAGACATCAGATCTGCAAAAGTCATGGTTTTTTGGTCTTCGGGGAGGCGGGGGAACAGGAATATGTGTTTGTTTTTCGAATTTGAGCTCTTTCTGCAATGGGCATTTTTCATGCTATAAGCAGTTTTTCCTAACAAATGCAAGATATAACATAGGCTACCTCCGCGAGGAGACATCAGATCTGTAAAAGTCATGGTTTTTTGGTCTTCGCTGAGCTGGGGGAACATGAATATGTGTTTGTTTTTCGAATTTGAGCCCTTTCTGCAATGGGCACTTTTCATGCTATAAGCAGTTTTTCCTAACAAATACAAGATATAACATGGGCTATCTTCGCAAGGAGACATCAGACCTTCAAAACTCATGGTTTTTTGGTCTTCGGAGAGGCGGGGGAACATGAATATGTGTTTGTTTTTCGAATTTGAGCTCTATCTGAAATGGGCACTTTTCATGCTATAAGCAGTTTTTCCTAACAAATGCAAGATATAGCATGGGCTATCTCCGCAAGGAGACATCAGATCTGCAAAAGTCATGGTTTTTTGGTCTTCGGGGAGGCGGGGGAACAGGAATATGTGTTTGTTTTTCGAATTTGAGCTCTTTCTGCAATGGGCATTTTTCATGCTATAAGCAGTTTTTCCTAACAAATGCAAGATATAACATAGGCTACCTCCGCGAGGAGACATCAGATCTGTAAAAGTCATGGTTTTTTGGTCTTCGCTGAGCTGGGGGAACATGAATATGTGTTTGTTTTTCGAATTTGAGCCCTTTCTGCAATGGGCACTTTTCATGCTATAAGCAGTTTTTCCTAACAAATACAAGATATAACATGGGCTATCTTCGCAAGGAGACATCAGACCTTCAAAACTCATGGTTTTTTGGTCTTCGGAGAGGCGGGGGAACATGAATATGTGTTTGTTTTTCGAATTTGAGCTCTATCTGAAATGGGCACTTTTCATGCTATAAGCAGTTTTTCCTAACAAATGCAAGATATAACATGGGCTATATCCGCAAGGAGACATCAGATCTGCAAAAGTCATGGTTTTTTGGTCTTCGGGGAGGCGGGGGAACATGAATATGTGTTTGTTTTTCGAATTTGAGCTCTATCTGCAATGGGCACTTTTCATGCTATAAGCAGTTTTTCCAAACAAATGCAAGATATAACATGGGCTATCTCCGCAAGGAGACATCAGATCTGCAAAGGTCATGGTTTTTTGGTCTTCGGGGAGGTTGGGGAACATGAATATGTGTTTGTTTTTCGAATTTGAGCTCTTTCTGCAATGGGCATTTTTCATGCTATAAGCAGGTTTTCCTAACAAATGCAAGATATAACATGGGCTATCTCCGCAAGGAGACATGAGATCTGCATAACTCGTGGTTTTTTGGTCTTCGGTGAGCCGGGGGAAGTTGAATATGTGTTTGTTTTTCGAATTTGAGCTCTATCTGCAAAGGGCACTTTTCTTGCTATAAGCCGTTTTTCCTAACAAATGCAAGATATAACACGGGCTATCTCCGCAAGGAGACATCAGATCTGCAAAACTCATGGTTTTTTGGTCTTCGGTGAACAAAGGGAACATGAATATGTGTTTGTTTTTCGAATTTGAGCTCTATCTGCAAAGGGCGCAAAAGTCATGGTTTTTTGGTCTTCGGGGAGGCGGGGGAACAGGAATAAGTGTTTTTTTGCGAATTTGAGCTCTATCTGCAATGGGCACTTTTCATGCTATAAGCAGTTTTTCCTAACAAATGCAAGATATAACATGGGCTATCTCCGCAAGGACACATCAGATCTGCATAACTCATGGTTTTTTGGTCTTCAGTGAGCTGGGGGAACATGAATATGTGTTTGTTTTTCGAATTTGAGCCCTTTCTGCAATGGGCACTTTTCATGCTATAAGCAGTTTTTCCTAACAAATGCAAGATATAACATGGGCTATCTCTGCAAGGAGACATCAGATCTTCAAAACCCATCGTTTTTTTGTCTTCGGGGAGGCGGGGGAACATGAATATGTGTTTGTTTTTCGAATTTGAGCCCTTTCTGCAATGGGCACTTTTCATGCTATAAGCAGTTTTTCCAAACAAATGCAAGATATAGCATGGGCTATCTCCGCAAGGAGACATCAGATCTGCAAAACTCATCGTTTTTTTGTCTTCGGGGAGGCGGGGGAACATGAATATGTGTTTGTTTTTCGAATTTGAGCCCTTTCTGCAATGGGCACTTTTCATGCTATAAGCAGTTTTTCCTAACAAATGCAAGATATAACATGGGCTATCTCTGCAAGGAGACATCAGATCTTCAAAACGCATCGTTTTTTTGTCTTCGGGGAGGCGGGGGAACATGAATATGTGTTTGTTTTTCGAATTTGAGCCCTTTCTGCAATGGGCACTTTTCATGCTATAAGCAGTTTTTCCAAACAAATGCAAGATATAGCATGGGCTATCTCCGCAAGGAGACATCAGATCTGCAAAACTCATCGTTTTTTTGTCTTCGGGGAGGCGGGGGAACATGAATATGTGTTTGTTTTTCGAATTTGAGCCCTTTCTGCAATGGGCACTTTTCATGCTATAAGCAGTTTTTCCAAACAAATGCAAGATATAGCATGGGCTATCTCCGCAAGGAGACATCAGATCTGCAAAACTCATCGTTTTTTTGTCTTCGGGGAGGCGGGGGAACATGAATATGTGTTTGTTTTTCGAATTTGAGCCCTTTCTGCAATGGGCACTTTTCATGCTATAAGCAGTTTTTCCTAACAAATACAAGATATAACATGGGCTATCTTCGCAAGGAGACATCAGACCTTCAAAACTCATGGTTTTTTGGTCTTCGGAGAGGCGGGGGAACATGAATATGTGTTTGTTTTTCGAATTTGAGCTCTATCTGAAATGGGCACTTTTCATGCTATAAGCAGTTTTTCCTAACAAATGCAAGATATAACATGGGCTATATCCGCAAGGAGACATCAGATCTGCAAAAGTCATGGTTTTTTGGTCTTCGGGGAGGCGGGGGAACATGAATATGTGTTTGTTTTTCGAATTTGAGCTCTATCTGCAATGGGCACTTTTCATGTTATAAGCAGTTTTTCCTAACAAATGCAAGATATAACATGGGCTATCTCTGCAAGGAGACATCAGATCTTCAAAACTCATCGTTTTTTTGTCTATGGGGAGGCGGGGGAACATGAATATGTGTTTGTTTTTCGAATTTGAGCCCTTTCTGCAATGGGCACTTTTCATGCTATAAGCAGTTTTTCCTAACAAATGCAAGATATAGCATGGGCTATATCCGCAAGGAGACATCAGATCTGCAAAGGTCATGGTTTTTTGGTCTTCGGGGAGGTTGGGGAACATGAATATGTGTTTGTTTTTCGAATTTGAGCTCTTTCTGCAATGGGCATTTTTCATGCTATAAGCAGGTTTTCCTAACAAATGCAAGATATAACATGGGCTATCTCCGCAAGGAGACATGAGATCTGCATAACTCGTGGTTTTTTGGTCTTCGGTGAGCCGGGGGAAGTTGAATATGTGTTTGTTTTTCGAATTTGAGCTCTATCTGCAAAGGGCACTTTTCTTGCTATAAGCCGTTTTTCCTAACAAATGCAAGATATAACACGGGCTATCTCCGCAAGGAGACATCAGATCTGCAAAACTCATGGTTTTTTGGTCTTCGGTGAACCAAGGGAACATGAATATGTGTTTGTTTTTCGAATTTGAGCTCTATCTGCAAAGGGCGCAAAAGTCATGGTTTTTTGGTCTTCGGGGAGGCGGGGGAACAGGAATAAGTGTTTTTTTGCGAATTTGAGCTCTATCTGCAATGGGCACTTTTCATGCTATAAGCAGTTTTTCCTAACAAATGCAAGATATAGCATGGGCTATCTCCGCAAGGAGACATCAGATCAGCAAAAGTCATGGTTTTTTGGTCTTCGGGGAGGCGGGGGAACATGAATATGTGTCTGTTTTTTGAATTTGAGCTCTATCTGCAATGGGCACTTTTCATGCTATAAGCAGTTTTTCCTAACAAATGCAAGATATAACATGGGCTATCTCCGCAAGGACACATCAGATCTGCAAAAGTCATGGTTCTTTGGCCTTCGGGGAGGCGGGGGAACAGGAATAAGTGTTTTTTTGCGAATTTGAGCTCTATCTGCAATGGGCACTTTTCATGCTATAAGCAGTTTTTCCTAACAAATGCAAGATATAACATGGGCTATCTCCGCAAGGAGACATCAGATCTGCAAAAGTCATGGTTTTTTGGTCTTCGGGGAGGCGGGGGAACATGAATATGTGTTTGTTTTTCGAATTTGAGCTCTATCTGCAATGGGCATTTTTCATGCTATAAGCAGGTTTTCCTAACAAATGCAAGATATAACATGGGCTATCTCCGCAAGGAGACATGAGATCTGCATAACTCGTGGTTTTTTGGTCTTCGGTGAGCCGGGGGAAGTTGAATATGTGTTTGTTTTTCGAATTTGAGCTCTATCTGCAAAGGGCACTTTTCTTGCTATAAGCCGTTTTTCCTAACAAATGCAAGATATAACACGGGCTATCTCCGCAAGGAGACATCAGATCTGAAAAACTCATGGTTTTTTAGTCTTCGGTGAACCAAGGGAACATGAATATGTGTTTGTTTTTCGAATTTGAGCTCTATCTGCAAAGGGCACTTTTCTTGCTATAAGCAGTTTTTCCTAACAAATGCAAGATATAACATGGGCTATCTCCGCAAGGACACATCAGATCTGCATAACTCATGGTTTTTTGGTCTTCAGTGAGCTGGGGGAACATGAATATGTGTTTGTTTTTCGAATTTGAGCCCTTTCTGCAATGGGCACTTTTCATGCTATAAGCAGTTTTTCCTAACAAATGCAAGATATAACATGGGCTATCTCTGCAAGGAGACATCAGATCTTCAAAACTCATCGTTTTTTTGTCTTCGGGGAGGCGGGGGAACATGAATATGTGTTTGTTTTTCGAATTTGAGCCCTTTCTGCAATGGGCACTTTTCATGCTATAAGCAGTTTTTCCAAACAAATGCAAGATATAGCATGGGCTATCTCCGCAAGGAGACATCAGATCTGCAAAACTCATCGTTTTTTTGTCTTCGGGGAGGCGGGGGAACATGAATATGTGTTTGTTTTTCGAATTTGAGCCCTTTCTGCAATGGGCACTTTTCATGCTATAAGCAGTTTTTCCTAACAAATGCAAGATATAACATGGGCTATCTCTGCAAGGAGACATCAGATCTTCAAAACTCATCGTTTTTTTGTCTTCGGGGAGGCGGGGGAACATGAATATGTGTTTGTTTTTCGAATTTGAGCCCTTTCTGCAATGGGCACTTTTCATGCTATAAGCAGTTTTTCCAAACAAATGCAAGATATAGCATGGGCTATCTCCGCAAGGAGACATCAGATCTGCAAAACTCATCGTTTTTTTGTCTTCGGGGAGGCGGGGGAACATGAATATGTGTTTGTTTTTCGAATTTGAGCCCTTTCTGCAATGGGCACTTTTCATGCTATAAGCAGTTTTTCCTAACAAATACAAGATATAACATGGGCTATCTTCGCAAGGAGACATCAGACCTTCAAAACTCATGGTTTTTTGGTCTTCGGAGAGGCGGGGGAACATGAATATGTGTTTGTTTTTCGAATTTGAGCTCTATCTGAAATGGGCACTTTTCATGCTATAAGCAGTTTTTCCTAACAAATGCAAGATATAACATGGGCTATATCCGCAAGGAGACATCAGATCTGCAAAAGTCATGGTTTTTTGGTCTTCGGGGAGGCGGGGGAACATGAATATGTGTTTGTTTTTCGAATTTGAGCTCTATCTGCAATGGGCACTTTTCATGTTATAAGCAGTTTTTCCTAACAAATGCAAGATATAACATGGGCTATCTCTGCAAGGAGACATCAGATCTTCAAAACTCATCGTTTTTTTGTCTATGGGGAGGCGGGGGAACATGAATATGTGTTTGTTTTTCGAATTTGAGCCCTTTCTGCAATGGGCACTTTTCATGCTATAAGCAGTTTTTCCTAACAAATGCAAGATATAGCATGGGCTATATCCGCAAGGAGACATCAGATCTGCAAAGGTCATGGTTTTTTGGTCTTCGGGGAGGTTGGGGAACATGAATATGTGTTTGTTTTTCGAATTTGAGCTCTTTCTGCAATGGGCATTTTTCATGCTATAAGCAGGTTTTCCTAACAAATGCAAGATATAACATGGGCTATCTCCGCAAGGAGACATGAGATCTGCATAACTCGTGGTTTTTTGGTCTTCGGTGAGCCGGGGGAAGTTGAATATGTGTTTGTTTTTCGAATTTGAGCTCTATCTGCAAAGGGCACTTTTCTTGCTATAAGCCGTTTTTCCTAACAAATGCAAGATATAACACGGGCTATCTCCGCAAGGAGACATCAGATCTGCAAAACTCATCGTTTTTTTGTCTTCGGGGAGGCGGGGGAACATGAATATGTGTTTGTTTTTCGAATTTGAGCCCTTTCTGCAATGGGCACTTTTCATGCTATAAGCAGTTTTTCCAAACAAATGCAAGATATAGCATGGGCTATCTCCGCAAGGAGACATCAGATCTGCAAAACTCATCGTTTTTTTGTCTTCGGGGAGGCGGGGGAACATGAATATGTGTTTGTTTTTCGAATTTGAGCCCTTTCTGCAATGGGCACTTTTCATGCTATAAGCAGTTTTTCCTAACAAATACAAGATATAACATGGGCTATCTTCGCAAGGAGACATCAGACCTTCAAAACTCATGGTTTTTTGGTCTTCGGAGAGGCGGGGGAACATGAATATGTGTTTGTTTTTCGAATTTGAGCTCTATCTGAAATGGGCACTTTTCATGCTATAAGCAGTTTTTCCTAACAAATGCAAGATATAACATGGGCTATATCCGCAAGGAGACATCAGATCTGCAAAAGTCATGGTTTTTTGGTCTTCGGGGAGGCGGGGGAACATGAATATGTGTTTGTTTTTCGAATTTGAGCTCTATCTGCAATGGGCACTTTTCATGTTATAAGCAGTTTTTCCTAACAAATGCAAGATATAACATGGGCTATCTCTGCAAGGAGACATCAGATCTTCAAAACTCATCGTTTTTTTGTCTATGGGGAGGCGGGGGAACATGAATATGTGTTTGTTTTTCGAATTTGAGCCCTTTCTGCAATGGGCACTTTTCATGCTATAAGCAGTTTTTCCTAACAAATGCAAGATATAGCATGGGCTATATCCGCAAGGAGACATCAGATCTGCAAAGGTCATGGTTTTTTGGTCTTCGGGGAGGTTGGGGAACATGAATATGTGTTTGTTTTTCGAATTTGAGCTCTTTCTGCAATGGGCATTTTTCATGCTATAAGCAGGTTTTCCTAACAAATGCAAGATATAACATGGGCTATCTCCGCAAGGAGACATGAGATCTGCATAACTCGTGGTTTTTTGGTCTTCGGTGAGCCGGGGGAAGTTGAATATGTGTTTGTTTTTCGAATTTGAGCTCTATCTGCAAAGGGCACTTTTCTTGCTATAAGCCGTTTTTCCTAACAAATGCAAGATATAACACGGGCTATCTCCGCAAGGAGACATCAGATCTGCAAAACTCATGGTTTTTTGGTCTTCGGTGAACCAAGGGAACATGAATATGTGTTTGTTTTTCGAATTTGAGCTCTATCTGCAAAGGGCGCAAAAGTCATGGTTTTTTGGTCTTCGGGGAGGCGGGGGAACAGGAATAAGTGTTTTTTTGCGAATTTGAGCTCTATCTGCAATGGGCACTTTTCATGCTATAAGCAGTTTTTCCTAACAAATGCAAGATATAGCATGGGCTATCTCCGCAAGGAGACATCAGATCAGCAAAAGTCATGGTTTTTTGGTCTTCGGGGAGGCGGGGGAACATGAATATGTGTCTGTTTTTTGAATTTGAGCTCTATCTGCAATGGGCACTTTTCATGCTATAAGCAGTTTTTCCTAACAAATGCAAGATATAACATGGGCTATCTCCGCAAGGACACATCAGATCTGCAATGGGCAGATGACTTTTTGCCCATCTGCAATGGGCAGATGACTTTTGCCTTCGGGGAGGCGGGGGAACAGGAATAAGTGTTTTTTTGCGAATTTGAGCTCTATCTGCAATGGGCACTTTTCATGCTATAAGCAGTTTTTCCTAACAAATGCAAGATATAACATGGGCTATCTCCGCAAGGACACATCAGATCTGCAAAAGTCATGGTTTTTTGGTTTTCGGGGAGGCGGGGGAACATGAATATGTGTTTGTTTTTCGAATTTGAGCTCTATCTGCAATGGGCATTTTTCATGCTATAAGCAGGTTTTCCTAACAAATGCAAGATATAACATGGGCTATCTCCGCAAGGAGACATGAGATCTGCATAACTCGTGGTTTTTTGGTCTTCGGTGAGCCGGGGGAAGTTGAATATGTGTTTGTTTTTCGAATTTGAGCTCTATCTGCAAAGGGCACTTTTCTTGCTATAAGCCGTTTTTCCTAACAAATGCAAGATATAACACGGGCTATCTCCGCAAGGAGACATCAGATCTGCAAAACTCATGGTTTTTTAGTCTTCGGTGAACCAAGGGAACATGAATATGTGTTTGTTTTTCGAATTTGAGCTCTATCTGCAAAGGGCACTTTTCTTGCTATAAGCAGTTTTTCCTAACAAATGCAAGATATAACATGGGCTATCTCCGCAAGGACACATCAGATCTGCATAACTCATGGTTTTTTGGTCTTCAGTGAGCTGGGGGAACATGAATATGTGTTTGTTTTTCGAATTTGAGCCCTTTCTGCAATGGGCACTTTTCATGCTATAAGCAGTTTTTCCTAACAAATGCAAGATATAACATGGGCTATCTCTGCAAGGAGACATCAGATCTTCAAAACTCATCGTTTTTTTGTCTTCGGGGAGGCGGGGGAACATGAATATGTGTTTGTTTTTCGAATTTGAGCCCTTTCTGCAATGGGCACTTTTCATGCTATAAGCAGTTTTTCCAAACAAATGCAAGATATAGCATGGGCTATCTCCGCAAGGAGACATCAGATCTGCAAAACTCATCGTTTTTTTGTCTTCGGGGAGGCGGGGGAACATGAATATGTGTTTGTTTTTCGAATTTGAGCCCTTTCTGCAATGGGCACTTTTCATGCTATAAGCAGTTTTTCCTAACAAATGCAAGATATAACATGGGCTATCTCTGCAAGGAGACATCAGATCTTCAAAACTCATCGTTTTTTTGTCTTCGGGGAGGCGGGGGAACATGAATATGTGTTTGTTTTTCGAATTTGAGCCCTTTCTGCAATGGGCACTTTTCATGCTATAAGCAGTTTTTCCAAACAAATGCAAGATATAGCATGGGCTATCTCCGCAAGGAGACATCAGATCTGCAAAACTCATCGTTTTTTTGTCTTCGGGGAGGCGGGGGAACATGAATATGTGTTTGTTTTTCGAATTTGAGCCCTTTCTGCAATGGGCACTTTTCATGCTATAAGCAGTTTTTCCAAACAAATGCAAGATATAGCATGGGCTATCTCCGCAAGGAGACATCAGATCTGATGTCTCCTTGCGGAGATAGCCCATGCTATATCTTGCATTTGTTAGGAAAAACTGCTTATAGCATGAAAAGTGCCCATTGCAGATAGAGTACGGGCACTTTTCATGCTATAAGCAGTTTTTCCTAACAAATGCAAGATATAGCATGGGCTATCTCCGCAAGGAGACATCAGATCAGCAAAAGTCATGGTTTTTTGGTCTTCGGGGAGGCGGGGGAACATGAATATGTGTCTGTTTTTTGAATTTGAGCTCTATCTGCAATGGGCAATTTCATGCTATAAGCAGTTTTTCCTAACAAATGCAAGATATAACATGGGCTATCTCCGCAAGGACACATCAGATCTGCAAAAGTCATGGTTTTTTGGTCTTCGGGGAGGCGGGGGAACAGGAATAAGTGTTTCTTTTGCGAATTTGAGCTCTATCTGCAATGGGCACTTTTCATGCTATAAGCAGTTTTTCCAAACAAATGCAAGATAAAGCATGGGCTATCTCCGCAAGGAGACATCAGATCTGCAAAACTCATGGTTTTTTGGTCTTCGGGGAGGCGGGGGAACAGGAATATGTGTTTGCTTTTCGAATTTGAGCTCTATCTGCAATGGGCACTTTTCATGCTATAAGCAGTTTTTCCTAACAAATGCAAGATATAGCATGGGCTACCTCCGCGAGGAGACATCAGATCTTCAAAACTCATCGTTTTTTTGTCTTCGGGGAGGCGGGGGAACATGAATATTTGTTTGTTTTTCGAATTTGAGCTCTATCTGCAATGGGCTCTTTTCATGCTATAAGCAGTTTTTCCTAACAAATGCAAGATATAACATGGGCTATCTCTGCAAGGAGAAATCAGATCTGCAAAAGTCATGGTTTTTTGGTCTTCGGGTAGGCTGGGGAACAGGAATAAGTGTTTTTTTGCGAATTTGAGCTCTATCTGCAATGGGCACTTTTCATGCTATAAGCAGTTTTTCCAAACAAATGCAAGATAAAGCATGGGCTATCTCCGCAAGGAGACATCAGATCTGCATAACTCGTGGTTTTTTGGTCTTCGGTGAGCCGGGGGAAGTTGAATATGTGTTTGTTTTTCGAATTTGAGCTCTATCTGAAATGGGCACTTTTCATGCTATAAGCAGTTTTTCCTAACAAATGCAAGATATAACATGGGCTATATCCGCAAGGAGACATCAGATCTGCAAAAGTCATGGTTTTTTGGTCTTCGGGGAGGCGGGGGAACATGAATATGTGTTTGTTTTTCGAATTTGAGCTCTATCTGCAATGGGCATTTTTCATGCTATAAGCAGGTTTTCCTAACAAATGCAAGATATAACATGGGCTATCTCCGCAAGGAGACATGAGATCTGCATAACTCGTGGTTTTTTGGTCTTCGGTGAGCCGGGGGAACAGGAATAAGTGTTTGTTTTTCGAATTTGAGCTCTATCTGCAATGGGCACTTTTCATGCTATAAGCCGTTTTTCCTAACAAATGCAAGATGTAACACGGGCTACCTCCGCAAGGAGACATCAGATCTGCAAAAGTCATGGTTTTTTGGTCTTCGGGGAGGCGGGGGAACATGAATATGTGTTTGTTTTTCGAATTTGAGCTCTTTCTGCAATGGGCATTTTTCATGCTATAAGCAGTTTTTCCTAACAAATGGGCTATCTCTGCAAGGAGACATCAGATCTTCAAAACTCATCGTTTTTTTGTCTTCGGGGAGGCGGGGGAACATGAATATGTGTTTGTTTTTCGAATTTGAGCTCTATCTGCAAAGGGCACTTTTCTTGGTATAAGCCGTTTTTCCTAACAAATGCAAGATATAACACGGGCTATCTCCGCAAGGAGACATCAGATCTGCAAAACTCATGGTTTTTTGGTCTTCGGTGAACCAAGGGAACATGAATATGTGTTTGTTTTTCGAATTTGAGCTCTATCTGCAAAGGGCACTTTTCATGCTATAAGCTCTATCTGAAATGGGTACTTTTCATGCTATAAGTAGGTTTTCCTAACAAATGCAAGATGTAACATGGGCTACCTCCGCAAGGAGACATCAGATCTGCAAAAGTCATGGTTTTTTGGTCTTCGGGGTGGTAGGGGAACATGAATATGTGTTCGTTTTTTGAATTTGAGCTCTATCTGCAATGGGCACTTTTCATGCTATAAGCAGTTTTTCCTAACAAATGCAAGATATAGCATGGGCTACCTCCGCGAGGAGACATCAGATCTGCAAAAGTCATGGTTTTTTGGTCTTCGCTGAGCTGGGGGAACATGAATATGTGTTTGTTTTTCGAATTTGAGCTCTTTCTGCAATGGGCACTTTTCATGCTAAAAGTAGTTTTTCCTAACAAATGCAAGATATAGCATGGGCTATCTCCGCAAGGAGACATCAGATCTGCAAAAGTCATGGTTTTTTGGTCTTCGGGGAGGCGGGGGAACAGGAATATGTGTTTGCTTTTCGAATTTGAGCTCTATCTGCAATGGGCACTTTTCATGCTATAAGCAGTTTTTCCTAACAAATGCAAGATGTAACATGGGCTACCTCCGCAAGGAGACATCAGATCTGCAAAAGTCATGGTTTTTTGGTCTTCGGGGTGGTAGGGGAACATGAATATGTGTTTGTTTTTTGAATTTGAGCTCTATCTGCAATGGGCACTTTTCATGCAATAAGCAGTTTTTCCTAACAAATGCAAGATATAGCATGGGCTATCTCCGCAAGGAGACATCAGATCTGCAAAAGTCATGGTTTTTTGGTCTTCGGGGAGGCGGGGGAACATGAATATGTGTTTGTTTTTCGAATTTGAGCTCTATCTGCAATGGGCTCTTTTCATGCTATAAGCAGTTTTTCCTAACAAATGCAAGATATAGCATGGGCTATCTCCGCAAGGAGACATCAGATCTGCAAAAGTCATGGTTTTTTGGTCTTCGGGGAGGCGGGGGAACATGAATATGTGTTTGTTTTTCGAATTTGAGCTCTTTCTGCAATGGGCATTTTTCATGCTATAAGCAGTTTTTCCTAACAAATGGGCTATCTCTGCAAGGAGACATCAGATCTTCAAAATTCATCGTTTTTTTGTCTTCGGGGAGGCGGGGGAACATGAATATGTGTTTGTTTTTCGAATTTGAGCTCTATCTGCAAAGGGCACTTTTCTTGGTATAAGCCGTTTTTCCTAACAAATGCAAGATATAACACGGGCTATCTCCGCAAGGAGACATCAGATCTGCAAAACTCATGGTTTTTTGGTCTTCGGTGAACCAAGGGAACATGAATATGTGTTTGTTTTTCGAATTTGAGCTCTATCTGCAAAGGGCACTTTTCATGCTATAAGCTCTATCTGAAATGGGTACTTTTCATGCTATAAGTAGGTTTTCCTAACAAATGCAAGATGTAACATGGGCTACCTCCGCAAGGAGACATCAGATCTGCAAAAGTCATGGTTTTTTGGTCTTCGGGGTGGTAGGGGAACATGAATATGTGTTCGTTTTTTGAATTTGAGCTCTATCTGCAATGGGCACTTTTCATGCTATAAGCAGTTTTTCCTAACAAATGCAAGATATAGCATGGGCTACCTCCGCGAGGAGACATCAGATCTGCAAAAGTCATGGTTTTTTGGTCTTCGCTGAGCTGGGGGAACATGAATATGTGTTTGTTTTTCGAATTTGAGCTCTTTCTGCAATGGGCACTTTTCATGCTAAAAGTAGTTTTTCCTAACAAATGCAAGATATAGCATGGGCTATCTCCGCAAGGAGACATCAGATCTGCAAAAGTCATGGTTTTTTGGTCTTCGGGGAGGCGGGGGAACAGGAATATGTGTTTGCTTTTCGAATTTGAGCTCTATCTGCAATGGGCACTTTTCATGCTATAAGCAGTTTTTCCTAACAAATGCAAGATGTAACATGGGCTACCTCCGCAAGGAGACATCAGATCTGCAAAAGTCATGGTTTTTTGGTCTTCGGGGTGGTAGGGGAACATGAATATGTGTTTGTTTTTTGAATTTGAGCTCTATCTGCAATGGGCACTTTTCATGCAATAAGCAGTTTTTCCTAACAAATGCAAGATATAGCATGGGCATGGAGACATCAGATCTGCAAAAGTCATGGTTTTTTGGTCTTCGGGGAGGCGGGGGAACATGAATATGTGTTTGTTTTTCGAATTTGAGCTCTATCTGCAATGGGCTCTTTTCATGCTATAAGCAGTTTTTCCTAACAAATGCAAGATATAACATGGGCTATCTCTGCAAGGAGAAATCAGATCTGCAAAAGTCATGGTTTTTTGGTCTTCGGGGAGGCTGGGGAACAGGAATAAGTGTTTTTTTGCGAATTTCAGCTCTATCTGCAATGGGCACTTTTCATGCTATAAGCAGTTTTTCCTAACAAATGCAAGATATAGCATGGGCTATCTCCGCAAGGAGACATCAGATCAGCAAAAGTCATGGTTTTTTGGTCTTCGGGGAGGCGGGGGAACATGAATATGTGTCTGTTTTTTGAATTTGAGCTCTATCTGCAATGGGCAATTTCATGCTATAAGCAGTTTTTCCTAACAAATGCAAGATATAACATGGGCTATCTCCGCAAGGACACATCAGATCTGCAAAAGTCATGGTTTTTTGGCCTTCGGGGAGGCGGGGGAACAGGAATAAGTGTTTCTTTTGCGAATTTGAGCTCTATCTGCAATGGGCACTTTTCATGCTATAAGCAGTTTTTCCAAACAAATGCAAGATAAAGCATGGGCTATCTCCGCAAGGAGACATCAGATCTGCAAAACTCATGGTTTTTTGGTCTTCGGGGAGGCGGGGGAACAGGAATATGTGTTTGCTTTTCGAATTTGAGCTCTATCTGCAATGGGCACTTTTCATGCTATAAGCAGTTTTTCCTAACAAATGCAAGATATAGCATGGGCTACCTCCGCGAGGAGACATCAGATCTTCAAAACTCATCGTTTTTTTGTCTTCGGGGAGGCGGGGGAACATGAATATTTGTTTGTTTTTCGAATTTGAGCTCTATCTGCAATGGGCTCTTTTCATGCTATAAGCAGTTTTTCCTAACAAATGCAAGATATAACATGGGCTATCTCTGCAAGGAGAAATCAGATCTGCAAAAGTCATGGTTTTTTGGTCTTCGGGTAGGCTGGGGAACAGGAATAAGTGTTTTTTTGCGAATTTGAGCTCTATCTGCAATGGGCACTTTTCATGCTATAAGCAGTTTTTCCTAACAAATGCAAGATATAACAAGGGCTATCTCCGCAAGGAGACATGAGATCTGCATAACTCGTGGTTTTTTGGTCTTCGGTGAGCCGGGGGAAGTTGAATATGTGTTTGTTTTTCGAATTTGAGCTCTATCTGAAATGGGCACTTTTCATGCTATAAGCAGTTTTTCCTAACAAATGCAAGATATAACATGGGCTATATCCGCAAGGAGACATCAGATCTGCAAAAGTCATGGTTTTTTGGTCTTCGGGGAGGCGGGGGAACATGAATATGTGTTTGTTTTTCGAATTTGAGCTCTATCTGCAATGGGCATTTTTCATGCTATAAGCAGGTTTTCCTAACAAATGCAAGATATAACATGGGCTATCTCCGCAAGGAGACATGAGATCTGCATAACTCGTGGTTTTTTGGTCTTCGGTGAGCCGGGGGAACAGGAATAAGTGTTTGTTTTTCGAATTTGAGCTCTATCTGCAATGGGCACTTTTCATGCTATAAGCCGTTTTTCCTAACAAATGCAAGATGTAACACGGGCTACCTCCGCAAGGAGACATCAGATCTGCAAAAGTCATGGTTTTTTGGTCTTCGGGGTGGTAGGGGAACATGAATATGTGTTTGTTTTTCGAATTTGAGCTCTATCTGCAAAGGGCACTTTTCATGCTATAAGCTCTATCTGAAATGGGTACTTTTCATGCTATAAGTAGGTTTTCCTAACAAATGCAAGATGTAACATGGGCTACCTCCGCAAGGAGACATCAGATCTGCAAAAGTCATGGTTTTTTGGTCTTCGGGGTGGTAGGGGAACATGAATATGTGTTCGTTTTTTGAATTTGAGCTCTATCTGCAATGGGCACTTTTCATGCTATAAGCAGTTTTTCCTAACAAATGCAAGATATAGCATGGGCTACCTCCGCGAGGAGACATCAGATCTGCAAAAGTCATGGTTTTTTGGTCTTCGCTGAGCTGGGGGAACATGAATATGTGTTTGTTTTTCGAATTTGAGCTCTTTCTGCAATGGGCACTTTTCATGCTAAAAGTAGTTTTTCCTAACAAATGCAAGATATAGCATGGGCTATCTCCGCAAGGAGACATCAGATCTGCAAAAGTCATGGTTTTTTGGTCTTCGGGGAGGCGGGGGAACAGGAATATGTGTTTGCTTTTCGAATTTGAGCTCTATCTGCAATGGGCACTTTTCATGCTATAAGCAGTTTTTCCTAACAAATGCAAGATGTAACATGGGCTACCTCCGCAAGGAGACATCAGATCTGCAAAAGTCATGGTTTTTTGGTCTTCGGGGTGGTAGGGGAACATGAATATGTGTTTGTTTTTTGAATTTGAGCTCTATCTGCAATGGGCACTTTTCATGCAATAAGCAGTTTTTCCTAACAAATGCAAGATATAGCATGGGCATGGAGACATCAGATCTGCAAAAGTCATGGTTTTTTGGTCTTCGGGGAGGCGGGGGAACATGAATATGTGTTTGTTTTTCGAATTTGAGCTCTATCTGCAATGGGCTCTTTTCATGCTATAAGCAGTTTTTCCTAACAAATGCAAGATATAACATGGGCTATCTCTGCAAGGAGAAATCAGATCTGCAAAAGTCATGGTTTTTTGGTCTTCGGGGAGGCTGGGGAACAGGAATAAGTGTTTTTTTGCGAATTTCAGCTCTATCTGCAATGGGCACTTTTCATGCTATAAGCAGTTTTTCCTAACAAATGCAAGATATAGCATGGGCTATCTCCGCAAGGAGACATCAGATCAGCAAAAGTCATGGTTTTTTGGTCTTCGGGGAGGCGGGGGAACATGAATATGTGTCTGTTTTTTGAATTTGAGCTCTATCTGCAATGGGCAATTTCATGCTATAAGCAGTTTTTCCTAACAAATGCAAGATATAACATGGGCTATCTCCGCAAGGACACATCAGATCTGCAAAAGTCATGGTTTTTTGGCCTTCGGGGAGGCGGGGGAACAGGAATAAGTGTTTCTTTTGCGAATTTGAGCTCTATCTGCAATGGGCACTTTTCATGCTATAAGCAGTTTTTCCAAACAAATGCAAGATAAAGCATGGGCTATCTCCGCAAGGAGACATCAGATCTGCAAAACTCATGGTTTTTTGGTCTTCGGGGAGGCGGGGGAACAGGAATATGTGTTTGCTTTTCGAATTTGAGCTCTATCTGCAATGGGCACTTTTCATGCTATAAGCAGTTTTTCCTAACAAATGCAAGATATAGCATGGGCTACCTCCGCGAGGAGACATCAGATCTTCAAAACTCATCGTTTTTTTGTCTTCGGGGAGGCGGGGGAACATGAATATTTGTTTGTTTTTCGAATTTGAGCTCTATCTGCAATGGGCTCTTTTCATGCTATAAGCAGTTTTTCCTAACAAATGCAAGATATAACATGGGCTATCTCTGCAAGGAGAAATCAGATCTGCAAAAGTCATGGTTTTTTGGTCTTCGGGTAGGCTGGGGAACAGGAATAAGTGTTTTTTTGCGAATTTGAGCTCTATCTGCAATGGGCACTTTTCATGCTATAAGCAGTTTTTCCTAACAAATGCAAGATATAACAAGGGCTATCTCCGCAAGGAGACATGAGATCTGCATAACTCGTGGTTTTTTGGTCTTCGGTGAGCCGGGGGAAGTTGAATATGTGTTTGTTTTTCGAATTTGAGCTCTATCTGAAATGGGCACTTTTCATGCTATAAGCAGTTTTTCCTAACAAATGCAAGATATAACATGGGCTATATCCGCAAGGAGACATCAGATCTGCAAAAGTCATGGTTTTTTGGTCTTCGGGGAGGCGGGGGAACATGAATATGTGTTTGTTTTTCGAATTTGAGCTCTATCTGCAATGGGCATTTTTCATGCTATAAGCAGGTTTTCCTAACAAATGCAAGATATAACATGGGCTATCTCCGCAAGGAGACATGAGATCTGCATAACTCGTGGTTTTTTGGTCTTCGGTGAGCCGGGGGAACAGGAATAAGTGTTTGTTTTTCGAATTTGAGCTCTATCTGCAATGGGCACTTTTCATGCTATAAGCCGTTTTTCCTAACAAATGCAAGATGTAACACGGGCTACCTCCGCAAGGAGACATCAGATCTGCAAAAGTCATGGTTTTTTGGTCTTCGGGGTGGTAGGGGAACATGAATATGTGTTTGTTTTTCGAATTTGAGCTCTATCTGCAATGGGCACTTTTCATGCTATAAGCAGTTTTTCCTAACAAATGCAAGATATAGCATGGGCTATCTCCGCAAGGAGACATCAGATCTGCAAAAGTCATGGTTTTTTGGTCTTCGGGGAGGCGGGGGAACATGAATATGTGTTTGTTTTTCGAATTTGAGCTCTATCTGCAATGGGCTCTTTTCATGCTATAAGCAGTTTTTCCTAACAAATGCAAGATATAGCATGGGCTATCTCCGCAAGGAGACATCAGATCTGCAAAAGTCATGGTTTTTTGGTCTTCGGGGAGGCGGGGGAACATGAATATGTGTTTGTTTTTCGAATTTGAGCTCTTTCTGCAATGGGCATTTTTCATGCTATAAGCAGTTTTTCCTAACAAATGGGCTATCTCTGCAAGGAGACATCAGATCTTCAAAACTCATCGTTTTTTTGTCTTCGGGGAGGCGGGGGAACATGAATATGTGTTTGTTTTTCGAATTTGAGCTCTATCTGCAAAGGGCACTTTTCTTGGTATAAGCCGTTTTTCCTAACAAATGCAAGATATAACACGGGCTATCTCCGCAAGGAGACATCAGATCTGCAAAACTCATGGTTTTTTGGTCTTCGGTGAACCAAGGGAACATGAATATGTGTTTGTTTTTCGAATTTGAGCTCTATCTGCAAAGGGCACTTTTCATGCTATAAGCTCTATCTGAAATGGGTACTTTTCATGCTATAAGTAGGTTTTCCTAACAAATGCAAGATGTAACATGGGCTACCTCCGCAAGGAGACATCAGATCTGCAAAAGTCATGGTTTTTTGGTCTTCGGGGTGGTAGGGGAACATGAATATGTGTTCGTTTTTTGAATTTGAGCTCTATCTGCAATGGGCACTTTTCATGCTATAAGCAGTTTTTCCTAACAAATGCAAGATATAGCATGGGCTACCTCCGCGAGGAGACATCAGATCTGCAAAAGTCATGGTTTTTTGGTCTTCGGGGAGGCGGGGGAACAGGAATATGTGTTTGCTTTTCGAATTTGAGCTCTATCTGCAATGGGCACTTTTCATGCTATAAGCAGTTTTTCCTAACAAATGCAAGATATAGCATGGGCTACCTCCGCGAGGAGACATCAGATCTTCAAAACTCATCGTTTTTTTGTCTTCGGGGAGGCGGGGGAACATGAATATTTGTTTGTTTTTCGAATTTGAGCTCTATCTGCAATGGGCTCTTTTCATGCTATAAGCAGTTTTTCCTAACAAATGCAAGATGTAACATGGGCTATCTCTGCAAGGAGAAATCAGATCTGCAAAAGTCATGGTTTTTTGGTCTTCGGGTAGGCTGGGGAACAGGAATAAGTGTTTTTTTGCGAATTTGAGCTCTATCTGCAATGGGCACTTTTCATGCTATAAGCAGTTTTTCCTAACAAATGCAAGATATAACAAGGGCTATCTCCGCAAGGAGACATCAGATCTGCAAAAGTCATGGTTTCTTGGTCTTCGGGGAGGCGGGGGAACATGAATATGTGTTTGTTTTTCGAATTTGAGCTCTATCTGCAATGGGCTCTTTTCATGCTATAAGCAGTTTTTCCTAACAAATGCAAGATGTAACATGGGCTATCTCTGCAAGGAGAAATCAGATCTGCAAAAGTCATGGTTTTTTGGTCTTCGGGTAGGCTGGGGAACAGGAATAAGTGTTTTTTTTTGCGAATTTGAGCTCTATCTGCAATGGGCACTTTTCATGCTATAAGCAGTTTTTCCTAACAAATGCAAGATATAACAAGGGCTATCTCCGCAAGGAGACATGAGATCTGCATAACTCGTGGTTTTTTGGTCTTCGGTGAGCCGGGGGAAATTGAATATGTGTTTGTTTTTCGAATTTGAGCTCTATCTGAAATGGGCACTTTTCATGCTATAAGCAGTTTTTCCTAACAAATGCAAGATATAACATGGGCTATATCCGCAAGGAGACATCAGATCTGCAAAAGTCATGGTTTTTTGGTCTTCGGGGAGGCGGGGGAACATGAATATGTGTTTGTTTTTCGAATTTGAGCTCTATCTGCAATGCGCATTTTTCATGCTATAAGCAGGTTTTCCTAACAAATGCAAGATATAACATGGGCTATCTCCGCAAGGAGACATGAGATCTGCATAACTCGTGGTTTTTTGGTCTTCGGTGAGCCGGGGGAACAGGAATAAGTGTTTGTTTTTCGAATTTGAGCTCTATCTGCAATGGGCACTTTTCATGCTATAAGCAGTTTTTCCTAACAAATGCAAGATATAGCATGGGCTATCTACGCAAGGAGACATCAGATCAGCAAAAGTCATGGTTTTTTGGTCTTCGGGGAGGCGGGGGAACAGGAATATGTGTTTGCTTTTCGAATTTGAGCTCTATCTGCAATGGGCACTTTTCATGCTATAAGCAGTTTTTCCTAACAAATGCAAGATATAGCATGGGCTACCTCCGCGAGGAGACATCAGATCTGCAAAAGTCATGGTTTTTTGGTCTTCGCTGAGCTGGGGGAACATGAATATGTGTTTGTTTTTCGAATTTGAGCTCTTTCTGCAATGGGCACTTTTCATGCTAAAAGTAGTTTTTCCTAACAAATGCAAGATATAGCATGGGCTATCTCCGCAAGGAGACATCAGATCTGCAAAAGTCATGGTTTTTTGGTCTTCGGGGAGGCGGGGGAACAGGAATATGTGTTTGCTTTTCGAATTTGAGCTCTATCTGCAATGGGCACTTTTCATGCTATAAGCAGTTTTTCCTAACAAATGCAAGATGTAACATGGGCTACATCCGCAAGGAGACATCAGATCTGCAAAAGTCTTGGTTTTTTGGTCTTCGGGGTGGTAGGGGAACATGAATATGTGTTTGTTTTTTGAATTTGAGCTCTATCTGCAATGGGCACTTTTCATGCTATAAGCAGTTTTTCCTAACAAATGCAAGATATAGCATGGGCTATCTCCGCAAGGAGACATCAGATCTGCAAAAGTCATGGTTTCTTGGTCTTCGGGGAGGCGGGGGAACATGAATATGTGTTTGTTTTTCGAATTTGAGCTCTATCTGCAATGGGCTCTTTTCATGCTATAAGCAGTTTTTCCTAACAAATGCAAGATATAACATGGGCTATCTCTGCAAGGAGACATCAGATCTGCAAAAGTCATGGTTTTTTGGTCTTCGCTGAGCTGGGGGAACATGAATATGTGTTTGTTTTTCGAATTTGAGCTCTTTCTGCAATGGGCACTTTTCATGCTAAAAGTAGTTTTTCCTAACAAATGCAAGATATAGCATGGGCTATCTCCGCAAGGAGACATCAGATCTGCAAAAGTCATGGTTTTTTGGTCTTCGGGGAGGCGGGGGAACAGGAATATGTGTTTGCTTTTCGAATTTGAGCTCTATCTGCAATGGGCACTTTTCATGCTATAAGCAGTTTTTCCTAACAAATGCAAGATGTAACATGGGCTACCTCCGCAAGGAGACATCAGATCTGCAAAAGTCATGGTTTTTTGGTCTTCGGGGTGGTAGGGGAACATGAATATGTGTTTGTTTTTTGAATTTGAGCTCTATCTGCAATGGGCACTTTTCATGCAATAAGCAGTTTTTCCTAACAAATGCAAGATATAGCATGGGCATGGAGACATCAGATCTGCAAAAGTCATGGTTTTTTGGTCTTCGGGGAGGCGGGGGAACATGAATATGTGTTTGTTTTTCGAATTTGAGCTCTATCTGCAATGGGCTCTTTTCATGCTATAAGCAGTTTTTCCTAACAAATGCAAGATATAACATGGGCTATCTCTGCAAGGAGAAATCAGATCTGCAAAAGTCATGGTTTTTTGGTCTTCGGGGAGGCTGGGGAACAGGAATAAGTGTTTTTTTGCGAATTTCAGCTCTATCTGCAATGGGCACTTTTCATGCTATAAGCAGTTTTTCCTAACAAATGCAAGATATAGCATGGGCTATCTCCGCAAGGAGACATCAGATCAGCAAAAGTCATGGTTTTTTGGTCTTCGGGGAGGCGGGGGAACATGAATATGTGTCTGTTTTTTGAATTTGAGCTCTATCTGCAATGGGCAATTTCATGCTATAAGCAGTTTTTCCTAACAAATGCAAGATATAACATGGGCTATCTCCGCAAGGACACATCAGATCTGCAAAAGTCATGGTTTTTTGGCCTTCGGGGAGGCGGGGGAACAGGAATAAGTGTTTCTTTTGCGAATTTGAGCTCTATCTGCAATGGGCACTTTTCATGCTATAAGCAGTTTTTCCAAACAAATGCAAGATAAAGCATGGGCTATCTCCGCAAGGAGACATCAGATCTGCAAAACTCATGGTTTTTTGGTCTTCGGGGAGGCGGGGGAACAGGAATATGTGTTTGCTTTTCGAATTTGAGCTCTATCTGCAATGGGCACTTTTCATGCTATAAGCAGTTTTTCCTAACAAATGCAAGATATAGCATGGGCTACCTCCGCGAGGAGACATCAGATCTTCAAAACTCATCGTTTTTTTGTCTTCGGGGAGGCGGGGGAACATGAATATTTGTTTGTTTTTCGAATTTGAGCTCTATCTGCAATGGGCTCTTTTCATGCTATAAGCAGTTTTTCCTAACAAATGCAAGATATAACATGGGCTATCTCTGCAAGGAGAAATCAGATCTGCAAAAGTCATGGTTTTTTGGTCTTCGGGTAGGCTGGGGAACAGGAATAAGTGTTTTTTTGCGAATTTGAGCTCTATCTGCAATGGGCACTTTTCATGCTATAAGCAGTTTTTCCTAACAAATGCAAGATATAACAAGGGCTATCTCCGCAAGGAGACATGAGATCTGCATAACTCGTGGTTTTTTGGTCTTCGGTGAGCCGGGGGAAGTTGAATATGTGTTTGTTTTTCGAATTTGAGCTCTATCTGAAATGGGCACTTTTCATGCTATAAGCAGTTTTTCCTAACAAATGCAAGATATAACATGGGCTATATCCGCAAGGAGACATCAGATCTGCAAAAGTCATGGTTTTTTGGTCTTCGGGGAGGCGGGGGAACATGAATATGTGTTTGTTTTTCGAATTTGAGCTCTATCTGCAATGGGCATTTTTCATGCTATAAGCAGGTTTTCCTAACAAATGCAAGATATAACATGGGCTATCTCCGCAAGGAGACATGAGATCTGCATAACTCGTGGTTTTTTGGTCTTCGGTGAGCCGGGGGAACAGGAATAAGTGTTTGTTTTTCGAATTTGAGCTCTATCTGCAATGGGCACTTTTCATGCTATAAGCCGTTTTTCCTAACAAATGCAAGATGTAACACGGGCTACCTCCGCAAGGAGACATCAGATCTGCAAAAGTCATGGTTTTTTGGTCTTCGGGGTGGTAGGGGAACATGAATATGTGTTTGTTTTTCGAATTTGAGCTCTATCTGCAATGGGCACTTTTCATGCTATAAGCAGTTTTTCCTAACAAATGCAAGATATAGCATGGGCTATCTCCGCAAGGAGACATCAGATCTGCAAAAGTCATGGTTTTTTGGTCTTCGGGGAGGCGGGGGAACATGAATATGTGTTTGTTTTTCGAATTTGAGCTCTATCTGCAATGGGCTCTTTTCATGCTATAAGCAGTTTTTCCTAACAAATGCAAGATATAGCATGGGCTATCTCCGCAAGGAGACATCAGATCTGCAAAAGTCATGGTTTTTTGGTCTTCGGGGAGGCGGGGGAACATGAATATGTGTTTGTTTTTCGAATTTGAGCTCTTTCTGCAATGGGCATTTTTCATGCTATAAGCAGTTTTTCCTAACAAATGGGCTATCTCTGCAAGGAGACATCAGATCTTCAAAACTCATCGTTTTTTTGTCTTCGGGGAGGCGGGGGAACATGAATATGTGTTTGTTTTTCGAATTTGAGCTCTATCTGCAAAGGGCACTTTTCTTGGTATAAGCCGTTTTTCCTAACAAATGCAAGATATAACACGGGCTATCTCCGCAAGGAGACATCAGATCTGCAAAACTCATGGTTTTTTGGTCTTCGGTGAACCAAGGGAACATGAATATGTGTTTGTTTTTCGAATTTGAGCTCTATCTGCAAAGGGCACTTTTCATGCTATAAGCTCTATCTGAAATGGGTACTTTTCATGCTATAAGTAGGTTTTCCTAACAAATGCAAGATGTAACATGGGCTACCTCCGCAAGGAGACATCAGATCTGCAAAAGTCATGGTTTTTTGGTCTTCGGGGTGGTAGGGGAACATGAATATGTGTTCGTTTTTTGAATTTGAGCTCTATCTGCAATGGGCACTTTTCATGCTATAAGCAGTTTTTCCTAACAAATGCAAGATATAGCATGGGCTACCTCCGCGAGGAGACATCAGATCTGCAAAAGTCATGGTTTTTTGGTCTTCGGGGAGGCGGGGGAACAGGAATATGTGTTTGCTTTTCGAATTTGAGCTCTATCTGCAATGGGCACTTTTCATGCTATAAGCAGTTTTTCCTAACAAATGCAAGATATAGCATGGGCTACCTCCGCGAGGAGACATCAGATCTTCAAAACTCATCGTTTTTTTGTCTTCGGGGAGGCGGGGGAACATGAATATTTGTTTGTTTTTCGAATTTGAGCTCTATCTGCAATGGGCTCTTTTCATGCTATAAGCAGTTTTTCCTAACAAATGCAAGATGTAACATGGGCTATCTCTGCAAGGAGAAATCAGATCTGCAAAAGTCATGGTTTTTTGGTCTTCGGGTAGGCTGGGGAACAGGAATAAGTGTTTTTTTGCGAATTTGAGCTCTATCTGCAATGGGCACTTTTCATGCTATAAGCAGTTTTTCCTAACAAATGCAAGATATAACAAGGGCTATCTCCGCAAGGAGACATCAGATCTGCAAAAGTCATGGTTTCTTGGTCTTCGGGGAGGCGGGGGAACATGAATATGTGTTTGTTTTTCGAATTTGAGCTCTATCTGCAATGGGCTCTTTTCATGCTATAAGCAGTTTTTCCTAACAAATGCAAGATGTAACATGGGCTATCTCTGCAAGGAGAAATCAGATCTGCAAAAGTCATGGTTTTTTGGTCTTCGGGTAGGCTGGGGAACAGGAATAAGTGTTTTTTTTTGCGAATTTGAGCTCTATCTGCAATGGGCACTTTTCATGCTATAAGCAGTTTTTCCTAACAAATGCAAGATATAACAAGGGCTATCTCCGCAAGGAGACATGAGATCTGCATAACTCGTGGTTTTTTGGTCTTCGGTGAGCCGGGGGAAATTGAATATGTGTTTGTTTTTCGAATTTGAGCTCTATCTGAAATGGGCACTTTTCATGCTATAAGCAGTTTTTCCTAACAAATGCAAGATATAACATGGGCTATATCCGCAAGGAGACATCAGATCTGCAAAAGTCATGGTTTTTTGGTCTTCGGGGAGGCGGGGGAACATGAATATGTGTTTGTTTTTCGAATTTGAGCTCTATCTGCAATGCGCATTTTTCATGCTATAAGCAGGTTTTCCTAACAAATGCAAGATATAACATGGGCTATCTCCGCAAGGAGACATGAGATCTGCATAACTCGTGGTTTTTTGGTCTTCGGTGAGCCGGGGGAACAGGAATAAGTGTTTGTTTTTCGAATTTGAGCTCTATCTGCAATGGGCACTTTTCATGCTATAAGCAGTTTTTCCTAACAAATGCAAGATATAGCATGGGCTATCTCCGCAAGGAGACATCAGATCAGCAAAAGTCATGGTTTTTTGGTCTTCGGGGAGGCGGGGGAACAGGAATATGTGTTTGCTTTTCGAATTTGAGCTCTATCTGCAATGGGCACTTTTCATGCTATAAGCAGTTTTTCCTAACAAATGCAAGATATAGCATGGGCTACCTCCGCGAGGAGACATCAGATCTGCAAAAGTCATGGTTTTTTGGTCTTCGCTGAGCTGGGGGAACATGAATATGTGTTTGTTTTTCGAATTTGAGCTCTTTCTGCAATGGGCACTTTTCATGCTAAAAGTAGTTTTTCCTAACAAATGCAAGATATAGCATGGGCTATCTCCGCAAGGAGACATCAGATCTGCAAAAGTCATGGTTTTTTGGTCTTCGGGGAGGCGGGGGAACAGGAATATGTGTTTGCTTTTCGAATTTGAGCTCTATCTGCAATGGGCACTTTTCATGCTATAAGCAGTTTTTCCTAACAAATGCAAGATGTAACATGGGCTACATCCGCAAGGAGACATCAGATCTGCAAAAGTCTTGGTTTTTTGGTCTTCGGGGTGGTAGGGGAACATGAATATGTGTTTGTTTTTTGAATTTGAGCTCTATCTGCAATGGGCACTTTTCATGCTATAAGCAGTTTTTCCTAACAAATGCAAGATATAGCATGGGCTATCTCCGCAAGGAGACATCAGATCTGCAAAAGTCATGGTTTCTTGGTCTTCGGGGAGGCGGGGGAACATGAATATGTGTTTGTTTTTCGAATTTGAGCTCTATCTGCAATGGGCTCTTTTCATGCTATAAGCAGTTTTTCCTAACAAATGCAAGATATAACATGGGCTATCTCTGCAAGGAGAAATCAGATCTGCAAAAGTCATGGTTTTTTGGTCTTCGGGTAGGCTGGGGAACAGGAATAAGTGTTTTTTTTGCGAATTTGAGCTCTATCTGCAATGGGCACTTTTCATGCTATAAGCAGTTTTTCCTAACAAATGCAAGATATAACAAGGGCTATCTCCGCAAGGAGACATGAGATCTGCATAACTCGTGGTTTTTTGGTCTTCGGTGAGCCGGGGGAAGTTGAATATGTGTTTGTTTTTCGAATTTGAGCTCTATCTGAAATGGGCACTTTTCATGCTATAAGCAGTTTTTCCTAACAAATGCAAGATATAACATGGGCTATATCCGCAAGGAGACATCAGATCTGCAAAAGTCATGGTTTTTTGGTCTTCGGGGAGGCGGGGGAACATGAATATGTGTTTGTTTTTCGAATTTGAGCTCTATCTGCAATGCGCATTTTTCATGCTATAAGCAGGTTTTCCTAACAAATGCAAGATATAACATGGGCTATCTCCGCAAGGAGACATGAGATCTGCATAACTCGTGGTTTTTTGGTCTTCGGTGAGCCGGGGGAACAGGAATAAGTGTTTGTTTTTCGAATTTGAGCTCTATCTGCAATGGGCACTTTTCATGCTATAAGCCGTTTTTCCTAACAAATGCAAGATGTAACACGGGCTACCTCCGCAAGGAGACATCAGATCTGCAAAAGTCATGGTTTTTTGGTCTTCGGGGAGGCGGGGGAACATGAATATGTGTTTGTTTTTCGAATTTGAGCTCTATCTGCAATGGGCTCTTTTCATGCTATAAGCAGTTTTTCCTAACAAATGCAAGATATAGCATGGGCTATCTCCGCAAGGAGACATCAGATCTGCAAAAGTCATGGTTTTTTGGTCTTCGGGGAGGCGGGGGAACATGAATATGTGTTTGTTTTTCGAATTTGAGCTCTTTCTTCAATGGGCATTTTTCATGCTATAAGCAGTTTTTCCTAACAAATGGGCTATCTCTGCAAGGAGACATCAGATCTTCAAAACTCATCGTTTTTTTGTCTTCGGGGAGGCGGGGGAACATGAATATGTGTTTGTTTTTCGAATTTGAGCTCTTTCTGCAATGGGCATTTTTCATGCTATAAGCAGTTTTTCCTAACAAATGCAAGATATAACAAGGGCTATCTCCGCAAGGAGACATGAGATCTGCATAACTCGTGGTTTTTTGGTCTTCGGTGAGCCGGGGGAAGTTGAATATGTGTTTGTTTTTCGAATTTGAGCTCTATCTGCAAAGGGCACTTTTCTTGGTATAAGCCGTTTTTCCTAACAAATGCAAGATATAACACGGGCTATCTCCGCAAGGAGACATCAGATCTGCAAAACTCATGGTTTTTTGGTCTTCGGTGAACCAAGGGAACATGAATATGTGTTTGTTTTTCGAATTTGAGCTCTATCTGCAAAGGGCACTTTTCATGCTATAAGCTCTATCTGAAATGGGTACTTTTCATGCTATAAGTAGGTTTTCCTAACAAATGCAAGATGTAACATGGGCTACCTCCGCAAGGAGACATCAGATCTGCAAAAGTCATGGTTTTTTGGTCTTCGGGGTGGTAGGGGAACATGAATATGTGTTCGTTTTTTGAATTTGAGCTCTATCTGCAATGGGCACTTTTCATGCTATAAGCAGTTTTTCCTAACAAATGCAAGATATAGCATGGGCTATCTCCGCAAGGAGACATCAGATCTGCAAAAGTCATGGTTTTTTGGTCTTCGGGGAGGCTGGGGAACATGAATATGTGTTTGTTTTTTGAATTTGAGCTCTATCTGCAATGGGCACTTTTCATGCTATAAGCAGTTTTTCCTAACAAATGCAAGATATAGCATGGGCTATCTCCGCAAGGAGACATCAGATCTGCAAAAGTCATGGTTTTTTGGTCTTCGGGGAGGCGGGGGAACATGAATATGTGTTTGTTTTTCGAATTTGAGCTCTATCTGCAATGGGCTCTTTTCATGCTATAAGCAGTTTTTCCTAACAAATGCAAGATATAACATGGGCTATCTCTGCAAGGAGAAATCAGATCTGCAAAAGTCATGGTTTTTTGGTCTTCGGGGAGGCTGGGGAACAGGAATAAGTGTTTTTTTGCGAATTTGAGCTCTATCTGCAATGGGCACTTTTCATGCTATAAGCAGTTTTTCCTAACAAATGCAAGATATAGCATGGGCTATCTCCGCAAGGAGACATCAGATCAGCAAAAGTCATGGTTTTTTGGTCTTCGGGGAGGCGGGGGAACATGAATATGTGTCTGTTTTTTGAATTTGAGCTCTATCTGCAATGGGCAATTTCATGCTATAAGCAGTTTTTCCTAACAAATGCAAGATATAACATGGGCTATCTCCGCAAGGACACATCAGATCTGCAAAAGTCATGGTTTTTTGGCCTTCGGGGAGGCGGGGGAACAGGAATAAGTGTTTCTTTTGCGAATTTGAGCTCTATCTGCAATGGGCACTTTTCATGCTATAAGCAGTTTTTCCTAACAAATGCAAGATGTAACATGGGCTACCTCCGCAAGGAGACATCAGATCTGCAAAAGTCATGGTTTTTTGGTCTTCGGGGTGGTAGGGGAACATGAATATGTGTTTGTTTTTTGAATTTGAGCTCTATCTGCAATGGGCACTTTTCATGCTATAAGCAGTTTTTCCTAACAAATGCAAGATATAGCATGGGCTACCTCCGCGAGGAGACATCAGATCTGCAAAAGTCATGGTTTTTTGGTCTTCGCTGAGCTGGGGGAACATGAATATGTGTTTGTTTTTCGAATTTGAGCTCTTTCTGCAATGGGCACTTTTCATGCTAAAAGTAGTTTTTCCTAACAAATGCAAGATATAGCATGGGCTATCTCCGCAAGGAGACATCAGATCTGCAAAAGTCATGGTTTTTTTGTCTTCGGGGAGGCGGGGGAACAGGAATATGTGTTTGCTTTTCGAATTTGAGCTCTATCTGCAATGGGCACTTTTCATGCTATAAGCAGTTTTTCCTAACAAATGCAAGATGTAACATGGGCTACCTCCGCAAGGAGACATCAGATCTGCAAAAGTCATGGTTTTTTGGTCTTCGGGGTGGTAGGGGAACATGAATATGTGTTTGTTTTTTGAATTTGAGCTCTATCTGCAATGGGCACTTTTCATGCTATAAGCAGTTTTTCCTAACAAATGCAAGATATAGCATGGGCTATCTCCGCAAGGAGACATCAGATCTGCAAAAGTCATGGTTTCTTGGTCTTCGGGGAGGCGGGGGAACATGAATATGTGTTTGTTTTTCGAATTTGAGCTCTATCTGCAATGGGCTCTTTTCATGCTATAAGCAGTTTTTCCTAACAAATGCAAGATATAACATGGGCTATCTCTGCAAGGAGAAATCAGATCTGCAAAAGTCATGGTTTTTTGGTCTTCGGGTAGGCTGGGGAACAGGAATAAGTGTTTTTTTTGCGAATTTGAGCTCTATCTGCAATGGGCACTTTTCATGCTATAAGCAGTTTTTCCTAACAAATGCAAGATATAACAAGGGCTATCTCCGCAAGGAGACATGAGATCTGCATAACTCGTGGTTTTTTGGTCTTCGGTGAGCCGGGGGAAGTTGAATATGTGTTTGTTTTTCGAATTTGAGCTCTATCTGAAATGGGCACTTTTCATGCTATAAGCAGTTTTTCCTAACAAATGCAAGATATAACATGGGCTATATCCGCAAGGAGACATCAGATCTGCAAAAGTCATGGTTTTTTGGTCTTCGGGGAGGCGGGGGAACATGAATATGTGTTTGTTTTTCGAATTTGAGCTCTATCTGCAATGCGCATTTTTCATGCTATAAGCAGGTTTTCCTAACAAATGCAAGATATAACATGGGCTATCTCCGCAAGGAGACATGAGATCTGCATAACTCGTGGTTTTTTGGTCTTCGGTGAGCCGGGGGAACAGGAATAAGTGTTTGTTTTTCGAATTTGAGCTCTATCTGCAATGGGCACTTTTCATGCTATAAGCAGTTTTTCCTAACAAATGCAAGATATAGCATGGGCTATCTCCGCAAGGAGACATCAGATCAGCAAAAGTCATGGTTTTTTGGTCTTCGGGGAGGCGGGGGAACAGGAATATGTGTTTGCTTTTCGAATTTGAGCTCTATCTGCAATGGGCACTTTTCATGCTATAAGCAGTTTTTCCTAACAAATGCAAGATATAGCATGGGCTACCTCCGCGAGGAGACATCAGATCTGCAAAAGTCATGGTTTTTTGGTCTTCGCTGAGCTGGGGGAACATGAATATGTGTTTGTTTTTCGAATTTGAGCTCTTTCTGCAATGGGCACTTTTCATGCTAAAAGTAGTTTTTCCTAACAAATGCAAGATATAGCATGGGCTATCTCCGCAAGGAGACATCAGATCTGCAAAAGTCATGGTTTTTTGGTCTTCGGGGAGGCGGGGGAACAGGAATATGTGTTTGCTTTTCGAATTTGAGCTCTATCTGCAATGGGCACTTTTCATGCTATAAGCAGTTTTTCCTAACAAATGCAAGATGTAACATGGGCTACATCCGCAAGGAGACATCAGATCTGCAAAAGTCATGGTTTTTTGGTCTTCGGGGTGGTAGGGGAACATGAATATGTGTTTGTTTTTTGAATTTGAGCTCTATCTGCAATGGGCACTTTTCATGCTATAAGCAGTTTTTCCTAACAAATGCAAGATATAGCATGGGCTATCTCCGCAAGGAGACATCAGATCTGCAAAAGTCATGGTTTCTTGGTCTTCGGGGAGGCGGGGGAACATGAATATGTGTTTGTTTTTCGAATTTGAGCTCTATCTGCAATGGGCTCTTTTCATGCTATAAGCAGTTTTTCCTAACAAATGCAAGATATAACATGGGCTATCTCTGCAAGGAGAAATCAGATCTGCAAAAGTCATGGTTTTTTGGTCTTCGGGTAGGCTGGGGAACAGGAATAAGTGTTTTTTTTGCGAATTTGAGCTCTATCTGCAATGGGCACTTTTCATGCTATAAGCAGTTTTTCCTAACAAATGCAAGATATAACAAGGGCTATCTCCGCAAGGAGACATGAGATCTGCATAACTCGTGGTTTTTTGGTCTTCGGTGAGCCGGGGGAAGTTGAATATGTGTTTGTTTTTCGAATTTGAGCTCTATCTGAAATGGGCACTTTTCATGCTATAAGCAGTTTTTCCTAACAAATGCAAGATATAACATGGGCTATATCCGCAAGGAGACATCAGATCTGCAAAACTCATGGTTTTTTGGTCTTCGGGGAGGCGGGGGAACATGAATATGTGTTTGTTTTTCGAATTTGAGCTCTATCTGCAATGCGCATTTTTCATGCTATAAGCAGGTTTTCCTAACAAATGCAAGATATAACATGGGCTATCTCCGCAAGGAGACATGAGATCTGCATAACTCGTGGTTTTTTGGTCTTCGGTGAGCCGGGGGAACAGGAATAAGTGTTTGTTTTTCGAATTTGAGCTCTATCTGCAATGGGCACTTTTCATGCTATAAGCCGTTTTTCCTAACAAATGCAAGATATAGCATGGGCTATCTCCGCAAGGAGACATCAGATCAGCAAAAGTCATGGTTTTTTGGTCTTCGGGGAGGCGGGGGAACAGGAATATGTGTTTGCTTTTCGAATTTGAGCTCTATCTGCAATGGGCACTTTTCATGCTATAAGCAGTGGGCTACCTCCGCGAGGAGACATCAGATCTGCAAAAGTCATGGTTTTTTGGTCTTCGCTGAGCTGGGGGAACATGAATATGTGTTTGTTTTTCGAATTTGAGCTCTTTCTGCAATGGGCACTTTTCATGCTAAAAGTAGTTTTTCCTAACAAATGCAAGATATAGCATGGGCTATCTCCGCAAGGAGACATCAGATCTGCAAAAGTCATGGTTTTTTGGTCTTCGGGGAGGCGGGGGAACAGGAATATGTGTTTGCTTTTCGAATTTGAGCTCTATCTGCAATGGGCACTTTTCATGCTATAAGCAGTTTTTCCTAACAAATGCAAGATGTAACATGGGCTACCTCCGCAAGGAGACATCAGATCTGCAAAAGTCATGGTTTTTTGGTCTTCGGGGTGGTAGGGGAACATGAATATGTGTTTGTTTTTTGAATTTGAGCTCTATCTGCAATGGGCACTTTTCATGCTATAAGCAGTTTTTCCTAACAAATGCAAGATATAGCATGGGCTATCTCCGCAAGGAGACATCAGATCTGCAAAAGTCATGGTTTCTTGGTCTTCGGGGAGGCGGGGGAACATGAATATGTGTTTGTTTTTCGAATTTGAGCTCTATCTGCAATGGGCTCTTTTCATGCTATAAGCAGTTTTTCCTAACAAATGCAAGATATAACATGGGCTATCTCTGCAAGGAGAAATCAGATCTGCAAAAGTCATGGTTTTTTGGTCTTCGGGTAGGCTGGGGAACAGGAATAAGTGTTTTTTTTGCGAATTTGAGCTCTATCTGCAATGGGCACTTTTCATGCTATAAGCAGTTTTTCCTAACAAATGCAAGATATAACAAGGGCTATCTCCGCAAGGAGACATGAGATCTGCATAACTCGTGGTTTTTTGGTCTTCGGTGAGCCGGGGGAAGTTGAATATGTGTTTGTTTTTCGAATTTGAGCTCTATCTGAAATGGGCACTTTTCATGCTATAAGCAGTTTTTCCTAACAAATGCAAGATATAACATGGGCTATATCCGCAAGGAGACATCAGATCTGCAAAACTCATGGTTTTTTGGTCTTCGGGGAGGCGGGGGAACATGAATATGTGTTTGTTTTTCGAATTTGAGCTCTATCTGCAATGCGCATTTTTCATGCTATAAGCAGGTTTTCCTAACAAATGCAAGATATAACATGGGCTATCTCCGCAAGGAGACATGAGATCTGCATAACTCGTGGTTTTTTGGTCTTCGGTGAGCCGGGGGAACAGGAATAAGTGTTTGTTTTTCGAATTTGAGCTCTATCTGCAATGGGCACTTTTCATGCTATAAGCCGTTTTTCCTAACAAATGCAAGATGTAACACGGGCTACCTCCGCAAGGAGACATCAGATCTGCAAAAGTCATGGTTTTTTGGTCTTCGGGGAGGCGGGGGAACATGAATATGTGTTTGTTTTTCGAATTTGAGCTCTATCTGCAATGGGCTCTTTTCATGCTATAAGCAGTTTTTCCTAACAAATGCAAGATATAGCATGGGCTATCTCCGCAAGGAGACATCAGATCTGCAAAAGTCATGGTTTTTTGGTCTTCGGGGAGGCGGGGGAACATGAATATGTGTTTGTTTTTCGAATTTGAGCTCTTTCTTCAATGGGCATTTTTCATGCTATAAGCAGTTTTTCCTAACAAATGGGCTATCTCTGCAAGGAGACATCAGATCTTCAAAACTCATCGTTTTTTTGTCTTCGGGGAGGCGGGGGAACATGAATATGTGTTTGTTTTTCGAATTTGAGCTCTTTCTGCAATGGGCATTTTTCATGCTATAAGCAGTTTTTCCTAACAAATGCAAGATATAACAAGGGCTATCTCCGCAAGGAGACATGAGATCTGCATAACTCGTGGTTTTTTGGTCTTCGGTGAGCCGGGGGAAGTTGAATATGTGTTTGTTTTTCGAATTTGAGCTCTATCTGCAAAGGGCACTTTTCTTGGTATAAGCCGTTTTTCCTAACAAATGCAAGATATAACACGGGCTATCTCCGCAAGGAGACATCAGATCTGCAAAACTCATGGTTTTTTGGTCTTCGGTGAACCAAGGGAACATGAATATGTGTTTGTTTTTCGAATTTGAGCTCTATCTGCAAAGGGCACTTTTCATGCTATAAGCTCTATCTGAAATGGGTACTTTTCATGCTATAAGTAGGTTTTCCTAACAAATGCAAGATGTAACATGGGCTACCTCCGCAAGGAGACATTAGATCTGCAAAAGTCATGGTTTTTTGGTCTTCGGGGTGGTAGGGGAACATGAATATGTGTTCGTTTTTTGAATTTGAGCTCTATCTGCAATGGGCACTTTTCATGCTATAAGCAGTTTTTCCTAACAAATGCAAGATATAGCATGGGCTATCTCCGCAAGGAGACATCAGATCTGCAAAAGTCATGGTTTTTTGGTCTTCGGGGAGGCTGGGGAACATGAATATGTGTTTGTTTTTTGAATTTGAGCTCTATCTGCAATGGGCACTTTTCATGCTATAAGCAGTTTTTCCTAACAAATGCAAGATATAGCATGGGCTATCTCCGCAAGGAGACATCAGATCTGCAAAAGTCATGGTTTTTTGGTCTTCGGGGAGGCGGGGGAACATGAATATGTGTTTGTTTTTCGAATTTGAGCTCTATCTGCAATGGGCTCTTTTCATGCTATAAGCAGTTTTTCCTAACAAATGCAAGATATAACATGGGCTATCTCTGCAAGGAGAAATCAGATCTGCAAAAGTCATGGTTTTTTGGTCTTCGGGGAGGCTGGGGAACAGGAATAAGTGTTTTTTTGCGAATTTGAGCTCTATCTGCAATGGGCACTTTTCATGCTATAAGCAGTTTTTCCTAACAAATGCAAGATATAGCATGGGCTATCTCCGCAAGGAGACATCAGATCAGCAAAAGTCATGGTTTTTTGGTCTTCGGGGAGGCGGGGGAACATGAATATGTGTCTGTTTTTTGAATTTGAGCTCTATCTGCAATGGGCAATTTCATGCTATAAGCAGTTTTTCCTAACAAATGCAAGATATAACATGGGCTATCTCCGCAAGGACACATCAGATCTGCAAAAGTCATGGTTTTTTGGCCTTCGGGGAGGCGGGGGAACAGGAATAAGTGTTTCTTTTGCGAATTTGAGCTCTATCTGCAATGGGCACTTTTCATGCTATAAGCAGTTTTTCCTAACAAATGCAAGATGTAACATGGGCTACCTCCGCAAGGAGACATCAGATCTGCAAAAGTCATGGTTTTTTGGTCTTCGGGGTGGTAGGGGAACATGAATATGTGTTTGTTTTTTGAATTTGAGCTCTATCTGCAATGGGCACTTTTCATGCAATAAGCAGTTTTTCCTAACAAATGCAAGATATAGCATGGGCTATCTCCGCAAGGAGACATCAGATCTGCAAAAGTCATGGTTTTTTGGTCTTCGTGGAGGCGGGGGAACATGAATATGTGTTTGTTTTTCGAATTTGAGCTCTATCTGCAATGGGCTCTTTTCATGCTATAAGCAGTTTTTCCTAACAAATGCAAGATATAACATGGGCTATCTCTGCAAGGAGAAATCAGATCTGCAAAAGTCATGGTTTTTTGGTCTTCGGGGAGGCTGGGGAACAGGAATAAGTGTTTTTTTGCAAATTTGAGCTCTATCTGCAATGGGCACTTTTCATGCTATAAGCAGTTTTTCCTAACAAATGCAAGATATAACAAGGGCTATCTCCGCAAGGAGACATGAGATCTGCATAACTCGTGGTTTTTTGGTCTTCGGTGAGCCGGGGGAAGTTGAATATGTGTTTGTTTTTCGAATTTGAGCTCTATCTGAAATGGGCACTTTTCATGCTATAAGCAGTTTTTCCTAACAAATGCAAGATATAACATGGGCTATATCCGCAAGGAGACATCAGATCTGCAAAAGTCATGGTTTTTTGGTCTTCGGGGAGGCGGGGGAACATGAATATGTGTTTGTTTTTCGAATTTGAGCTCTATCTGCAATGCGCATTTTTCATGCTATAAGCAGGTTTTCCTAACAAATGCAAGATATAACATGGGCTATCTCCGCAAGGAGACATGAGATCTGCATAACTCGTGGTTTTTTGGTCTTCGGTGAGCCGGGGGAACAGGAATAAGTGTTTGTTTTTCGAATTTGAGCTCTATCTGCAATGGGCACTTTTCATGCTATAAGCCGTTTTTCCTAACAAATGCAAGATGTAACACGGGCTACCTCCGCAAGGAGACATCAGATCTGCAAAAGTCATGGTTTTTTGGTCTTCGGGGAGGCTGGGGAACAGGAATAAGTGTTTTTTTGCGAATTTGAGCTCTATCTGCAATGGGCACTTTTCATGCTATAAGCAGTTTTTCCTAACAAATGCAAGATATAGCATGGGCTATCTCCGCAAGGAGACATCAGATCAGCAAAAGTCATGGTTTTTTGGTCTTCGGGGAGGCGGGGGAACATGAATATGTGTCTGTTTTTTGAATTTGAGCTCTATCTGCAATGGGCAATTTCATGCTATAAGCAGTTTTTCCTAACAAATGCAAGATATAACATGGGCTATCTCCGCAAGGACACATCAGATCTGCAAAAGTCATGGTTTTTTGGCCTTCGGGGAGGCGGGGGAACAGGAATAAGTGTTTCTTTTGCGAATTTGAGCTCTATCTGCAATGGGCACTTTTCATGCTATAAGCAGTTTTTCCTAACAAATGCAAGATGTAACATGGGCTACCTCCGCAAGGAGACATCAGATCTGCAAAAGTCATGGTTTTTTGGTCTTCGGGGTGGTAGGGGAACATGAATATGTGTTTGTTTTTTGAATTTGAGCTCTATCTGCAATGGGCACTTTTCATGCAATAAGCAGTTTTTCCTAACAAATGCAAGATATAGCATGGGCTATCTCCGCAAGGAGACATCAGATCTGCAAAAGTCATGGTTTTTTGGTCTTCGTGGAGGCGGGGGAACATGAATATGTGTTTGTTTTTCGAATTTGAGCTCTATCTGCAATGGGCTCTTTTCATGCTATAAGCAGTTTTTCCTAACAAATGCAAGATATAACATGGGCTATCTCTGCAAGGAGAAATCAGATCTGCAAAAGTCATGGTTTTTTGGTCTTCGGGGAGGCTGGGGAACAGGAATAAGTGTTTTTTTGCAAATTTGAGCTCTATCTGCAATGGGCACTTTTCATGCTATAAGCAGTTTTTCCTAACAAATGCAAGATATAACAAGGGCTATCTCCGCAAGGAGACATGAGATCTGCATAACTCGTGGTTTTTTGGTCTTCGGTGAGCCGGGGGAAGTTGAATATGTGTTTGTTTTTCGAATTTGAGCTCTATCTGAAATGGGCACTTTTCATGCTATAAGCAGTTTTTCCTAACAAATGCAAGATATAACATGGGCTATATCCGCAAGGAGACATCAGATCTGCAAAAGTCATGGTTTTTTGGTCTTCGGGGAGGCGGGGGAACATGAATATGTGTTTGTTTTTCGAATTTGAGCTCTATCTGCAATGCGCATTTTTCATGCTATAAGCAGGTTTTCCTAACAAATGCAAGATATAACATGGGCTATCTCCGCAAGGAGACATGAGATCTGCATAACTCGTGGTTTTTTGGTCTTCGGTGAGCCGGGGGAACAGGAATAAGTGTTTGTTTTTCGAATTTGAGCTCTATCTGCAATGGGCACTTTTCATGCTATAAGCCGTTTTTCCTAACAAATGCAAGATGTAACACGGGCTACCTCCGCAAGGAGACATCAGATCTGCAAAAGTCATGGTTTTTTGGTCTTCGGCGAGGCGGGGGAACATGAATATGTGTTTGTTTTTCGAATTTGAGCTCTATCTGCAATGGGCTCTTTTCATGCTATAAGCAGTTTTTCCTAACAAATGCAAGATATAGCATGGGCTATCTCCGCAAGGAGACATCAGATCTGCAAAAGTCATGGTTTTTTGGTCTTCGGGGAGGCGGGGGAACATGAATATGTGTTTGTTTTTCGAATTTGAGCTCTTTCTGCAATGGGCATTTTTCATGCTATAAGCAGTTTTTCCTAACAAATGGGCTATCTCTGCAAGGAGACATCAGATCTTCAAAACTCATCGTTTTTTTGTCTTCGGGGAGGCGGGGGAACATGAATATGTGTTTGTTTTTCGAATTTGAGCTCTTTCTGCAATGGGCATTTTTCATGCTATAAGCAGTTTTTCCTAACAAATGCAAGATATAACAAGGGCTATCTCCGCAAGGAGACATGAGATCTGCATAACTCGTGGTTTTTTGGTCTTCGGTGAGCCGGGGGAAGTTGAATATGTGTTTGTTTTTCGAATTTGAGCTCTATCTGCAAAGGGCACTTTTCTTGGTATAAGCCGTTTTTCCTAACAAATGCAAGATATAACACGGGCTATCTCCGCAAGGAGACATCAGATCTGCAAAACTCATGGTTTTTTGGTCTTCGGTGAACCAAGGGAACATGAATATGTGTTTGTTTTTCGAATTTGAGCTCTATCTGCAAAGGGCACTTTTCATGCTATAAGCTCTATCTGAAATGGGTACTTTTCATGCTATAAGTAGGTTTTCCTAACAAATGCAAGATGTAACATGGGCTACCTCCGCAAGGAGACATCAGATCTGCAAAAGTCATGGTTTTTTGGTCTTCGGGGTGGTAGGGGAACATGAATATGTGTTCGTTTTTTGAATTTGAGCTCTATCTGCAATGGGCACTTTTCATGCTATAAGCAGTTTTTCCTAACAAATGCAAGATATAGCATGGGCTATCTCCGCAAGGAGACATCAGATCTGCAAAAGTCATGGTTTTTTGGTCTCCGGGGAGGCTGGGGAACATGAATATGTGTTTGTTTTTTGAATTTGAGCTCTATCTGCAATGGGCACTTTTCATGCTATAAGCAGTTTTTCCTAACAAATGCAAGATATAGCATGGGCTATCTCCGCAAGGAGACATCAGATCTGCAAAAGTCATGGTTTTTTGGTCTTCGGGGAGGCGGGGGAACATGAATATGTGTTTGTTTTTCGAATTTGAGCTCTATCTGCAATGGGCTCTTTTCATGCTATAAGCAGTTTTTCCTAACAAATGCAAGATATAACATGGGCTATCTCTGCAAGGAGAAATCAGATCTGCAAAAGTCATGGTTTTTTGGTCTTCGGGGAGGCTGGGGAACAGGAATAAGTGTTTTTTTGCGAATTTGAGCTCTATCTGCAATGGGCACTTTTCATGCTATAAGCAGTTTTTCCTAACAAATGCAAGATATAGCATGGGCTATCTCCGCAAGGAGACATCAGATCAGCAAAAGTCATGGTTTTTTGGTCTTCGGGGAGGCGGGGGAACATGAATATGTGTCTGTTTTTTGAATTTGAGCTCTATCTGCAATGGGCAATTTCATGCTATAAGCAGTTTTTCCTAACAAATGCAAGATATAACATGGGCTATCTCCGCAAGGACACATCAGATCTGCAAAAGTCATGGTTTTTTGGCCTTCGGGGAGGCGGGGGAACAGGAATAAGTGTTTCTTTTGCGAATTTGAGCTCTATCTGCAATGGGCACTTTTCATGCTATAAGCAGTTTTTCCTAACAAATGCAAGATGTAACATGGGCTACCTCCGCAAGGAGACATCAGATCTGCAAAAGTCATGGTTTTTTGGTCTTCGGGGTGGTAGGGGAACATGAATATGTGTTTGTTTTTTGAATTTGAGCTCTATCTGCAATGGGCACTTTTCATGCTATAAGCAGTTTTTCCTAACAAATGCAAGATATAGCATGGGCTATCTCCGCAAGGAGACATCAGATCTGCAAAAGTCATGGTTTTTTGGTCTTCGGGGAGGCGGGGGAACATGAATATGTGTTTGTTTTTCGAATTTGAGCTCTATCTGCAATGGGCTCTTTTCATGCTATAAGCAGTTTTTCCTAACAAATGCAAGATATAGCATGGGCTATCTCCGCAAGGAGACATCAGATCAGCAAAAGTCATGGTTTTTTGGTCTTCGGGGAGGCGGGGGAACATGAATATGTGTCTGTTTTTTGAATTTGAGCTCTATCTGCAATGGGCAATTTCATGCTATAAGCAGTTTTTCCTAACAAATGCAAGATATAACATGGGCTATCTCCGCAAGGACACATCAGATCTGCAAAAGTCATGGTTTTTTGGCCTTCGGGGAGGCGGGGGAACAGGAATAAGTGTTTCTTTTGCGAATTTGAGCTCTATCTGCAATGGGCACTTTTCATGCTATAAGCAGTTTTTCCAAACAAATGCAAGATAAAGCATGGGCTATCTCCGCAAGGAGACATCAGATCTGCAAAACTCATGGTTTTTTGGTCTTCGGGGAGGCGGGGGAACAGGAATATGTGTTTGCTTTTCGAATTTGAGCTCTATCTGCAATGGGCACTTTTCATGCTATAAGCAGTTTTTCCTAACAAATGCAAGATATAGCATGGGCTACCTCCGCAAGGAGACATCAGATCTTCAAAACTCATCGTTTTTTTGTCTTCGGGGAGGCGGGGGAACATGAATATGTGTTTGTTTTTCGAATTTGAGCCCTTTCTGCAATGGGCACTTTTCATGCTATAAGCAGTTTTTCCTAACAAATGCAAAATATAACATGGGCTATCTTCGCAAGGAGACATCAGACCTTCAAAACTGATGGTTTTTTGGTCTTCGGGGAGGCGGGGGAACAGGAATATGTGTTTGCTTTTCGAATTTGAGCTCTATCTGCAATGGGCACTTTTCATGCTATAAGCAGTTTTTCCAAACAAATGCAAGATGTAGCATGGGCTATCTCCACAAGGAAACATGAGATCTGCAAAACTCATGTTTTTTGGTCTTCGGGGAGGCTGGGGAACATGAATATGTGTTTGTTTTTCGAATTTGAGCTCTTTCTGCAATGGGCATTTTTCATGCTATAAGCAGTTTTTCCTAACAAATGCAAGATATAACAAGGGCTATCTGCAAGGAGACATCAGATCTTCAAAACCCATCGTTTTTTTGTCTTCGGGGAGGTAGGGGAACATGAATATGTGTTTTTTGAATTTGAGCTCTTTCTGCAATGGGCACTTTTCATGCTATAAGCAGTTTCTCCTAACAAATGCAAGATGTAGCATGGGCTATCTCCACAAGGAAACATGAGATCTGCAAAAGTCATGGTTTTTTGGTCTTCGGGGAGGCTGGGGAACATGAATATGTGTTTGTTTTTCGAATTTGAGCTCTTTCTGCAATGGGCAGTTTTCATGCTATAAGCAGTTTTTCCTAACAAATGCAAGATATAACATGGGCTATCTCTGCAAGGAGACATCAGATCTTCAAAATTCATCGTTTCTTTGTCTTCGGGGAGGCGGGGGAACGTGAATATGTGTTTTTTTTCGAATTTGAGCTCTTTCTGCAATGGGCACTTTTCATGCTATAAGCAGTTTTTCCTAACAAATGCAAGATATAGCATTTGCTATCTCCGCAAGGAGACATCAGATCAGCAAAAGTCATGGTTTTTTGGTCTTCCGGGAGGCGGGGGAACATGAATATGTGTTTGTTTTTCGAATTTGAGCTCTATCTGCAATGGGCACTTTTCATGCTATAAGCAGTTTTTCCTAACAAATGCAAGATATAGCATGGGCTATCTCCGCAAGGAGACATCAGATCAGCAAAAGTCATGGTTTTTTGGTCTTCCGGGAGGCGGGGGAACATGAATATGTGTCTGTTTTTTGAATTTGAGCTCTATCTGCAATGGGTACTTTTCATGCTATAAGCAGTTTTTCCTAACAAATGCAAGATATAACATGGGCTATCTCCGCAAGGACACATCAGATCTGCAAAAGTCATGGTTTTTTGGCCTTCGGGGAGGCGGGGGAACAGGAATAAGTGTTTCTTTTTCGAATTAGAGCTCTATCTGCAATGGGCACTTTTCATGCTATAAGCAGTTTTTCCTAACAAATGCAAGATATAACACGGGCTATCTCCGCAAGGAGACATCAGATCTGCAAAACTCATGGTTTTTTGGTCTTCGGTGAACCAAGGGAACATGAATATGTGTTTGTTTTTCGAATTTGAGCTCTATCTGCAAAGGGCACTTTTCATGCTATAAGCTCTATCTGAAATGGGTACTTTTCATGCTATAAGTAGGTTTTCCTAACAAATGCAAGATGTAACATGGGCTACCTCCGCAAGGAGACATCAGATCTGCAAAAGTCATGGTTTTTTGGTCTTCGGGGTGGTAGGGGAACATGAATATGTGTTCTTTTTTGAATTTGAGCTCTATCTGCAATGGGCACTTTTCATGCTATAAGCAGTTTTTCCTAACAAATGCAAGATATAGCATGGGCTATCTCCGCAAGGAGACATCAGATCTGCAAAAGTCATGGTTTTTTGGTCTTCGGGGAGGCTGGGGAACATGAATATGTGTTTGTTTTTTGAATTTGAGCTCTATCTGCAATGGGCACTTTTCATGCTATAAGCAGTTTTTCCTAACAAATGCAAGATGTAGCATGGGCTATCTCCACAAGGAAACATGAGATCTGCAAAACTCATGTTTTTTGGTCTTCGGGGAGGCTGGGGAACATGAATATGTGTTTGTTTTTCGAATTTGAGCTCTTTCTGCAATGGGCATTTTTCATGCTATAAGCAGTTTTTCCTAACAAATGCAAGATATAACAAGGGCTATCTGCAAGGAGACATCAGATCTTCAAAACCCATCGTTTTTTTGTCTTCGGGGATGTAGGGGAACATGAATATGTGTTTTTTGAATTTGAGCTCTTTCTGCAATGGGCACTTTTCATGCTATAAGCAGTTTCTCCTAACAAATGCAAGATGTAGCATGGGCTATCTCCACAAGGAAACATGAGATCTGCAAAAGTCATGGTTTTTTGGTCTTCGGGGAGGCTGGGGAACATGAATATGTGTTTGTTTTTCGAATTTGAGCTCTTTCTGCAATGGGCAGTTTTCATGCTATAAGCAGTTTTTCCTAACAAATGCAAGATATAACATGGGCTATCTCTGCAAGGAGACATCAGATCTTCAAAATTCATCGTTTCTTTGTCTTCGGGGAGGCGGGGGAACGTGAATATGTGTTTTTTTTTCGAATTTGAGCTCTTTCTGCAATGGGCACTTTTCATGCTATAAGCAGTTTTTCCTAACAAATGCAAGATATAGCATTTGCTATCTCCGCAAGGAGACATCAGATCAGCAAAAGTCATGGTTTTTTGGTCTTCCGGGAGGCGGGGGAACATGAATATGTGTTTGTTTTTCGAATTTGAGCTCTATCTGCAATGGGCACTTTTCATGCTATAAGCAGTTTTTCCTAACAAATGCAAGATATAGCATGGGCTATCTCCGCAAGGAGACATCAGATCAGCAAAAGTCATGGTTTTTTGGTCTTCCGGGAGGCGGGGGAACATGAATATGTGTCTGTTTTTTGAATTTGAGCTCTATCTGCAATGGGTACTTTTCATGCTATAAGCAGTTTTTCCTAACAAATGCAAGATATAACATGGGCTATCTCCGCAAGGACACATCAGATCTGCAAAAGTCATGGTTTTTTGGCCTTCGGGGAGGCGGGGGAACAGGAATAAGTGTTTCTTTTTCGAATTAGAGCTCTATCTGCAATGGGCACTTTTCATGCTATAAGCAGTTTTTCCTAACAAATGCAAGATATTACACGGGCTATCTCCGCAAGGAGACATCAGATCTGCAAAACTCATGGTTTTTTGGTCTTCGGTGAACCAAGGGAACATGAATATGTGTTTGTTTTTCGAATTTGAGCTCTATCTGCAAAGGGCACTTTTCATGCTATAAGCTCTATCTGAAATGGGTACTTTTCATGCTATAAGTAGGTTTTCCTAACAAATGCAAGATGTAACATGGGCTACCTCCGCAAGGAGACATCAGATCTGCAAAAGTCATGGTTTTTTGGTCTTCGGGGTGGTAGGGGAACATGAATATGTGTTCTTTTTTGAATTTGAGCTCTATCTGCAATGGGCACTTTTCATGCTATAAGCAGTTTTTCCTAACAAATGCAAGATATAGCATGGGCTATCTCCGCAAGGAGACATCAGATCTGCAAAAGTCATGGTTTTTTGGTCTTCGGGGAGGCTGGGGAACATGAATATGTGTTTGTTTTTTGAATTTGAGCTCTATCTGCAATGGGCACTTTTCATGCTATAAGCAGTTTTTCCTAACAAATGCAAGATATAGCATGGGCTATCTCCGCAAGGAGACATCAGATCTGCAAAAGTCATGGTTTTTTGGTCTTCGGGGAGGCGGGGGAACATGAATATGTGTTTGTTTTTCGAATTTGAGCTCTATCTGCAATGGGCTCTTTTCATGCTATAAGCAGTTTTTCCTAACAAATGCAAGATATAACATGGGCTATCTCTGCAAGGAGAAATCAGATCTGCAAAAGTCATGGTTTTTTGGTCTTCGGGGAGGCTGGGGAACAGGAATAAGTGTTTTTTTGCGAATTTGAGCTCTATCTGCAATGGGCACTTTTCATGCTATAAGCAGTTTTTCCTAACAAATGCAAGATATAGCATGGGCTATCTCCGCAAGGAGACATCAGATCAGCAAAAGTCATGGTTTTTTGGTCTTCGGGGAGGCGGGGGAACATGAATATGTGTCTGTTTTTTGAATTTGAGCTCTATCTGCAATGGGCAATTTCATGCTATAAGCAGTTTTTCCTAACAAATGCAAGATGTAACATGGGCTACCTCCGCAAGGAGACATCAGATCTGCAAAAGTCATGGTTTTTTGGTCTTCGGGGTGGTAGGGGAACATGAATATGTGTTTGTTTTTTGAATTTGAGCTCTATCTGCAATGGGCACTTTTCATGCTATAAGCAGTTTTTCCTAACAAATGCAAGATATAGCATGGGCTATCTCCGCAAGGCGACATCAGATCTGCAAAAGTCATGGTTTTTTGGTCTTCGGGGAGGCGGGGGAACATGAATATGTGTTTGTTTTTCGAATTTGAGCTCTATCTGCAATGGGCTCTTTTCATGCTATAAGCAGTTTTTCCTAACAAATGCAAGATATAGCATGGGCTATCTCCGCAAGGAGACATCAGATCTGCAAAAGTCATGGTTTTTTGGTCTTCGGGGAGGCGGGGGAACATGAATATGTGTTTGTTTTTCGAATTTGAGCTCTTTCTGCAATGGGCATTTTTCATGCTATAAGCAGTTTTTCCTAACAAATGGGCTATCTCTGCAAGGAGACATCAGATCTTCAAAACTCATCGTTTTTTTGTCTTCGGGGAGGCGGGGGAACATGAATATGTGTTTGTTTTTCGAATTTGAGCTCTTTCTGCAATGGGCATTTTTCATGCTATAAGCAGTTTTTCCTAACAAATGCAAGATATAACAAGGGCTATCTCCGCAAGGAGACATGAGATCTGCATAACTCGTGGTTTTTTGGTCTTCGGTGAGCCGGGGGAAGTTGAATATGTGTTTGTTTTTCGAATTTGAGCTCTATCTGCAAAGGGCACTTTTCTTGGTATAAGCCGTTTTTCCTAACAAATGCAAGATATAACACGGGCTATCTCCGCAAGGAGACATCAGATCTGCAAAACTCATGGTTTTTTGGTCTTCGGTGAACCAAGGGAACATGAATATGTGTTTGTTTTTCGAATTTGAGCTCTATCTGCAAAGGGCACTTTTCATGCTATAAGCTCTATCTGAAATGGGTACTTTTCATGCTATAAGTAGGTTTTCCTAACAAATGCAAGATGTAACATGGGCTACCTCCGCAAGGAGACATCAGATCTGCAAAAGTCATGGTTTTTTGGTCTTCGGGGTGGTAGGGGAACATGAATATGTGTTCGTTTTTTGAATTTGAGCTCTATCTGCAATGGGCACTTTTCATGCTATAAGCAGTTTTTCCTAACAAATGCAAGATATAGCATGGGCTATCTCCGCAAGGAGACATCAGATCTGCAAAAGTCATGGTTTTTTGGTCTTCGGGGAGGCTGGGGAACATGAATATGTGTTTGTTTTTTTGAATTTGAGCTCTATCTGCAATGGGCACTTTTCATGCTATAAGCAGTTTTTCCTAACAAATGCAAGATATAGCATGGGCTATCTCCGCAAGGAGACATCAGATCTGCAAAAGTCATGGTTTTTTGGTCTTCGGGGAGGCGGGGGAACATGAATATGTGTTTGTTTTTCGAATTTGAGCTCTATCTGCAATGGGCTCTTTTCATGCTATAAGCAGTTTTTCCTAACAAATGCAAGATATAACATGGGCTATCTCTGCAAGGAGAAATCAGATCTGCAAAAGTCATGGTTTTTTGGTCTTCGGGGAGGCTGGGGAACAGGAATAAGTGTTTTTTTGCGAATTTGAGCTCTATCTGCAATGGGCACTTTTCATGCTATAAGCAGTTTTTCCTAACAAATGCAAGATATAGCATGGGCTATCTCCGCAAGGAGACATCAGATCAGCAAAAGTCATGGTTTTTTGGTCTTCGGGGAGGCGGGGGAACATGAATATGTGTCTGTTTTTTGAATTTGAGCTCTATCTGCAATGGGCAATTTCATGCTATAAGCAGTTTTTCCTAACAAATGCAAGATATAACATGGGCTATCTCCGCAAGGACACATCAGATCTGCAAAAGTCATGGTTTTTTGGCCTTCGGGGAGGCGGGGGAACAGGAATAAGTGTTTCTTTTGCGAATTTGAGCTCTATCTGCAATGGGCACTTTTCATGCTATAAGCAGTTTTTCCTAACAAATGCAAGATGTAACATGGGCTACCTCCGCAAGGAGACATCAGATCTGCAAAAGTCATGGTTTTTTGGTCTTCGGGGTGGTAGGGGAACATGAATATGTGTTTGTTTTTTGAATTTGAGCTCTATCTGCAATGGGCACTTTTCATGCTATAAGCAGTTTTTCCTAACAAATGCAAGATATAGCATGGGCTATCTCCGCAAGGAGACATCAGATCTGCAAAAGTCATGGTTTTTTGGTCTTCGGGGAGGCGGGGGAACATGAATATGTGTTTGTTTTTCGAATTTGAGCTCTATCTGCAATGGGCTCTTTTCATGCTATAAGCAGTTTTTCCTAACAAATGCAAGATATAACATGGGCTATCTCTGCAAGGAGAAATCAGATCTGCAAAAGTCATGGTTTTTTGGTCTTCGGGGAGGCTGGGGAACAGGAATAAGTGTTTTTTTGCGAATTTGAGCTCTATCTGCAATGGGCACTTTTCATGCTATAAGCAGTTTTTCCTAACAAATGCAAGATATAGCATGGGCTATCTCCGCAAGGAGACATCAGATCAGCAAAAGTCATGGTTTTTTGGTCTTCGGGGAGGCGGGGGAACATGAATATGTGTCTGTTTTTTGAATTTGAGCTCTATCTGCAATGGGCAATTTCATGCTATAAGCAGTTTTTCCTAACAAATGCAAGATATAACATGGGCTATCTCCGCAAGGACACATCAGATCTGCAAAAGTCATGGTTTTTTGGCCTTCGGGGAGGCGGGGGAACAGGAATAAGTGTTTCTTTTGCGAATTTGAGCTCTATCTGCAATGGGCACTTTTCATGCTATAAGCAGTTTTTCCTAACAAATGCAAGATATAGCATGGGCTACCTCCGCAAGGAGACATCAGATCTTCAAAACTCATCGTTTTTTTGTCTTCGGGGAGGCGGGGGAACATGAATATGTGTTTGTTTTTCGAATTTGAGCCCTTTCTGCAATGGGCACTTTTCATGCTATAAGCAGTTTTTCCTAACAAATGCAAAATATAACATGGGCTATCTTCGCAAGGAGACATCAGACCTTCAAAACTGATGGTTTTTTGGTCTTCGGGGAGGCGGGGGAACAGGAATATGTGTTTGCTTTTCGAATTTGAGCTCTATCTGCAATGGGCACTTTTCATGCTATAAGCAGTTTTTCCAAACAAATGCAAGATGTAGCATGGGCTATCTCCACAAGGAAACATGAGATCTGCAAAACTCATGTTTTTTGGTCTTCGGGGAGGCTGGGGAACATGAATATGTGTTTGTTTTTCGAATTTGAGCTCTTTCTGCAATGGGCATTTTTCATGCTATAAGCAGTTTTTCCTAACAAATGCAAGATATAACAAGGGCTATCTGCAAGGAGACATCAGATCTTCAAAACCCATCGTTTTTTTGTCTTCGGGGAGGTAGGGGAACATGAATATGTGTTTTTTGAATTTGAGCTCTTTCTGCAATGGGCACTTTTCATGCTATAAGCAGTTTCTCCTAACAAATGCAAGATGTAGCATGGGCTATCTCCACAAGGAAACATGAGATCTGCAAAAGTCATGGTTTTTTGGTCTTCGGGGAGGCTGGGGAACATGAATATGTGTTTGTTTTTTGAATTTGAGCTCTTTCTGCAATGGGCAGTTTTCATGCTATAAGCAGTTTTTCCTAACAAATGCAAGATATAACATGGGCTATCTCTGCAAGGAGACATCAGATCTTCAAAATTCATCGTTTCTTTGTCTTCGGGGAGGCGGGGGAACGTGAATATGTGTTTTTTTTTCGAATTTGAGCTCTTTCTGCAATGGGCACTTTTCATGCTATAAGCAGTTTTTCCTAACAAATGCAAGATATAGCATTTGCTATCTCCGCAAGGAGACATCAGATCAGCAAAAGTCATGGTTTTTTGGTCTTCCGGGAGGCGGGGGAACATGAATATGTGTTTGTTTTTCGAATTTGAGCTCTATCTGCAATGGGCACTTTTCATGCTATAAGCAGTTTTTCCTAACAAATGCAAGATATAGCATGGGCTATCTCCGCAAGGAGACATCAGATCAGCAAAAGTCATGGTTTTTTGGTCTTCCGGGAGGCGGGGGAACATGAATATGTGTCTGTTTTTTGAATTTGAGCTCTATCTGCAATGGGTACTTTTCATGCTATAAGCAGTTTTTCCTAACAAATGCAAGATATAACATGGGCTATCTCCGCAAGGACACATCAGATCTGCAAAAGTCATGGTTTTTTGGCCTTCGGGGAGGCGGGGGAACAGGAATAAGTGTTTCTTTTTCGAATTTGAGCTCTATCTGCAATGGGCACTTTTCATGCTATAAGCAGTTTTTCCTAACAAATGCAAGATATAACACGGGCTATCTCCGCAAGGAGACATCAGATCTGCAAAACTCATGGTTTTTTGGTCTTCGGTGAACCAAGGGAACATGAATATGTGTTTGTTTTTCGAATTTGAGCTCTATCTGCAAAGGGCACTTTTCATGCTATAAGCTCTATCTGAAATGGGTACTTTTCATGCTATAAGTAGGTTTTCCTAACAAATGCAAGATGTAACATGGGCTACCTCCGCAAGGAGACATCAGATCTGCAAAAGTCATGGTTTTTTGGTCTTCGGGGTGGTAGGGGAACATGAATATGTGTTCTTTTTTGAATTTGAGCTCTATCTGCAATGGGCACTTTTCATGCTATAAGCAGTTTTTCCTAACAAATGCAAGATATAGCATGGGCTATCTCCGCAAGGAGACATCAGATCTGCAAAAGTCATGGTTTTTTGGTCTTCGGGGAGGCTGGGGAACATGAATATGTGTTTGTTTTTTGAATTTGAGCTCTATCTGCAATGGGCACTTTTCATGCTATAAGCAGTTTTTCCTAACAAATGCAAGATATAGCATGGGCTATCTCCGCAAGGAGACATCAGATCTGCAAAAGTCATGGTTTTTTGGTCTTCGGGGAGGCGGGGGAACATGAATATGTGTTTGTTTTTCGAATTTGAGCTCTATCTGCAATGGGCTCTTTTCATGCTATAAGCAGTTTTTCCTAACAAATGCAAGATATAACATGGGCTATCTCTGCAAGGAGAAATCAGATCTGCAAAAGTCATGGTTTTTTGGTTTTCGGGGAGGCTGGGGAACAGGAATAAGTGTTTTTTTGCGAATTTGAGCTCTATCTGCAATGGGCACTTTTCATGCTATAAGCAGTTTTTCCTAACAAATGCAAGATATAGCATGGGCTATCTCCGCAAGGAGACATCAGATCAGCAAAAGTCATGGTTTTTTGGTCTTCGGGGAGGCGGGGGAACATGAATATGTGTCTGTTTTTTGAATTTGAGCTCTATCTGCAATGGGCAATTTCATGCTATAAGCAGTTTTTCCTAACAAATGCAAGATATAACATGGGCTATCTCCGCAAGGACACATCAGATCTGCAAAAGTCATGGTTTTTTGGCCTTCGGGGAGGCGGGGGAACAGGAATAAGTGTTTCTTTTGCGAATTTGAGCTCTATCTGCAATGGGCACTTTTCATGCTATAAGCAGTTTTTCCTAACAAATGCAAGATGTAACATGGGCTACCTCCGCAAGGAGACATCAGATCTGCAAAAGTCATGGTTTTTTGGTCTTCGGGGTGGTAGGGGAACATGAATATGTGTTTGTTTTTTGAATTTGAGCTCTATCTGCAATGGGCACTTTTCATGCTATAAGCAGTTTTTCCTAACAAATGCAAGATATAGCATGGGCTATCTCCGCAAGGAGACATCAGATCTGCAAAAGTCATGGTTTTTTGGTCTTCGGGGAGGCGGGGGAACATGAATATGTGTTTGTTTTTCGAATTTGAGCTCTATCTGCAATGGGCTCTTTTCATGCTATAAGCAGTTTTTCCTAACAAATGCAAGATATAACATGGGCTATCTCTGCAAGGAGAAATCAGATCTGCAAAAGTCATGGTTTTTTGGTCTTCGGGGAGGCTGGGGAACAGGAATAAGTGTTTTTTTGCGAATTTGAGCTCTATCTGCAATGGGCACTTTTCATGCTATAAGCAGTTTTTCCTAACAAATGCAAGATATAGCATGGGCTATCTCCGCAAGGAGACATCAGATCAGCAAAAGTCATGGTTTTTTGGTCTTCGGGGAGGCGGGGGAACATGAATATGTGTCTGTTTTTTGAATTTGAGCTCTATCTGCAATGGGCAATTTCATGCTATAAGCAGTTTTTCCTAACAAATGCAAGATATAACATGGGCTATCTCCGCAAGGACACATCAGATCTGCAAAAGTCATGGTTTTTTGGCCTTCGGGGAGGCGGGGGAACAGGAATAAGTGTTTCTTTTGCGAATTTGAGCTCTATCTGCAATGGGCACTTTTCATGCTATAAGCAGTTTTTCCAAACAAATGCAAGATAAAGCATGGGCTATCTCCGCAAGGAGACATCAGATCTGCAAAACTCATGGTTTTTTGGTCTTCGGGGAGGCGGGGGAACAGGAATATGTGTTTGCTTTTCGAATTTGAGCTCTATCTGCAATGGGCACTTTTCATGCTATAAGCAGTTTTTCCTAACAAATGCAAGATATAGCATGGGCTACCTCCGCAAGGAGACATCAGATCTTCAAAACTCATCGTTTTTTTGTCTTCGGGGAGGCGGGGGAACATGAATATGTGTTTGTTTTTCGAATTTGAGCCCTTTCTGCAATGGGCACTTTTCATGCTATAAGCAGTTTTTCCTAACAAATGCAAAATATAACATGGGCTATCTTCGCAAGGAGACATCAGACCTTCAAAACTGATGGTTTTTTGGTCTTCGGGGAGGCGGGGGAACAGGAATATGTGTTTGCTTTTCGAATTTGAGCTCTATCTGCAATGGGCACTTTTCATGCTATAAGCAGTTTTTCCAAACAAATGCAAGATGTAGCATGGGCTATCTCCACAAGGAAACATGAGATCTGCAAAACTCATGTTTTTTGGTCTTCGGGGAGGCTGGGGAACATGAATATGTGTTTGTTTTTCGAATTTGAGCTCTTTCTGCAATGGGCATTTTTCATGCTATAAGCAGTTTTTCCTAACAAATGCAAGATATAACAAGGGCTATCTGCAAGGAGACATCAGATCTTCAAAACCCATCGTTTTTTTGTCTTCGGGGAGGTAGGGGAACATGAATATGTGTTTGCTTTTCAAATTTGAGCTCTATCTGCAATGGGCACTTTTCATGCTATAAGCAGTTTTTCCTAACAAATGCAAGATATAGCATGGGCTATCTCCGCAAGGAGACATCAGATCTGCAAAAGTCATGGTTTTTTGGTCTTCGGGGAGGCGGGGGAACAGGAATATGTGTTTGCTTTTCAAATTTGAGCTCTATCTGCAATGGGCACTTTTCATGCTATAAGCAGTTTTTCCTAACAAATGCAAGATATAGCATGGGCTACCTCCGCGAGGAGACATCAGATCTGCAAAAGTCATGGTTTTTTGGTCTTCGCTGAGCTGGGGGAACATGAATATGTGTTTGTTTTTCGAATTTGAGCTCTTTCTGCAATGGGCACTTTTCATGCTATAAGCAGTTTTTCCTAACAAATGCAAGATATAGCATGGGCTATCTCCGCAAGGAGACATCAGATCTGCAAAAGTCATGGTTTTTTGGTCTTCGGGGAGGCGGGGGAACAGGAATATGTGTTTGCTTTTCAAATTTGAGCTCTATCTGCAATGGGCACTTTTCATGCTATAAGCAGTTTTTCCTAACAAATGCAAGATGTAACATGGGCTACCTCCGCAAGGAGACATCAGATCTGCAAAAGTCATGGTTTTTTGGTCTTCAGGGTGGTAGGGGAACATGAATATGTGTTTGTTTTTTGAATTTGAGCTCTATCTGCAATGGGCACTTTTCATGCTATAAGCAGTTTTTCCTAACAAATGCAAGATATAGCATGGGCTATCTCCGCAAGGAGACATCAGATCTGCAAAAGTCATGGTTTTTTGGTCTTCGGGGAGGCGGGGGAACATGAATATGTGTTTGTTTTTCGAATTTGAGCTCTATCTGCAATGGGCTCTTTTCATGCTATAAGCAGTTTTTCCTAACAAATGCAAGATATAACATGGGCTATCTCTGCAAGGAGAAATCAGATCTGCAAAAGTCATGGTTTTTTGGTCTTCGGGGAGGCTGGGGAACAGGAATAAGTGTTTTTTTGCGAATTTGAGCTCTATCTGCAATGGGCTCTTTTCATGCTATAAGCAGTTTTTCCTAACAAATGCAAGATATAGCATGGGCTATCTCCGCAAGGAGACATCAGATCAGCAAAAGTCATGGTTTTTTGGTCTTCGGGGAGGCGGGGGAACATGAATATGTGTCTGTTTTTTGAATTTGAGCTCTATCTGCAATGGGCAATTTCATGCTATAAGCAGTTTTTCCTAACAAATGCAAGATATAACATGGGCTATCTCCGCAAGGACACATCAGATCTGCAAAAGTCATGGTTTTTTGGCCTTCGGGGAGGCGGGGGAACAGGAATAAGTGTTTCTTTTGCGAATTTGAGCTCTATCTGCAATGGGCACTTTTCATGCTATAAGCAGTTTTTCCAAACAAATGCAAGATAAAGCATGGGCTATCTCCGCAAGGAGACATCAGATCTGCAAAACTCATGGTTTTTTGGTCTTCGGGGAGGCGGGGGAACAGGAATATGTGTTTGCTTTTCGAATTTGAGCTCTATCTGCAATGGGCACTTTTCATGCTATAAGCAGTTTTTCCTAACAAATGCAAGATATAGCATGGGCTACCTCCGCGAGGAGACATCAGATCTTCAAAACTCATCGTTTTTTTGTCTTCGGGGAGGCGGGGGAACATGAATATGTGTTTGTTTTTCGAATTTGAGCCCTTTCTGCAATGGGCACATTTCATGCTATAAGCAGTTTTTCCTAACAAATGCAAGATATAACATGGGCTATCTTCGCAAGGAGACATCAGACCTTCAAAACTCATGGTTTTTTGGTCTTCGGGGAGGCGGGGGAACATGAATATGTGTTTTTTGAATTTGAGCTCTTTCTGCAATGGGCACTTTTCATGCTATAAGCAGTTTCTCCTAACAAATGCAAGATGTAGCATGGGCTATCTCCACAAGGAAACATGAGATCTGCAAAAGTCATGGTTTTTTGGTCTTCGGGGAGGCTGGGGAACATGAATATGTGTTTGTTTTTCGAATTTGAGCTCTTTCTGCAATGGGCATTTTTCATGCTATAAGCAGTTTTTCCTAACAAATGCAAGATATAACATGGGCTATCTCTGCAAGGAGACATCAGATCTTCAAAATTCATCGTTTCTTTGTCTTCGGGGAGGCGGGGGAACGTGAATATGTGTTTGTTTTTCGAATTTGAGCTCTTTCTGCAATGGGCACTTTTCATGCTATAAGCAGTTTTCCAAACAAATGCAAGATATAACATGGGCTATCTCTTCAAGGAGACATCAGATCTTCAAAACTCATCGTTTTTTTGTCTTCGGGGAGACGGGGGAACGTGAATATGTGTTTGTTTTTCGAATTTGAGCTCTATCTGCAAAGGGCACTTTTCATGCTATAAGCAGTTTTTCCTAACAAATGCAAGATATAACATGGGCTATCTCCGCAAGGAGACATCAGATCTTCAAAACGCATGGTTTTTCGGTCTTCGGTGAGCCTGGGGAACTTGAATATGTGTTTGTTTTTCGAATTTGAGCTCTATATGCAAAGGGTACTTTTCTTGATAAAAGCAGTTTTTCCTAACAAATGCAAGATATAACACGGGCTATCTCCGCAAGGAGACATCAGATCTGCAAAACTCATGGTTTTTTGGTCTTCGGGGAGGTAGGGGAACATGAATATGTGTTTTTTAAATTTGAGCTCTATCTGCAATGGGCACTTTTCATGCTATAAGCAGTTTTTCCTAACAAATGCAAGATATAGCATGGGCTATCTCCGCAAGGAGACATCAGATCAGCAAAAGTCATGGTTTCTTGGTCTTCGGGGAGGCGGGGGAACATGAATATGTGTTTGTTTTTCGAATTTGACCTCTAACTTTAATGGGCACTTTTCATGCTATAAGCAGTTTTTCCTAACAAATGCAAGATATAACATGGGCTATCTTTGCAAGGAGATATCAGATCTGCAAAACTCATGGTGTTTTGGTCTTCGCTGAGCTGGGGGAACATAAATATGTGTTTGTATTTCAAATTTGAGCTCTATCTGCAATGGGCACTTTTCATGCTATAAGCTGTTTTTCCTCAGAAATGCAAGATATAACATGGGCTATCTCCGCAAGGAGACATCAGATCTGCAAAACAAATGGTTTTTTGGTCTTCGGTGAGCCGGGGGAACATGAATATGTCTTTGTTTTGCGAATTCCAGCTCTATCTGCAATGGGCACTTTTCATGCTATAAGCAGTTTTTCCTAACAAATGCAAGATATAACATGGGCTATCTCCGCAAGGAGACATCAGATCTGCAAAACTTATGGTTTTTTGGTCTTCGGGGAGGCGGGGGAACATGAATATGTGTTTGTTTTTCGAATTTGAGCTCTATCTGCAATGGGCACTTTTCATGCTATAAGCAGTTTTTCCTAACAAATGCAAGATATAACATGGCCTATCTCCGCAAGGAGACATCAGATCTGCAAAACACATGGTGTTTTGGTCTTCGGGGAGGCGGGGGAACATGAATACGTGTTTATTTTTCGAATTTGAGCTCTATCTGCAGTGCACTTTTCATGCTATAAGCAGTTTTTCCTAACAAATGCAAGATATAACAAGGGCTGTCTCCGCAAGGAGACATCAGATCTGCAAAACTCATGGTTTTTTGGTCTTCGGGGAGGTAGGGGAACATGAATATGTGTTTTTTTAATTTGAGCTCTATCTGCAATGGGCACTTTTCATGCTATCAGCAGTTTTTCCTAACAAATGCAAGATATAACATGGGCTATCTTCGCAAGGAGAGATCAGATCTGCAAAAGTCACGGTTTTTTGGTCTTCCGGGAGGCGGGGGAACATGAGTATGTGTTTGTTTTGCGAATTTGAGCTCTATCTGCAATGGGCACTTTTCATGCTATAAGCAGTTTTTCCTAACAAATGGAAGATATAACATGGCCTATCTCCGCAAGGATACATCAGATCTGCAAAACTCATGGTGTTTTGGTCTTCGCTGAGCTGGGGGAACATGAAAATGTGTTTGTTTTGCGAATTTGAGCTCTATCAGCAATGGGCACTTTTCATGCTATAAGCAGTTTTACCTAACAAATGCAAGATATAACATGGCCTATCTCTGCAAGGAGACATCAGATCTGCAAAAGTCATGGTTTTTTGGTCTTCGGAGAGGCGGGGGAACATGAATATGTGTTTGTTTTTTGAATTTGAGCTCTATCTGCAATGGGCACTTTTCATGCTATAAGCAGTTTTTCCTAACAAATGCAGGATATAACATAGGCTACCTCCGCGAGGAGACATCAGATCTGCAAAACTCATGGTTTTTTGGTCTTCGCTGTTTGTTTTTCGAATTTGAGCTCTATCTGCAATGGGCACTTCATGCTATAAGCAGTTTTTCCTAACAAATGCAGGATATAACATAGGCTATCTCCGCAAGGATACATCAGATCTGCAAAACTCATGGTTTTTGGGTCTTCGGGGAGGTGGGGGAACATGAATTTGTGTTTGTTTTTCGAATTTGAGCTTTATCTGCAATGGGCACTTTTCATGCTATAAGCAGTTTTTCCTAACAAATGCAATATATAACATAGGCTATCTCCGCAAGGAGACATCAGATCTGCAAAACTCATGGATTTTTGGTCTTTGGGGATGCGGGGAAATATGAATATGTGTTTGTTTTTCGAATTTGAGCTGTATCTGCAATGGGCACTTTTCATGCTATTAGCAGTTTTTCCTAACAAATGCAAGATATAACATGGGCTATCTTTGCAAGGAGATATCAGGTCTGCAAAACTCATGGTGTTTTGGTCTTCGCTGAGCTGGGGGAACATAAATATGTGTTTGTATTTCAAATTTGAGCTCTATCTGCAATGGGCACTTTTTTGCTATAAGCAGTTTTTCCTAACAAATGCAAGATATAACATGGGCTATCTCCGCAAGGAGACATCAGATCTGCAAAACCCATGTTTTTTTGGTCTTCAGTGAGCCAGCGGAACATGAATATGTGTTTTTCGAATTTCAGATCTATAAGCAATTGGCACTTTTCATGTTATAAGCAATTTTTCCTAACAAATGCAACATATAACCTGGGCTATCTCCGCAAGGAGACATCAGATCTGCAAAACTCATGGTTTTTTGGTCTTGGGTGAGCCGGGGAAACATGAATACAGTATGTGTTTGTTTTTCGAATTTGAGGTCTATCTGCAATGGGCACTTTTCATGCTATAAGTAATTTTTCCTAACAAATACAAGATATAAAATGGGCTATCTCCGCAAGGAGACATCAGATCTGCAAAACTCATGTTTTTTTTGGTCTTCAGTGAGCCAGCGGAACATGAATATGTGTTTGTTTTTTGAATTTGAGCTCTATATGCAATGGGCACTTTTCGTGCTATAAGCAATTTTTACTAACAAAAGCAAGATATAACATGGGCTATGTCCGCAAGGAGACATCAGATCAGGAAAACTCATGGTTTCTTGGTCTTCGTTGAGCTGGGGGAACATGAATATGTGTTTGTTTTTCGAATTTGAGCTCTATCTGCAATGGGCACTTTTCATGCTTTAAGCAATTTTTCCTAACAAATGCAACATATAACCTCGGCTATCTCCGCAAGGAGAAATCATCTGCAAAACTCATGGGTTTTTTTTGTCTCTGCTCAGCCCAGGGAACATGAGCCAGGGGAACCTGACTAGCCCACTGCATGCAAAGTCTGCTTGGATTGGGTGAGTCAGCTCTCCCTTCCTGCCTGCCCAGCCCTCCCTGTTTCCAAGACGATCCGAGTGGTAGTACGCAATTTTTTTTTTAAAAAAATCCCATTTATATCCTGCCCTTTTCTGAAAACTCAGGGCAGCTTACAATCTAAAGCACAAATCAATGTGCTTAGCAATGTACAAAGTACACTTCCGGCATCCAGAGCCTGCCTACGTTTCTTTAACCTCCACATGCTTCTGATTCTCGACAACTTCAGCGTTGTAAACCTTGCTGCTGTTAGTATCCTGGTTGACTCTTCTCCAAACCCCCTCTACCCCAACCCAGGTGAAAATGCTAACGTGCTCCCAGTGTGTGCCTATCCCTCTCCAACCAACTGTCCCCCCCTCATCCGTATCTGGCTCCAGCGGGCTCATCCACACATCCCAGGGCTGCCCTCCAGCAGTCCCCGGCTCCGGTCCATCTGATACTGACGGAAAACAGCCGGCTTTTGCCTCCAGCGCGCAAGCTATAGCATGCAGTCCCGGCACAGGTCCGTCGGCAGGCAAGGGAATAGCTGGCATGTTTTGTAGTGTCCAGGCTCCCTGTACGACAAGGAAGACTGGGCACTCCTGAGTGCCTGCGGGGTCCTCAGCAAAGCCCTGCAATGCAAGCGTGTGCAAACGCCGTGAAGCAGCTGGTAGTTGGGTTTGCAGAGCCAGGAACCGACGATCAGCTGATAGCCGGGTTTGCTGATTACGGGCGACCTCCTCCCTTGTTTGTCAGAGCGCCGGGTCATGGAGCGAGCCGTGTGCAGTGGGGGGGGGGTGAGTAGGTGAAGCAGGGCTTCTTTTTGGAACGAGACCCCCTTCGTAGTGTCGGGCCCACAGGGCTCGACAACGGACAGCAATTTTGTGATTCCCTCCCCCTTCCTCCCCCTCTATCAATGAGCTGCCGAGGTTGCCTGCGTGTGTGTATGTGTGGAGGGGTGTTGACTCTGGTTTTTCCTGTAACATCGGACAATAAAACCGCCCCTAACCCTAACACCCGGCGTATAAGACGACCCCCGACTTTTGAGATTTTCATGGGTTAAAAAGTCATCTTATACGCCGGAAAATACAGTATTTTTTTCCCCATTCTAAGAGGAGTGCATTTCTTATAGCATGGTTCTGGAAATATCTATGCACTTTATTCTTCCCATACTACAGAAAGGCATGCCAGCCAATCTGCAGGTCATGCCCCTCTAGGTATAGTAGTCTTTTGTCTCTGAGTGTTATCCATTCTATAATCCATGTTAAAATACCTGCTTGATAATATAAGTTCCAATCTGGGAGTCCAAATCCTCCCCTTTCTCTAACTTCCTGTAGCATTTTCACTTTGATTTGTTCTTTTTTTCCCTTGCCAAATAAATTTCAATATTATAGTATTCAGTTCATCAAACAAAGCTTTTTCTAATTTTACTGGAATGGTTTGAAATAAAAAAAGTATTTTCGGTAAGATATTCATTTTAATTGTGGCTATTCTCCCCAGCATTGACAGTTGAAGATTTTTCCACTTTTCTAAGTCCAGCTTTATTTGTTTGAATAATTTTGTATAGTTGTCCTCTTTTACTGTTATGCATTTTGCTTTTAGGTAAATTCCCAGGTACTTAACTTTTTTAACTATTCGAAGGTTTGTTTTTCTTGCAAGTTGCATTTTCTGTTTTTCTGTTAAATTCTTTGTCAAAACTTTATTTATTTATTTATTTATTTATTTATTTATTTATTTATTTATTTATTTATTTATTTATTTATTTATTTATTTAATTAGTTTTCTATACCGCCCTATTCCCGAAGGACTCAGGGCGGTTTACAGGGCAATATTTAAAAGACAATATAAAATTAAGATAAAAAATAGAATTAAAAAGAATTAAATTAATTAATAGCCCAACAATAAAACAATGTTAAAAACCTGAAACTAAAAGCCCCCTCAGTCCAGGCCAGATAGATCGAAAAGCCAGGTTTTCAGGTCCCGGCGAAATGAGCGCAGGTCGGGTCAGTCTGGAATTCCACAGGTAAATCATTCCAAAGGGCAGGCACACCCACTGAGAATGCCCTCTCTCTGGGGATCACCCGCCGGCATTCCCTGACCGGCGGCACCCTAAGGAGGCCCTCCCGCACAGGACGATGGGAAGTTGATGCTGGTAGCAGGTGTTTCCTAAGATAATCTGGGCCCATGCCATTTAGGGCTTTATAGGTCATCACCAGCACCTTGAATCTTACCCGGAGGGCAACTGGAAGCCAATGCAGCTCGCGGAGAAGAGATGTTACACAGGAGTATCGGGAGACCCCCATCACAACTCATCATTCTGCACCAGCTGAAGCCTCCGAGTGGTCCTCAAGGGCAGCCCCATGTAGAGAGAGTTGCAGTAGTCTAACCGGGAGGTCATGAGTGCATAAGTGACTGTGCGCAAGGCATCTCGGTCCAGATAGGGCCGCAATGGCACACCAGGCGAACCTGGTGTGTCCCCTGGTCACAGCTCCTATATGATCTTCCAAACTGAGCCGTGAATCCAGGAGAACGCCCAAATTGCAAGCCCTATCAACAGGGGGTAACACCTCACCCCCATAGTTAATGATGGACAAAACTGGTTCTCCCGAGATGCCGGTATGCACAGCCACTCAGTCTTGGTGGGATTGAGTCAAAGCCTGTTTCTCCCCATCCAAACCCAGACCGCCTCCAGGCAACGGGACATCACGTCGAGGGCATCACTAGGTTGGTTCGGGGTGGAAATAAAAAGCTGGGTATCATCAGCATACTGATGATACCGCACCCCAAAACCACGAGTAGCTTCATATAGAGGTTGAACAAGAGCGGAAAGAGAACCGACCCCTGAGGAACTCCACAAACGAGAGGCCTCGGGGCGGATCTCTGCCCTCCCGTCAACACCGACTGCGAGTGGCCCAGGAGGTAGGAGGAGAACCACTGTAAAACAGTGCCCCCCTCCCAACCCCCTGAGACGTCGCAGCAGGATACCATGGTCGATGGTATCAAAAGCCGCTGAGAGATCTAACAGGACTAGGACAGAGGAACATCCCCTGTCCCGAGCCTGCCAGAGATCATTCACCAGCGCGACCAATGCCGTCTCCGTGCTGTACCCGGGTCTGAAGCCCGATTGCTATGGGTCTAGATCAGGGGTCGGCAACCTGAAAAAGGAAAAGAGCCACTGGGAACTGATTCCATCACACATAAAAAAGTGGGAGCCGTGTGCGTGTGTCCATGCACGCGCATGCGCAAGAAAAAGTTTTGCGCATGCGCAAAATGGTTTTTTCTTGCGCATGTGCGGACGCGCGCGGTTGCCTTTTTTTATGTGTGATGGAACCGGTTCCCGGTTGCGCGACGGCGACGGCCCGTCTGCAAAGCTGCCGAAAGCGGCAGCTTTGCAGACGGGCCGCGGCAGCTTTCCCAAGAAGCGGCGCCACTGCCCATTCCGATAGGTGCACGTGCACCTCTCCAAACGACCGTAGGTGCACGCGCACCTCCCCAAACCTTTGGAGAGGTGCGCGTGTAACTCTGCGCAAACGGGCAGCGGCGCCGCTCTTTGAGAAAGCTGCCGCGGCCCATCTGCAAAGCTGCCAAAAGCGGCAGCTTTGCAGATGGGCCGCGGCAACTTTCCCAAGAAGCAGCGCCGCTGCCCATTCCGAGAGGTGCGCGCGCACCTCCCTGAACGACCGTAAGTGTGCGCGCACCTCCGCCTGTTCGGAAAGGTGCGCGTGCACCTCTCCAAATGGGCGGTGCCACTCTGCATTTGGAGAGGTGCGTGCGCACCACTGCCTGTTCGAAGAGGTGCACGCGCACCGGGCGGCTGGGAGCTGTGGGTTGCTGACCCGTGGTCTAGATAATCCATTTCCTCCAGGAACAAAGGAAGCTGATGCGCCACCACGCTTTCAACAACCTTCGCTAAAAAGCGAAGGTTGGAGACCGGACGACAGTTATTCAAAATAGCCGGGTCCAGAGCAGGCTTCTTGAGAAGGGGTCTCACCACCGCTTCTTTCAAGGCGGTAGGGAAGGTACCCTCTCTCAAAGAAGCAGTTATTACTGCCTGGAACCAGCCTCGTGTCTCCTCCCGAGCTGAATACACCAGCCAGGAGCGGCACGGGTCCAATAAACACGTGGTGGAGCTCAGTCTCCTCATGGTCCTGTCCACCTCATCCGGGGTCACAGGATCGAATTCACTCCAAATAACATTCTCAGGACTGCTCGTTTCTTCCCCGTCAGTCTCTGCCCAGTCAGAGTCTAGACCAGCCCGAATCTGAGTGATTTTGTCCACAAGATGATGACTAAACTCCTCGGCCCACCCCTGCAAGGGCTCCTCCCTCACCTCCCAATTAAGGAGGGAGCGAGTCACCCTAAACAGGGGGGCCAGGTGATTATCTGCGGACGCGATGAGGGCAGTGAAGTAATTAGACTTTGCCATCCTCATCGCCGTGAGGTAAGACCTCATAGCAGCTCTCAACCGCAATCGGCTGGATCTCCAACAGCTCTCCAGACCCCGTCTCCGACGCTTCATCTCCCGGAGCTCCACAGAAAACCATGGAGCCTACTGGGATCTGTGCCGGATCAGGGGTCGCAAGGGTACAACACGGTCAAGCGCCTCGGTGGAAGCCCTCTCCCAGGTCTCCACCAAGGCATCGGCCGAGCTGTGAGGGAGGGAGGGAGGTATAGACCCAAGCAGGTTCACATCCCACCAGGCTCAAGGTTGACTCAGCCCTCCATCCTTCCGAGGTAGGTAAAATGAGGACCCAGATTGTTGGGGGCAATAAGCTGACTTTGTAATAATGCCACTTGGGGTGTGTGTGAAAGCCCTAATAAGGAGGCATATACATAGAATGAAGGCTACTGCTAAGCTTGTAAGCCGCCCTGAGTCTTCGGAGAAGGGTGGGATATAAATGGAATTTTAGAAAAAAGAAAGCACTGTCTGGAACTGATCCGGATCCATTAGGCGCCTGGGGCGGAACCACCTGGTCAGTTCCGCAGCCCAGCAGTGAGGGGTGGCAAAGCGGAAGACCAACTGCAGGAGGTGATGATCGGACCATGACAGGGGGACAATAGTTGCCGAGCCCCCTCCCAGATCATCAAACCACTGTCCAGATAGGAAAACTAGGTCGAGAGTGTGACCCCCCTCATGAGTCAGACCCTGAATTATTTGGGTCAGGTCCATGGCCATCATGGAGGCCATGAACTCCCAAGCTAACTCTGACGATCCCCCCAGGGAAGGAAGGTTAAAGTCGCCCAAAACTATAAATTTGGGAAACTCAACCACCAACCCTGAAAGGGCGTCGAGAAGCCTGGGCAGGGCAGTTGCTACACTGCTGGGCGCCAGGTATGTCAGCAACAAGCCCAACTGAGCCCCAGGGCCACACCTCAGGAGGAGAGACTCACTCCCGCCCATCTGTACAACAGTGGTTTCCCGCAGACATAAGGTCTCCCGTATAACTACCGCCACACCCCCGCCCCTACCCTGAGCCCGCGGCTGGTGAAGCACACAGAAACCTGGCGGGCAAAGATCAGTCAGAGGGACACCTCCCTCTGGGCCCAACCAGGTCTCAGTAATGCAAGCCAGATCGGCATGCTCCTCCTCAACCAGCTCACGGATAAGGGGAGCCTTATTAATTGGCATTAAGGTACACCAGCCGGAGCTCAGGTGCCTGCTCATCCCCACTCCCGGGAATACGGGGTAAGACTGGGGGGTCGGAGCACACCACCTCTTGAAGATAGTGGGGGCGTGTTCCCGAGTGTTGATGTGGCCCCCCGTACAATCACCTGTTGCCATTCCCAATCGTCATGGGGATCCGCAACCCCACCCCTCCTTCCAGAGACCTGGAGGCGTCCAACCCAAGCCCAGTCCCACTGCGATCTGTCACAAGTCTGGACTGTAATTCGGTTGGTGGAAGCCCCCCAGATTCCAACTCAAACTGCAACCCAACCCTCCCCCTTAACCCCTTAAAAAATTAGCTAAAAAACAGATCAGGGGTCTCTTCCTAACAATAAACCGGAGACCCCAATCCATACCTAGCCATCTCTCAGGGTCCCAACAATTGGGCCCATCATCAAGAGGAGAGGTAGAAAAGAAGGCGGGACGCACCCAGGAGGGGGGAGCACCCCTGAGGGCGTATAAGTCTGTGCCTGAATAACGTAAGCATGCCATAAATGGCCATGTGAATTTGGGAAATGGCAGTCAGATGTTGAAGAAAGATGATATCAAATAAATCAGAAGGAGTATATGAGTCCAAAACCACCAATCCAGCACCAACTCTCACTTGCGCTGGGTACCCCAGAACGAGTCAGCAGTCGTTCTCTCACCCCGACTTCAAGGCTGGTCTGGGAGGCAGATGGGAACCCCATCCAGGGGAAAAAAAACATACCCTCATGGATCTCTCACATCCGGAAAGGTTGTAGATGGAGAAGAAACTGAGCCGCCCTCTCACAGCGACTCTTCACCCCGGGTCCTCCTGAGTCTTTGGGGGACAAGAGAAACAGCATGCAAGAGTCCAACTCCATATAGGTGATAAGCCCAGCCCAACTTGAAAGCCATAACTTCAGGCCATGATTGAAAGGCTGTTGCTAGGCAGCCAGCCAATGCACCACCCAGCCAGTCAAGAACCTGGAAAACAGCCCAAGCTGCCTCGGATCAGCAGATCTTAATTAAGATCAGCAGATCTTAATTAACATAGGAGACCAGCACCATCCTGATCTTCTCCTCGATGGTCTCCAATGGCTGCTTTAACAAGCGGGGAATAAATAGCAGCAGGTAGTAAATAGGAGCAAGCGAGGAGTAGATAGGAGTATTCCATTGATGTTCTGCAGGCCCCAAACCAAAATGGTCTCTGTTGCCTGGTAGTCCGCAGCAAGAACCATTGTGGAAGGGCCACCATGCAGGATTCTGCGCTGGGCAACCTGCAGCATTACCCACGCCGCAGCTCCTCCGGCAGCCTTCACCCATGCCGCAGTTCCTCCAGTTGTTCTGGCCATTTGGGCCATGGCTCTATCTGCCCCCAAAAATGGCTGACTGGGGCGTTTCAAGCCACTGCTCCTCCGGCAGCATTCGCTCTTGCCGCAGTTCCTCCAGCTTCTCCTCCAGCTTCTCCAGCCATTCCAAGCGTTCCAGGCTGGAGCATTCACTCCCGTCGCAGTTCCTACAGCCATTACAAGCCGTTTCTGATCGATTCAAGCCGCGGCTCTATCCGCCCCGAAAAACAGCTGATCGGGCATTTCAAGCCACGGCGTTTCAAACGGAGCCAGAGCCATGATCTCCAAGCAAGACCTCCAGTCACCTCTCACCGATATGGAGGGCACCGACACCCCAAGAAGCAGGGATGGCAAAGCAGTCTGATCACCCAGCCCTAACATGGAGGCATTATGCACTCCCAAAGGCACCCCCCAAGACCACCAATCTATGCCAAACTCACGGAGCTCATGGAGCTCAGCTTGACACGTCTGCCATCTTAGAAAGCTGGAAGATGATTGGTTTTATGATGGTCACAGGGTCCCAGGGTCATGTGCAGTGACCAAAATCTGCTACAACCACCCAGCAGAGGGGGGAAAAATAAAAACCAAACACCCCCCCACCCCACCCCTGCTGCCAATCCTCAACAGAAATGCTCACAACAATAAAAACCTCAGACAGGAGGAAGAGCCCCGCTGGGCAGGCAGGCAGTTGTCTTGCTCGGCTGTGGCTTGGGGGGCACTTTTTTCAGTGCCATTGTAACTTCGAACAGTCACTAAGCAAACTGTTGCAAGTTGAGGACTACTTGTACTTCATCACTTTTTTCCCTTTTTTTGGAGGGGGGGCATCAATATTTTGACACCTTGCTAGGTGACTGGTGGTACTTGGATATTGCCATATCCTAAAAGTGGTATAATGAGTGAAAAGGTTGAAAAGCTCTGCTATAGTCTGCTCTATATTTTTGAAAAATTCTATTCTTGCCATATTTTTAAAATACGACCTTTTTGGTATACCTTTCATTATATTCTAGAACAGCAGTTAATAAAAAATGAAAACAATCTCATTTTGCTCAAGGTTTGACAGAAATTTGAAAGATCAGCTGGAATAAGGGGATTATGATTAGTCTTGCCAGTATTGTATACTGACCTTCCTTTATCAAGTCAATAGGAGGCAACAAAGCCACGCAGAGGTTTACAATGCAGCCTACAGACTTGTATAGGTAGCGCCCAATTGATCATGGGGATTTAATTTTCTCTGCCAAAATACAGTTGCTTTCTATATTGCCATCAATTACAGGATTGGCTTTAATCCATCACCTATACCATGGTGAAAAAGAAAGAAGTAAGTTTCTCACAGGTGATTAATGGCCAGAGGAGTTTGTCCTTTTCTCCCCATTCCTAACTTATATTGTTTGCCTAGTGTGTATTTAAAAAAAGCAAAAGTATTATGACAACTGCTATGCTGTTTGGGGCCCTTAAGCAACAGGATACAGACCTTGGCTTAATAGTTTGAGCATAATGGCTCTGTCAAATAGAATGAAATGAGTGGTCCAAATACCTGTTATTAATTCTTTGTATAAGCCAATTTCTGGGGACACTTTGTATATTTCCAATAAAAGTAAACTCTGTCTCTGTCTCTGTCTGTGTCTGTCTGTCTCTCTCTCTCTCTTTGTGTGTATGTGTGTGAGTGTGTGTGTCTGTCTGTCTCTGTCTGTGTCTCTCTGTATTATGCAAGAGCTGTTAATTGTTTGGGTACAAAAGAATAAAACTGAAAGCATATTTTCTCTTTTTAATTCTACATTGTCTAAACAAAAATATCAGACTAATCATTAATAATGTACAGCTGTTTGTATAGTGTTTTTGTTCAACTAATCTAAATTCTTTTTAAAGTACCATATGACCAGATAACAATGAGAAATTGTGTAGTATCCTACTCAATCCTGTCCATTAGATGCATACTGAAAAAATAAAGCTGTAAGCTTTATGGATATGCAATAGATTTTCTTTTTATAAATATTTTATTAATTTTCTAGTTTTACACTCAAATACTTAATAGACAATATTGTCCGGGTCCATTAGTAATTCAGTGGTATATATTAACTTCTTCAATCTACATCCAATATTACACCATCAAATGTTTCCTCTCTTCTTCCGGTAATACCTGTTTTCCCACACTAGGCAAATACAATTCTTATTGTTATTAATAAATATACAATTGAATATCAACATCTTTGTTACATTTTTCTAATATCAATAATGTCAGTTTTAAATAACTTTCCTAACCAAAACATATCTTAATTGCATTTGCACTTAATATCCATATGTTCAATCAGTATCCTGTTTTTACTTTTTAAAATTTTTTCATTTCCCCTCAGTATTCAAAATGTCTCTATTGTTTATAATTTCAAAGTAAGTTATATTTGGGTAACCAAAAGCTTCCCTTGTTCAAACTCCGTTTCCTGTTTTCCTTCTCATACCAAAATTTAATATTCTAATTACAAATCTTATCTTTCTAGTTATGATAATTTTATTTCTAGCAATTATCTATTCTGCACCATATTCAAACATCTAGTTAAGAATATAATATCCCATCTAATGAATCAAAACCTCTATTTTCTTCAGTCTTATTCTAGTTTTCTTCCTTTGCCAACTAACTTTCCAAGTCAATGTATTTGAATCATCAAGTAATTTTTTTCCTCTGTTTTTGTGTAGATTATTTGGAATAAGAAAGAACATTTGATGAAAGTATTTTTGGAAGAACAAACCCATTGATATTCATTAAACAGCCTCCCTCCTTCTCCAATGCCCCACAGTTCTCCTAACAGCTCTGTCTTCCATTCAATTAGTTCTTCTTCCTTTTCCTCAAATATGTTCTGCATTCTTGATTGGTAAGATGTCTTTTCCATTTCCGATATTATTGCTCTGTCTTCTAGTTCTTCAGTTGTCTGAATCTGTTGGTTAGTTCCTTCCTTTAGGTCCTCCATCTTTTGATGTGCTTCCTCCAGTTTTTCTTCTTCTTCTTTTTTTAATAGATTTTATTAGTTCTTTTTCCCTTACATACATATGTTAATTTTTCAACAAGTGTGCAGTTTGGGTTCAAAAGTGCTAATACATAGTCAAATCCTAATGTTTGGTTCTTTCCTCTAGTCAATGGTAGAATAATTTCCAGCTTTGGTAGTATTCTGTTTCTTCTTTTTCTTTCAATCTCATAGTTAATCTGCACATTCTAATATTTTTTTAATTACTTCTTCCTCTGGTGGTATTCCTTCATTTTTCCAGTATTGCGTGAACGTTATTCTTGCTGCTGTTGTAATGTGTAGAACCAAATATAAACTTTGTTTATTAATCTTTTCTGGTATTATACCTAATAGAAAAAGTTCAGGATTAAATAGTACAATGTTCTCTCAACATTTTTTCTAACCAAGCATGTATTTTTTTCCAATAAGCCTTTGCTTTACCACATGTCCACCAGATACGATAATACGTGCCTGAATTATGTTTACATTTCCAATATCTATTTGACATATTTTTAAATATTTTAGCTAATCTTGCTGGTGGCAGGTGCTATCTATAAAACATTTTATATAGATTTTGTTTATATGAAGTTGACATTGCTAATTTATAATTTTTCTCCCATAATTTTTGCCATTTTTCTGGTTCTATATTATAACCAAAGTTTTTTGCCCATCTTGTCATTGTTTCTTTAGTTTGTTCACTTTCCATCTCCAAAATTAACAAAAAATTATACATTTTCTTAATTAGTTTCTCATCAGAGGTTAACAATATCTTATCAAATACAGCTTGTTCTTTATAAAACCCATACAGTTTCACATCTTTTTCATATCTATTTTGCATTTGTAGCTGTGCCCACCATGACAGGTTGATATCCTGATTTTCTAGTTCTTGTTTCGATTTTTTTTAAAATTCCATTTATATCCCGCCCTTCTCCGAAGACTCAGGGCGGCTTACAAGCTTAGCAGTAGCCTTCATTCTTCATTCTCACATTTTGTTCATTCAGGATTTGCCTGAGTTTCCCCTCCATGCTGGGGATGTTGTTGCAGAAACTGCTGTAGACAAGGTTTTAAGCAGAGTCCTATCCTGGATTCAGACAGGGTGGCTAGAAAACAGTCCTGGACCCGAGTTGCAGAGCTACTTCACACATAGACATGAGCTTTCAGCTCACAAGGTTTGTATTTTCTGGGGGAGCAGGGTCATTGTCCCCAGTTCATTAAGAGACAGGCTACTTCAATTTTTGCATGAGGGACATCCGGGCATAGTCTAGATGAAGGCATTGGCATGATGGTGGCCTGGGTTAGATAAGGCTATCGAGGCTCAAGTACTGCACATGGGTGTTACACGTGTCAACAGGCCAGCCAGAAATGCCACACGCTCCTGTCCACAGATGGGACACATACTCCTTGGTCGAGGATTCATATCGACTTCGCTGGGCCATTCAGGGACAGCAATTTTTGATACTGGTTGACAGCCACTCTAAATGGCTGGAAGTTATTTCAATCGAAAGTATGACTACTACTAGGACCATCCAGGTGCTTAGAAAGCTTTTTGCAACACAGGGGCTGCTGGACATCGTAGTATCTGATAACGGGGCCCAGTTCACAGTGACAGAGTTTCAAGCCTTCTTGAGGGCTAACCTCATAAGACATGCAAGATCGGCTCCCTTTCACCCCTCGACTAATGGGCAGGCCAAATGGATGGTGCGCACCACAAAGGAGTCACTCAAGCGCATAGTGACTGGGGATTGGCACCATAGGCTGGCTTATTTTTTGCCTTGCCAGCACACTACGCCTTGCACAGCAACAGACAAGAGCCCAGCAGAGCTTTGCTCTGGAAGAAGACTCATCACCAAACTAGACAGGCTGCACCCGGACCGGGTGGCAGCAGACACCTCTCGCCCAAAGCCTCCAAGGGGGTTGTAAGTGGGTGATGGGGTGTGGGCATGGAACTATGGGCATGGGAACTTGTGGGTGCCAGGTAAAATTGTCAAAGTCTCAGGCCCCCTATCATATGAGGTGGCTCTGAATGGCGGGCGAGTCATTCGCCGCCATATTTATTAGCTGCGGAAGCGGTTCCCAGAATGGCCACAAAGCAAGGACCTCATGACGGGCCACTCCTAGAACCAGAAACCGGCAACCAAGCGGGGCAATTCACATGCTCTGAGGACTCCACCAGTCAGTACAATGGGAAGGTGGTCAGAGATGGGCAAGGCCCAGATGTGCAACATGGGTCCCCCAACGGGGAAAGTCAACCTGACCAAGACAGCCACTGTGCTAACTCTGCTCCTACATTGGACTTTGGTTTGGGCCAACCTAGGATGGCTAGACAAAGGAACTCGAGCCAGTCTGACTCTCCTGGACTCATGAGTCCTGGTCTACCCAGCCCAGCGGGCAAGCTGGTAGACCGGAAGTTGCCTGGATCCCCCAGGTGATCTGCAAGGTCGCATAGGCCTCCAGCTTATTTGCAGGATTTTGTGCTAACATAATTGTATTATTGCAAGTACTTGTATCACTGCTGTACCTTGTTTCATGTTCTAAAGGGTAGCTGTATTATTGCAATACTTATAATGCTGCTGTACCTCATTTTCAACTATTTTTTATTATAATGTTTGTACATTCTAGGGGGGAGGGGTGTAATGTATTGGGCCTGTTTAATTTGAACTGTACCACGTGTCTTGATTGCTGTTGGAGATTGCTTAATCAGGGAGTTGAGTAATGGTTGCTGGCTCCTCAGACAAACAGTCTCCAGGACCACCATTGATTGGCTCTGAGGCAGCAACAGGCTCCTTCAAACCTATTGGATGCTGCCTGGTGGCCAGCAGTATAAATAGCTGCATAGAAGCCTTGGTTAACAGTTCAGTTCCTGCATTCAATAAAGCATGTTCCTGCCTGAACTCTCTTGCCTCGTCTCCTGCTTGCTGCAAAGAACCCAGTACACAACACCATCTCTAAAATTTTAATTGCGTTTTCTATTTTTTCATTTTTTGAAATAACATTTCTATCTTTTTATCCTTGTCATCTGACTTTTCTTCGACTTTCTGTACTCTCTGTTGATTTTTAATTATCATTTTATTTTGAGCTTCACATTTTTTCTTTATATCCAGGATTTTTTCACTTACTTTCTTAAGTTTGCTTTGTTTTTCTTTATGGTTTTTCTGTGTCTCTTCATGATTTCTTTGCAACATCTCTTGATTACATTGCATCATCTCTTGAAGCAGTTTTAATGAAGTCTGCTTTGAGCAGTGCTTATTTTTTCACGTTGCAACATTGCTTCAATAGATCTTTGTGTTGTTGGACTAGATTGTCCTACTAAGGGTGCAGAAGAGGTTTTTTCATGAGTCTAGTAATGTTTGATGAACTCATTTTACAGCTTACAGTCTAAGGCCAAAACAGTATCTGTCTAAGTTTAGCCAAATTCAACAAAGGTAACTTTAAAAAGTCTTTTCCCTTGCAGTCTCACAACAGGGCACTTTTGTTATTTGCAGCTGTCTCCTCTAAGGTCACTGTTGTAAAAACATCTTTTCCATTTCTCACTATTTATTTAGTACTGTCATGTCTTCTTTCACCACTAGATGTCCTCCTTAGCTTATTTATCAATGTCCAATATTCTTAACAAAGAACACTTCCCCTTCTTTGTAATTACTCGCCACTTTTAACTTTAATCCTTCTGGGGGGGTCTTTACTTTTCAGCCCTTTCCCATCAGGGGCTCAACATTTATAATCTTCAAGGAGAAGTAAAGAAGATTCTGGCTCACCCAGCCTTGGCACGCAGTTGAGAATCAGCTGTTTTGCAGTGTTTCCCTTCTTGCTGGAGACGACTAGGGCTGCCTTGGCTCACCTGGCAGCCTTTTCTCCGCTTTTTCAGAGGGTTCTGCAGTCCGCTCCGATCGGTTGCCACCTGATCTGAGCTCCTGAAGTATCCCTCCTTCTTCGTTGCCCCTCCAGGGCAACTTTCCGACCCTTTAAGGGTCGCTAGGTGAAGAGAAACCATACTGGAAAGCCAAGGCACCGGCTTTTCCCAGTTGTCCTGTTGGCTGCCAAACAGGAAGTTCCTCCAATTTTTCTTCTACTTTTTGGGTTGCTAGTTCGTTCTTTGTAATCATGTTCTCAGTTTCTAAATTTAGATTAGAAAATTGTTCTTTTATCTCCTTTGTGTTATTTCTAGTCTCATCATGAGCTAAAGTAATAGTCTCTTATATTGATTTCAAAATGTGTGATGTGTGTTTCTCCTGCAGGGAAATAGTTCCACAACACAGCTCTGAAAGTCAGTTAATATTTATATTCATAGTTCAGGCAGGCTGGTTTCAAGGTAGTTCATTGTCTCTGCCACACCAATAAGCAACCCCAAAGGTTTTTTTTCCCCTTTTCCCTGCTGCAGTCTTCAAAAGTAAAAGTTCCCAAGGTCAGCAAGATTCTTATCCAAATCTGGGCTTCAAGCCAAGTTTCCTTTAGGCATAACAAATTGTAGTGCCATAACTCACCACTAGATGTTATTAGCACCATTTTCCAGCTTTTTTAATCCAAACTTATATTACAAGATTTTCAAATCTCTTTTTTAAAAAAAGTCTCAAAAGCACTTTTAGTCCTTAAATTTCAGCACCATATATGTGTATTAATTCCAAACTATTCTTGTAATTTTCTCTGTCTCCCCCATGTAATTAGTTCACTGCTTTTCTTTTCCTGAGGGAATGGGATGGAAATTCCCCTTCCCTCTCTTATCGGGGAGGGAAGAAGTCTTAGAATCATAAAGAGAGGATAGAGTCTCACCCAGGTTCATCCATGTTGCTGTAAGGTTGCTTATTGTATTCCATTGTCAGCAGCTTCTGACTGGTTACACAAATGTAGGCAGTCTTTCCCCCACCAGTTTGGAAGGCTTCCTCGGATCAAACAGAAGGGCCTCTGCCCTCCCCCAATCAATGAGGGTCCCCTTCTTGCTTTTTTTTTAATCCCATTTATAACCCGCCCTTCTCCGAAGACTCAGGGCGGCTTACAATCTAAAGCACAAATCAATGTGCTTAGCAATAGTCTTCATTCTATGCATATGCCTGCTTATTAGGGCTTTCGCCCCCCCCCCCAGCGGCATTATTACAAAGTCAGCTTATTGCCCCCAACAATTTTGGTCCTCATTTTACCTACCTCGGAAGGATGGAAGCCTGAGTCAACCTTGAGCCTGGTGGGACTCGAACCTGCACTAATTGCAGGCAGCTGGTGTTACTTAAGGAGGCATTAGCCCACTGCTCCACCAAGGCTCTTGTTGCCTCTACAGGGCAACTTTTGACCCTTTCCAGGGTCCCCAGTGGGGCCAAATCAAACGTGAAAGATGGAGTCCCGTTATCTTGCACCATTCACTGCGACATCAAAACTGGAAGCTGATATCCAATAGATTTTGATGTGCTGAGGCATATGATCTGATTTATTGACCTACCATAACATACCACATTGCTTTGATGATGATGATGATAACTTTATTGTCACTTTGAATGTACACCAATCGGCATACTATATAGAAAGGAATAGCATTCTGATTTACTTTCATGGAGAAGAGTTATAAATAGCAGTTTTATTCTGCTCAACTTTTATTTCTTTGTAATTGTGAATACATTAGAAATTTCCATGAGTTCTTGGGACTGATTTAGAAAAGAGGCTAAGCTGTCAAATATATAATATAAGGAACTAATTAAAATGTGTAAACTGGGGAGAGGAGCCTTCTTAATTTTGGAAATATAGTTTTCATTTTTCCCCCCATGTGACCTACCAGTGAAAGTTATTATTTTCTCTTCCAACATAATTTCCCTCAGTCTTGTCTAGAAATTAAGTTCCAAAATGTATACTTTCTCCTTCCTAAATAATTCTTGACAAGACTTTATCAAAATACATCTGGATGTTTGGCATATTTACAAATTAAAAATGAATAGTGAAACTTGACACTTGAGTGATATTTGCATGATGAATCTATCCTCTTAATACAGCATTTAGGTCTTGCAAATTCTTCTGATTAGTTTTGTGCTGTTGATCAATTCTGGGACAAAAAAAGTTTCATCTTTACAGTATTAATTGAATGTCAGTCTGTGACATGAAATGAATTATTCTGGTTATCAAAATGCATTAATATTCATGTTATATAAAGTAGCAGAAACAGCTGGGTTGAAGTTTAGAGAATTCTCACTCACAGTGCAGAAATTACTGTATCTTGATTTACTCAAATTAGTAATTAAGAAAGCATATAATTGCTCCAAATTACCAGGCTTGCAATTTACACACTTTCTTGGAAATGAGGACTGACAGTTCTAGACTATAAGTTAAGTATTATGAAAGCAGAGAAGTTGCCTTCAAGCATTTTAGAAAAAAAACCAGCATTAGAGAAATAGAACAAATTAAAAGGGATTTTTTTTTTAAAAAAAACCATAAATAACTCATGGGTCATTTAAACTCCAAATTGCAGTTCTTTAATTTCAAAAAACTTACAAAATGCTGCACAGTGATCCTTTGTTGGCATTCTACCACTAATGGCACAATGTGCATTGCTTTAAGTCCCATCAATCCATAAGTAATGGATAAAGATCTCCTCACTTTTTCCCCTTCTAAGTAATTTGGCAGGTTGCATGACTTAGCTTAGCTTAAACACTTGGAAGTCACTGAATTCTCATAGAGAGTTAAGCCCGTGCTCAAATGTCTCCCATTCATGAAATTTTCAAGAGAATAACTTTAGTTGGTCAATATACCATTTTTTAAAAAAATGAACACTTGTAATGTGCCCGATCTGACTATAGCTAAAATGAAAATGCCCAACAAACATTGCAATATTCTTTTACTTTCCATTATGTCCTCAGAATAAACAGAAATTGCATCTTAGTCTGGATATTCAATTTTCTCTAAAATACAGAAGAGAAAGAGAAGGAGAAAGAATAGGAAAACAGAATGGGGAAGGGGAAGGAGTAGGAGTAGGAGAAGGAGAAGAAGAAGGGTAAGGAGGAAAGGGAAGGGGAAGGTGCTAATTTTCCTACCCAAAATAAATACTTTCTGAAAATGGTTACTTTACCTAAGCATGGAAGGAGAGAGAGCAGAAAACCATCTTGTACATATAAAACTTTTTTATGTATACTTTTCTTGACACATAAAGGTACCTCCTCTCAAGCTTGTAGTACTACTGATGCTTGTAAATTGAACTTTCTTTGCTTTTGTTTCAAAATGAGTTTATATTCTCTGGAATTTTAGTTGAAGGAAAATGCTTAAGTAGGTTTGGAAAAATAGGATTTAAAGAATTTCAAGGGAAGAGTTACTTTGTTAAAAAAGATAATAGGTGTGTGTGTGTGTGTGTGTAAGAAAGAGAGAGAGAGAGACTATGCTTTATTACTGAATTTTGCATAGTATTTTATTAGATTTTTAAACACATTTATTTATTTATTTATTTTTAAGGTACGTATCCTTTTGTGTTCTCTTCGAGGAGGTATCGAAGGATAATATAAGTATCCATAAAATTGATAATAAATTTGGTAAATAAATTAGAACAGTGTTTATAAGAGACAAACAGCAACAAGGATGAGAAACGTATTTGGAGGGGTTAATACTTAACCTCTCCTCAACATCTAACTCTTTGTCGGACACTATAGAACAGCACCATTTTGCCTGACATCAGCAGATGCATACAGGTTTCTGTATACTTTCCAATAATATCAGTGGCATGATATTGTTTTTGGAGAGAGGGACAGTAAATTTGATTTAAACATTATCCAGTTCTGAGCAATAGGGAGGAAAAAAAATTAAGGAGAAAGTAAATGTTAAATAGTGGACCAATTCTCAAAAGCTTTATGATAAGTCCTTGGCCCTATTATTTTCTTGCATAGCTTCCAAACTCTTTAAATGTGTTACTGCATAGAGGTGTCAGAGATTAGACTTTTGCAACTGATCAATCTAAGCTAAACGAACCTTAGCCCTAACCCTAATTAGTGGTGGTTTGGAGATTCTTATATAATGTGGGTATTCCAAGACTCCTTTCTAATGTTTTAACATTGGTGAGGAACCTCAGGAATATCTGGTCAATTTAGAAGAGGAAGAAGTGTTGTGCAAGATCTGAGGTGTTGCTTGATAAGGAAACACAGGAAACCAGAAGTTGCCTTTAAGCTTTATGTTTTTATTCAGCTGAACAAAGACAGGCTCCTCTAAAAGGGAGACGCCAGTTGGGGGTAAGTGACTGCATATCCAACAGTCCATTACATTCAAGAGCATAACCCATGCCTGCACATTCTAAATGTGGGTGTTGGAGCCTCAAATCCCTAAAGAGAGACTGGGAAATTGGGGAGCACTTTGGTCTTCTATCTTACTGGGAAAAATGGGGAAGGATGTTTGTAGCTCCTCAGGCTATTCAGGCACAAACTTATGTTCCCCAGAATCAAAGCGAAGAGGCAGTTGTTGTCCTTGTATATTGCCAACTGAAAATGTCATGACCCCCTCTTGTTGTCTTTCCTCACATGGTGTCAGCATGTTGTTGTTGTTAGCTGCGAAGTCGTGTCTGACTCGTCGTGACCCTATGGACAACGTTCCTCCAGGCCTTCCTGCCCTCTACCATCTTCTGGAGTCCATTTAAGCTCACGCCTACCACTTCAGTGACTCCATCCAGCCACCTCATTCTCTGTCATCCCCTTCTTCTATTGCCCTCAATCTTTCCCAGCATTAGGCTCTTCTCCAATGAGTCCTTCGTTCTCATTAGGTGGCCAAAGTATTTGAGTTTTAGCTTCAGGATCTGGCCTTCTAAAGAGCAGTCAGGGTTGATCTCCTCCAGGACTGACCGGTTTGATCGCCTTGCAGTCCAAGGGACTCGCAGGAGTCTTCTCCAGCACCATAGTTCAAAGGCCTCAATACTTTGGCGCTCAGCCTTTTTTATGTTCCAACTTTCACTGCCATACATTGCAACTGGGAAGACCATAGCCTTGACTATACGCACTTTTGTTGACAGGGTGATGTCTCTGCTTTTTAGTGTGCTGTCTAGATTTGCCATGGCTTTCCTCCCCAGGAGCAAGCATCTTTTAATTTCTTGGCTACAGTCCCCATCTGCAATGATCTTGGAGCCCAGGAAAATAAAATCTGCCACTACCTCCATTTCTTCACCATCTATCCCATCTATTTGCCAGGAATTGAGAGGGCCGGATGCCATGATCTTGGTTTTCTTAATGTTAAGTTTCAACCCAAGTTTTGCACTCTCCTTCTTCATCCGCAACAAGAGGCTCTTTAGTTCCTCTTCACTTTCTGCCATTAGAGTGGTATCATCTGCATATCTTAGGTTGTTGATATTTCTTCCGGCAATCTTAATTCCAACTTTTGATTCATCTAACCCTGCCTTTCTCATGATGTGCTCTGCATATAAGTTAAATAGGCAGGGCGACAGTATACAGCCTTGCCGGACTCCTTTCCCAATTTTGAACCAATCAGTGGTTCCATGTCCCGTTCTCACTGTTGCTTCTTGGCCCACATATAGGTTTCTCAAGAGGCAAATAAGATGGTCTGGTACTCCCATCTCTTTAAGAACTTGCCACAGTTTGTTATGATCCACACAATCAAAGGCTTTAGCATAGTCAATGAAGCAGAAGTAGATGTTTTTCTGGAACTCCCTAGCTTTCTCCATGATCCAACGTATGTTGGCAATTTGATCTCTAGTTCCTCTGCCTTTTCGAAATCCTGCCTGTACTTCTGGTAGTTCTCGGTCCACATACTGCTGGAGTCTAGCTTGTAGGATTTTAAGCATAACTTTACTAGCATGAGATATGAGTGCAATGGTGCAATAGTTTGAACATTCTTTGGCACTGCCTTTCTTTGGAATTGGAATGTAAACTGATCTTTTCCAATCCTGTGGCCACTGTTGAGTTTTCCAAATTTGCTGGCAAATTGAGTGTAGCACTTTTACTGCATCGTCTTTTAAGATTTTGAATAGCTCAGCTGGAATACTGTCACCTCCACTAGCTTTGTTGTTGCTTAGCTTTTCTAAGGCCCACTTCACTTCACATTCTAGGATGTCTGGCTCGAGGTCAGTGACCACTTCATTGTGATTATCAGGGATGTTAAGCTCATTCTTGTATAGTTCTTCTGTGTAATTTTGCCACCTCTTCTTAATCTCTTCTGCCTCTATTAGGTCCCTGCCATTTTGGTCCTTTATCATGCCCATTTTTGCATGAAATGTTCCCTTCATCTCTCCAATTTTCTTGAAGAGATCTCTGGTCCTCCCTATTCTATTGTTTTCTTCTATTTCTTTGCACTGTTCATTTAAGAAGGCATTCTTATCTCTTCTAGCATGTTGGGGGCTGCCTTACCTTTGGCTTTATTGTTCAAAGCACCCTTGGAGGGTGTGTCAGATTGTACAATTACAATCTGACCCATTTCAGTCCATAGCAGCACATGCTGTCCCCGTAGTCATGTCACATACATTGACCATGACCAGAACCTGACCACAAACTTGACCAAACTCCCCATGATCCCTCACCCCCACCACCAGTAAGGGCAGAGAAAGCTTCACAGAAGAAAGAAGGAAGAAAGAAAAACTTTGGAGAATGAAGCGGAAAACAACATAGAGTAACAGAAAAGAAGACATGAACAATTCAAACAATGTACAAGATAGAAATCAAGGCAGAGAGGAGCGACATCCATGACATGAATAGGCAGGGAGCCAGTGAGAGAAAATAGCCTGAGAAGAAGCCTGGCAGGCACAGGCATTGCAGTGACCAAAATGTCTCAGCATTCAGGTCAATGCTGTCTGTGAAACAAAAGCTTCAACCCAAGTCATTCCCACCACCAGGGCTACAGCCCAAGCAACTCAGTGATCTCCAGCATCAGGTTGTGGGGAAGAAAAGCAAAGGTGGGTGTGATGAATTCAAGTACAAATCCCAGCAACCTTGACCGCTGTGTGAGTAGCAAGAAGAACAATGAAGGGGCCTTTCCAGCATTCAGCAAAAGAACCAGAATCAGTCCAGGACTTGACAAGCACCCAATCACCAGGAAGGAAAGGATGGAGTGGATGTTCCAATCCTGGACAATGGAGGGCCTGAACAGCTTGAGAAATGAAAGAAACATTATTAGCAAGAGAGCACATATATTCCCTGAGGGCTTGGTATCCAAAACAGGGAGGGAACTGGATAAAGCAAAATGGTAAAGAAAGGACCGACCATACATGGGGGACAGGCCTTTCCAATGCATGCCTAAGATTGGGGCCTGTAGGCCAAATGAAGCTGCCAAGCAATACCTAGGGCCTGAGACACCTGCTGGGTAATGTTAGAGATAAAGTGGGGTCCATTGTCAGACCCAATGCCTTGGTATGGGAAGGAAAAAGTTCCTTCAGGAGGGCTTTGACCACCTCATGTGCCTTGTTAGTACAGCAGGGAAAAGGCCTCATGCTATCCAAAGAAAGTATCCACAAAAACTAGCAAGTACCTAAAACCCTGTGTTCTTGGCAACTCAGTAAAATCAACCTCCCAAAAACTAGCAGGAGCATGGCCAGCCTTAAGCCTCCCCAAAGGGAACTTAACAGTTTTCACAGGATCATTACATCAACAAAGCACACATTGCTTAACCATTGTGAGGGCATTGTTATCCTAGCACAAATATAGTACTTTATAAGAAACTCAGCCATGGTCTTGTAACCCCAATGAGTGCAGGCATGCAATTTTTGTAAGAGGGCCCATAATTCATGTTCTAGGAGAAGGCATTTCCCATCCTTCTCCAGCCAACATCCATAATAAACAGCATCCAGTTTATAAGCTCTGTGTCTATCCCGTGAAGTATACATCAGAGCCAGCACAGGCAAATGTGAAGGTACAAGTGCACACACATACCTAGGGGACAGGGGACCTGAAGCAGCAGACTTTGCGGTGTGGTCAGCCAATGCATTTCCCTTTTCATGTTTAGTGTCATCCTCACCATGGGTGCTCACATGCATGACAGCCACCTTGCACAGGAGCAAAACAGTATCCAGTAGCCTTAAAATGTCCTGTCCATATCTAACAGGGGTGCCTTGAGCGGTGAGCAAATCACGCTCCTTCCACAAGTCCCCATGTGCATGTACAGTATAACACTAAAAGCAAATTTACTGTCCGTAAATATATTAACAACCACACTGTCTGACAATTTCAAGGCCCTCGTCAAGACAACAACTTCAGCTTTCTTTGCTGAGGTACCTGCACAGAGAGCTGCTGCTTCCACTACCTGATCCAGTGTGACTACAGCATAGCCAGCTAACCTTCCTCCCTGTCTCATAAAACTGCTGCCATCTATATACAGGTCCCTGTCTGCATCCTCTAGCAGCTAGTCAGTTAAATCCAGTCAGCCAGAAAACACTTCTGTAATAGTTTGCATACAATCATGATCACCCTCCTGTTCCAGTTGGAGAAGAAAGATTGCTGGATTGAACCTGCCACTGCTTTTGATATGAACTTCTAGGTTGTCAAGGAGAGCAATCTGATATTGCTGCAGACAGGAGGCTATAAGCCAATGGCCCCACCTTGGATGCTAACTAGTCCTGGATGGAATGAGGTGTTTCCACTATGATAGGAACCCTAAAAGTTAATTGCACAGCAGCCTCCCAAAAGAGAACAGCAGCTGCTGCAGCCCAAAGGCATGCTGGCCATTCTTGAGTAACAGGTTCAAGTTGTTTGGAGAAACCAGCTACTGGGTGAGACCAAGTACCCAGGGCCTGAGTAAAGACTCCAGCAGCTACCCCTTTGCTTTCTGCCACAGAGAAAGTGAATTGTTAATGTTATCAAATTCCACCTGGTAATTGTTGATCCATGCAAAGGGTTCTTTGTCTGAGCCTGTGGTGGCTTGATGCAAGGGCTTAGCCATTAGAGCAAAAATGGTTGCTTGTAACTTAGCAAGCAAATCATGCCCTAAAAGGGGCACATGACAGTCTGGAAGCTAAAGAAATTGATGAGTAAGGCAAATATCACCCCTAAAGCATTCCAAAGGGTTGAAAAAGAAAATGCTTTGTTTTTCATCTTTTTTTAGCCCCCTGCCTCCAGCTGTCACTTCTGGTCATCTTACATAGGTCTTATAAGCTATTGCCAACAATTTTTCTATTGTCAGCTGAAGCCCCTTCCAGCTTTTGTAATTTGCACCTAATACCTGGGGTGCTTTCCCCAATAGAGAGCATATTCACCAGGCTTGGTAGACGTGGTCAAGGAAGTCACTGGGGCTTTCAGCTGGAAACTGATGAACATCATAAATTTTGCCCAATTTCTTTTCTTTAGGGAGGGCAGTCTGCAATGCAATGGCAATAATGTCTTGGAAACCTTTAAAATATCCATAGTTTCTGCTTTCATAAGTATCAATGACCCATCTAGGGTCAGTTTCAGAACAATCCTGTTGTATTGTATTGTAAGTTTACCAAAGTTCCTTATGACACATTCAAGGGGGCTGAGGGCACATTCCTTCCTTTTATGCATTCTAACATGTTTTCCTTGGGCTGAGCCCACATGTCTAAGTCACTCACACCACTCGCACAGACTGTTGGGCCACAAGAGATCCACCAAGCTCTCTTGCAATGTGAACACCACTGGTCAATGGCACAATGACCTCACAGGGGGCCATGGACGGCTAAGATTGGTATCATGCCTAGGTCTGGTCAACAGTGGGAAATATATAAAAAGCAACCACAAACCACAAAACAACCACAGAGTTCAACACTCACAACCCGTTGGAGCATGAGAGTACAAGGTTGGCCCTCCTTGCTTTCTCTTGTTGTTTTTGTTAGCTGCAAACTTGTGTCCAACCCATCGCGACCCTATGGACAATGTTCCTCCAGGCCTTCCTATCCTCTATCATCTTCTGGAGTCCATTTAAGCTCACGCCTACTGCTTCAGTAACTCCATCCATCCACCTCATTCTCTGTCGTCTCCTTCTTTCTATTGCCCTCAATCTTTCCCAGCATGAGGCTCTTCTCCAGTGAGTCCTTCCTTCTCATTAGGTGGCCAAAGTATTTGAGTTTTAGCTTCAGGATCTGGCCTTCTAAAGATCAGTCAGGGTTGATTTCCTCTAGGACTGACCGGTTTGATCGCCTTGCAGTCCAAGGGATTCACAGGAGTCTTCTCCAGCACCATAGTTCAAAGGCCTCAATTCTTTGGCGCTCAGCCTTTCTTATGGTCCAACTTTCACTGCCATACATTGCAACTGGGAAGACCATAACCTTGACTATACACACTTTTGTTGACAGGGTGATGTCTCTGCTTTTTAGTGTGCTGTCTAGATTTGTCATGGCTTTCCTCCTGAGGAGCAAGTGTCTTTTAATTTCTTGGCTATAGTCCCCATCTGCAGTGATCTTGGAGCCCAGGAAAATAAAATCTAAAAGAGTCAATTAATTTGTTAAGAGGTCAGTTTGATATGCTGATGGTGGACCAGGTGGCAACTAATTTAAGATATGCTAAACATAACATTTTTAATAATGCAAATAAACCTGGTAGGTGGTTAGCTTACGTATTAAGGAAAAACCAAAGATCTCGTCATATAGATAAGATAGATTATAAGGGTAAAGAAGTGTTTCAGCAAAATCTCATTAAAAAGGCCTTTGTCTGTATGCAAGGGATAAAAGTCAAGGTTTAGACATAGATAGTTATTTGCAATGAGTGAATATCCCGGTGCTCACACAAGAGCAATGGGAAGAGATAAACCAATTGATAACTACTGAAGAAATTATTCTAGTAATTAAACAATTAAAGGTAGGTAAGGCACCTGGGACAGATGGATTGACTGCTATTTATTGTAAAAAATTACAATTAGAGATGGTGGAACCTTTAAAAGAATTGTTTAGAATTCTTTTAAAGGTTGTCAAACTCAATTTCATTGAGGGCCGCATCAGCATTGCAAGATGCCCTCAGGGGGCCAGGTGGGTGTGGCCTGGGTGGGCGTAGCTAAAGTGCATATGGCCTACTGGGTGGGCGTGGCCAGCTCTACATCGTTCACATCAAGGGTGCCTATGGGAGCCTGGGCAGGCCTGGGACAGATCTGAGGGTCTCTGGCAGGAGGAGGGTCTCTGGGCCAGGGCCAAGGCAGTGGGGGCCATTCCCTCACTGTTTCCAGGATGGCTTTGTGGGCCACATGAAACCACTTCACGGGCCGAATCCGGCCCCCGGGCCTTGTGTTTGACATGTCTGTTGTAGATTGTGATACTAAAGAAATTAATTTGATGTTGAACTTGATAACAGCAGCACGGTTACTGGTGGGACAATATTGGAAGAAGGATAGTTTGCCTTCTATAAAAGAATGGGTACTTAAGGTATCGAATCTTGCAGAAATGTCTAAGATTTCTGCTTATTTGAAGGATCATTCGCAAGAAAGATATATTTCAGTTTGGAGGAGATGGATAGATTATATTCAGAATAAATATGGGACTAAAAAGTTCCATTTAGCCTATGAGTAGATTTTAGATTTTTATTAACTTTAGTATTAGTATTGATTATATTTTTGTTTAAGTTACTATTATTATGTTTTTAATAATTTGAATGTATCAATGTTAGTTAAAGCACATTATGAATTTGGTTAATTTTATAATGGATAATTTTAGTTAGAATATGATTATTTTATTTATGACCCTGTATTCAGCTCTGGGAAGCGGGGGGGAGGGGGTTTTTGGGGTGGGTGGTTTTTGGGGATGTTTTGTAAAAAAATTTTTTTTAAAACTCTTTAATAAAAAAACGAAGCTGGGGGGAGGAGAATGCTACTCCGGTTTTTTTTTTAATAAGATAAGGAATGGCACAAAATAGAACAGAAGAGAAGCTTTGCATGTTAAACTAATTGGAGAATGTGATCTATGATGTTTAAATAAAGGGATGGAATTGTGTTTGATATGATCTGTTCAGGGGACGAGAATTCAGATTTTGGCATCCATCCATGAGTACCAATGCTTCATTCTCATTATTATAGACTTTATAGAATAAACAATGCTGGAATGTTCTTTGAACTGTCTCATTAGTTGGAACCATGACATCATGCCAAAATCTATTTTCTTTCAAACAAGCTGGGGGTCCTGAGCCCAAGCGTTGCCTCTAGTTTTGAGAGAAGCTGGCAAAGATTCAAAGAAAAATCTTCATCATGGGAAAAGAGAAACTGGTCAAAGACAGTGACCTACTGGCTGGCTGGGTTTCACTGGGGACCGCCAATTCATTTTCAACAAGTTTGTGAGGGGCAGGGCTATTTGGGGAAACAAAGGGATGAATTGGCGGTAGAAGTTTCAGAGGATGTCCAGGAGGCATTGCCATTAATGGCTGTCTGCCCCGTGGTCCAAAATGCTCAAAATCAGTGAGCCCATGAGTCTGTCCCATTTGCAGTTTACAAAGAGCTGAAAAGAAGTGTTACAGAAAATGGGTTGCAAAGCAATTTCACCCGAGGGCTTTTCCCTGAGAAGGTTCAAAATGAAACTGCTGCTGATGTTCTGATGAAACAATTGGCATATGAAAATGCTAATCAGGACTGCAAAACAGCCCTGAAAGCAATTTATTCCAAACCTGAAACTACCATTGCTCAGATGATTAAATTGTGTCAGAACATTGGAACTGCATCTCATAAGACAGAACTTTTGGCTACAGCTCTTGCAGCTGTAGTTCATCCAGCCAAAGACAAAAAATGCTTTGCTTCTCATTTTACTCTAGTACAATTGCAAAGTTTTTTAGGTCATCTTAATTGAGCTAGACCATTTTTAGGGTTAACTACTGCTTTGTTGCGTCCACTTTTTATTGCCTTGCAAGGTCATTTAACCCCTGACCCACGGATTCCAGTCTCCATAGCGATGCGACATTGCCTTCATCAAATCAATTCTGCCCTTCACAAAGTTAACATCCCCCCCCGAGGATCAACGTTTGGTTTTATTACATGAATTGCCTTTTGTTTTTCAGTCTGCACAGGTTTCTACCCCTCTTCCTAATGTTATTACATTATTCACAGATGGGTCTCGTACCCGTGGGGTGGTTGTTTGGCAAGTTAATGGCAAATGGCAAACTAAGTTTACAGCTTCTCAGACATCCGCCCAGCGTGCTGAACTTGCTGCAGTGATTTTAGCCTTTGAATTACATGATACAACTCCTTTTAATCTTATTGTGGATTCTCAATATGTTTACAATCTTTTTAACCATATTGCATTTGCTTATCTATCCCCACTTTTGGATCATAACTTGCTCTCTCTATTCCTTACTTTTCAAACTCTCCTGCATGACCGTACTGCCCCATTTTTCGTTGCTCACATTTGCTCCCATAAAGGTTTTTCTGATACTATTTCTGATGGCAACCACAGAGCAGATGCTGCTCTCCACTCTTTTAAGGTGGCTTCACTTTTTACTGACCCTTTGACTAGCCATTCCTATTTTCACCAAAATGCTAAATCTCTTCGTGCTACCTTTAATATTCCACTTTCTCAGGCTCGTGATATTATCTCAGCCTGTCCTTCTTGCTCATCCTCCCCCCTCTCTTTTCCCTTTGATGTTGTTAATCCAAGAGGAACTGAGGCCAATGCTCTCTGGCAGATGGATGTTACTCGTGTACCGCAATTTTCTCCAGCTTCTTATCTTCATGTTTGCATAGATACTTATTCTGGCTATGTGTGGCTTACCCCCCTTCGTGGTGAAACTGCCTCTCATGTTATTCAGCACCTTCTCGCTGCCATGGCTGTCATGGGATGACCACTTGTCTTAAAGACAGACAATGTTCCTGCGTATACTTCTAATGCTTTTTCTCAATTTTGCAGCACTTGGGATATTTCTCTCTGACATGGCATTCCTTACAATAGTTCAGGCCAAGCTATAGTGGAACATGCACATCGTACATTTAAAACTTTGTTGTTTAAACATTTAAAAGAAAGGGGAGTTACTCCCTCAGATCTTAAAACTTTGATTCCAGTATTGTTATTTACTTTGAATCATATAACAATCACTAATCAAGCTTATACTCCTGCAGAGAGACATTTTAGGAAGGAGCTTCCCCTGGAACGACCACAAGTGCTATATAAGGAGCTGCCCGAGCCAACCTGGAAGGGACCAGCTGAATTGATTACTTGGGGAAGGGGGTATACATCTGTTCTTACTCCTACAGGACCGGTGTGGGTGCCTGCCAGGTGTGTGAAGCCATTCCGAGCCAAACATGAGCTGACACCAGAGGCTGAGCAGTTTGCTCCCAGAGTTCAATCCAGCCCTGACATTGAACCCGAACCTGATGGGTGAAACACCACGAAGGCATAAAAGACCTTCGTGGCCAGCAGGAACTCAGCCACCAGTGACATGGGGAATGTTAAAATCACTCAGTGCAGATGCCCTTCATGACCTTACTACTTGGACTGTTACTGTGTTTTTTGGTTTTTATTCCTTCAGCTGTAGGAATTCATGAAGATTTCTTCATAGAAAAGATAAATAATATATCCTCTAATTATAATAACTAATAACTATTCATATGCTAAATGATACTTTATAGTCCCATATTTATTCTGAATATAATCAATCCATCTTCTCCATTCTGCTATATATCTTTGTTGTGAGTGATCTTTCACATATGCTGAGATTTTGGCCATTTCTGCCAGGTTCGAAACTTTCAAAGTCCATTCTTCTATAGTAGGCAGGTCCTCCTTCTTCCTGTATTGCGCTACCAAAAGTCTTGCAGCTGTTATTAAGTTCAGCATCAATTTAGTTTCTATAGCAGTACAGTCAGTGATAATACCCAACAAAAACAATTGTGGTATTAAAAATGTATTGTAAAACTTTTAAATAAAAAAAAAACTTTGTCCACTTTTTTGTCATACAATAAATAAGCATGCCAACAATATAACAAATCACACCCTTCAATATTCAATAATCTCCTTTGTGTTAAATTAAACCAATCACTAATTGACGATAATACTGCCGCCTCATAATATAATTTAAGATTGGGCACTTTGAGACAACCTCTTTCACGTACATCTTGCAATATCTTAAGTTTAACTCTTGGTCTCCTCCCTGCCCAAATAAATTTATTAATACCTCTCTGCCATTCCTCCAAATTTGAATCTTTTTAAGTACAGGTATCATTTGAAATAAAAATAAAAATTTAGGTAAAACATTCATTTTCACAGCTGCAATTCTTCCCAATAAAGACAGTTGTAATTTTCTCCAACTATCTAGCTCTTTTTGTATTTTTAACCATAAGAATTCATAATTATTCTTATATAATTTAGTATTTGAAGCTGAAAGATATACCCCCAAATATTTAATCTTTTTAACTATTTAACCTTTTTAACTATTTCAAATCCTGTTAGTTTTTCTAAGGCTACCTTTTGTTCTATGGTCATATTTTTAGACAATATCTTAGTTTTTTGTCTGTTTACCTTGAATCCAGAAACTTGTCCATATTGTAAAATTATTTCCATTAAATCTATAACTGATTGAATTGGTTGACTTAACATAATAACCAATTCATCTGCAAATGCTCTCAATCTATAGTCTTGATCTTTTATTTTAATTTCCTTTATTTCCTTTGAATCATGTATTTTAATCAATATTTCCAATGTTAAAACAAACAACAATGGCGACAGTGGACATCCCTGTCTTGTACCCTTTTCAATTTTACAAGCTTCTGATAAGCTACCATTAATTATTATTTGTGCTGTTTGTTTTTTATATATAGCCCTAATAGGTTGTAAAAACGTATCCCCAAACTGCATCTTCTCTAACACTTTAAATAAGAATTGCCAATCCAATTGATTCAAAAGCTTTTTCAGTGTCCAGAAAAATCAGCGCTGCAGGGACTTGGTTATTTCTTTCTAAATATTCTAATACATTTACAATGTGTCTCACATTATTTTTCATTTGCCTACCGCTTATAAATCCTTTTTGATCAATATGAATCATTTGTTCCATAACCTTCATCAATCTATTTGCTAAAATTTTTGCAAATATCTTGTAATCGGTATTTAACAACGATATAGGTCTGTACTTTTTAGTTTGTATAGGATCTTGATCTTCCTTTGGAATCAACGTTATAAATGCAATTTTCCATGATGGCGGAACCTCTCATCCGGATTGAATTGTTCTAAACCAGACATGTCAAACACAAGGCCCGGGGGCCGGATTCGGCCCGTGAAGTGGTTTCATGCGCTGCAGGGACTTGGTTATTTCTTTCTAAATATTCTAATACATTTACAATGAGTTGTATCATGTAATTCAAAGGCTAAAATCACTGCAGCAAGTTCAGCACGCTGGGCGGATGTCTGAGAAGCTGTAAACTTAGTTTGCCATTTGCCATTAACTTGCCAAACAACCACCCCACGGGTACGAGACCCATCTGTGAATAATGTAATAACATTAGGAAGAGGGGTAGAAACCTGTGCAGACTGAAAAACAAAAGGCAATTCATGTAATAAAACCAAACGTTGATCCTCGGGGGGGGATGTTAACTTTGTGAAGGGCAGAATTGATTTGATGAAGGCAATGTCGCATCGCTATGGAGACTGGAATCCGTGGGTCAGGGGTTAAATGACCTTGCAAGGCAATAAAAAGTGGACGCAACAAAGCAGTAGTTAACCCTAAAAATGGTCTAGCTCAATTAAGATGACCTAAAAAACTTTGCAATTGTACTAGAGTAAAATGAGAAGCAAAGCATTTTTTGTCTTTGGCTGGATGAACTACAGCTGCAAGAGCTGTAGCCAAAAGTTCTGTCTTATGAGATGCAGTTCCAATGTTCTGACACAATTTAATCATCTGAGCAATGGTAGTTTCAGGTTTGGAATAAATTGCTTTCAGGGCTGTTTTGCAGTCCTGATTAGCATTTTCATATGCCAATTGTTTCATCAGAACATCAGCAGCAGTTTCATTTTGAACCTTCTCAGGGAAAAGCCCTCGGGTGAAATTGCTTTGCAACCCATTTTCTGTAACACTTCTTTTCAGCTCTTTGTAAACTGCAAATGGGACAGACTCATGGGCTCACTGATTTTGAGCATTTTGGACCACGGGGCAGACAGCCATTAATGGCAATGCCTCCTGGACATCCTCTGAAACTTCTACCGCCAATTCATCCCTTTGTTTCCCCAAATAGCCCTGCCCCTCACAAACTTGTTGAAAATGAATTGGCGGTCCCCAGTGAAACCCAGCCAGCCAGTAGGTCACTGTCTTTGACCAGTTTCTCTTTTCCCATGATGAAGATTTTTCTTTGAATCTTTGCCAGCTTCTCTCAAAACTAGAGGCAACGCTTGGGCTCAGGACCCCCAGCTTGTTTGAAAGAAAATAGATTTTGGCATGATGTCATGGTTCCAACTAATGAGACAGTTCAAAGAACATTCCAGCATTGTTTATTCTATAAAGTCTATAATAATGAGAATGAAGCATTGGTACTCATGGATGGATGCCAAAATCTGAATTCTCGTCCCCTGAACAGATCATATCAAACACAATTCCATCCCTTTATTTAAACATCATAGATCACATTCTCCAATTAGTTTAACATGCAAAGCTTCTCTTCTGTTCTATTTTGTGCCATTCCTTATCTTATTAAAAAAAAAACCGGAGTAGCATTCTCCTCCCCCCAGCTTCGTTTTTTTATTAAAGAGTTTTAAAAAAAATTTTTTTACAAAACATCCCCAAAAACCACCCACCCCAAAAACCCCCTCCCCCCCGCTTCCCAGAGCTGAATACAGGGTCATAAATAAAATAATCATATTCTAACTAAAATTATCCATTATAAAATTAACCAAATTCATAATGTGCTTTAACTAACATTGATACATTCAAATTATTAAAAACATAATAATAGTAACTTAAACAAAAATATAATCAATACTAATACTAAAGTTAATAAAAATCTAAAATCTACTCATAGGCTAAATGGAACTTTTTAGTCCCATATTTATTCTGAATATAATCTATCCATCTCCTCCAAACTGAAATATATCTTTCTTGCGAATGATCCTTCAAATAAGCAGAAATCTTAGACATTTCTGCAAGATTCGATACCTTAAGTACCCATTCTTTTATAGAAGGCAAACTATCCTTCTTCCAATATTGTCCCACCAGTAACCGTGCTGCTGTTATCAAGTTCAACATCAAATTAATTTCTTTAGTATCACAATCTACAACAGACATGTCAAACACAAGGCCCGGGGGCCGGATTCGGCCCGTGAAGTGGTTTCATGTGGCCCACAAAGCCATCCTGGAAACAGTGAGGGAATGGCCCCCACTGCCTTGGCCCTGGCCCAGAGACCCTCCTCCTGCCAGAGACCCTCAGATCTGTCCCAGGCCTGCCCAGGCTCCCATAGGCACCCTTGATGTGAACGATGTAGAGCTGGCCACGCCCACCCAGTAGGCCATATGCACTTTAGCTACGCCCACCCAGGCCACACCCACCTGGCCCCCTGAGGGCATCTTGCAATGCTGATGCGGCCCTCAATGAAATTGAGTTTGACACCCCTGATACTCAATACTCAATAAAAACAATTGTGGAGAAAACTTTATCTTTCTCTTAAAAATCTTTTGAAAGTTCCACCAAATTTTAATCCAAAAAGCTTTTATATTTCTGCAAGTCCACCACATATGAAAATAAGTAGCATCTAAACTACCGCATCTCCAGCATTTAGACTGTAGGTTAGGATACATGTTAGACAACTTTTTGGGATCCAAATGCCATCTATAAAACATTTTATAAAAATTTTCTCTTAAATTTTGAGCCTGAGTAAATTTAACATTTCTAACCCAGATTACCTCCCAAGTATCCAACGGAATTGGTTCCTGTATATTTTGTGCCCACTTTATCATACAATCTTTAACTAATTCCGTTTCCGAGTCCAATTCAATTAAAACATTATATATCCTCTTTATATGTGCACGATTTAAATCTCTAATTTGTTTTACTAAGTTTTCATCTGTAATTGTAATGCCAACCTTCTGATCCAGCTTCCACCTAGCTTTCAGTTGGGTGTATTGGAACCAAGAGTAACTTATGTTTTCTTGTTTTAACTGGTCTAATGATTTAAGTTGCCAATTATTCCCTTCCAATCTAAGTAATTCCTTATAGGAAAACATATCCAAACTCACTCCCATAGATACGCCTTCTATCGCGTGTCCGGGAATTCCCCAAATTGGTATTTTATAATTTAACTTATAATAATACTTTTTCCAGACACACAGCAAGGCACTTCTAAGAATATGAGATTTAAAAGCCCTGTCTACCTTTTTATCATAAAGCAAATACGCATGCCATCCATATACCAAATCCCAACCCTCAAGGTGGAGTATTCTTTTATTAGTTAAATTAAGCCAATCGCTAACCCATGTCATGACCACCGCATCATAATACAATTTCAAGTTAGGAGCCTTGAGTCCCCCTCTTTCCCTAGCATCTTGCAGAATCTTAAATTTAACTCTTGGTTTCTTCCCCACCCAGATAAATTTATTAATACCCTTCTGTCATTCATCAAGGTTGGCATCCTTTTTCAATATAGGTATCATTTGAAACAAAAAAAGAAACTTCGGCAGAACATTCATTTTAACAGCTGCAATTCTTCCCAATAGAGATAATTGTAATTTTTTCCAATTATTTAAATCCTTTTGTATCTTCAACCATAGTTTTTCATAGTTATTCTTATATAATTTTACATTTGAAGCTGCAATATACACTCCTAAATACTTAACCTTTTTTACTATTTCAAAAACTGTTAATTTAATTAACATTTCCTTTTCACTCATAGACATATTCTTAGACAATATCTTAGTCTTATTACTATTTACCTCAAACCCTGAAACCTTGCCATACTGAGTTATAATTTCCATCAAATCTATAACCGATTGTATCGGTTGAGATAATGTCACAACCAAGTCATCAGCAAAAGCTCTCAATCTATAATCATTCTGTTTTATTTTAATTCCCTTTATCATAGAAGACTCTTGAATTTTAATTAATAAAATCTCTAACGTTAATACAAACAACAATGGTGATAGGGGGCATCCCTGTCTTGTACCTTTTTCAATTTTAAACATCTCTGTTAACCCCCCATTAATTATAATTTGTGCAGTTTGTTGTTGATATATAGCTTTAATAGAATGTAAAAATCCTTCTCCAAAATTCATTTCCTCAACAACTCTAAATTAAAATTGCCAATTCAATTGATCAAAAGCTTTTTCTGCATCCAAAAATATCAACGCTGCAGGGACTTGGTTGTTCTTATCCAAATATTCAAGCACATTTACAATTTGTCTTACATTATATTTCATATACCTTCCAGATATAAATCCCGATTGATCACTATGAATCATTTGCTTTAAAACTTGCATTAATCTATTAGCCAATACTTTAGCAAAGATCTTATAATCTATATTCAAAAGCGATATAGGTCTATAATTTTTAGGTTGAGTAAGGTCTTGATCCTCCTTTGGAATCAATGATACAAAGGCTGTCCTCCAAGATGGAGGAACTGCTCCTCCAGTCTGAATTTCATTAAACAACATCTTTAAAGTTTCAATCATTTCAACCAACAACGTTTTATAATAAATTGCTGTTAATCCATCTGTTCCCGGGGCCTTGCCCACTTTCAACTGTTTAATAGCTAAAGAGATTTCCTCTGATGTTATTAAGCGGTTCATCTCAAGTTGTTCTTTTGAAAGCCTAGGAAAATGTGCTTCCTGTAAATATTTATCTATATCTAAAGCTTGTATAAGGGACGCGGTGGCTCAGTGGGTTAGGACGCTGAGCTTGTCGATCGGAAGGTCGGCAGTTTGACGGGTCGAATCCCGAGTGCCGCGTAACAGAGTGAGCGCCTGTTACTCGTCCCAGCTTCTGCCAACCTAGCAGTTCGAAAGCACGTAAAAATGCAAGTAGAAAAATAGGGACCACTCCGGTGGGAAGGTAACAGCGTTCCGTGCGCCTTTGGCGTCTAGTCATGCCGGCCACATGACCACGGAGATGTCCTCGGACAAGCGCTGGCTCTTCGGCTTTGAAACGGAGATGAGCACCGGCCCCTAGAGTCGGAAACGACTAGCACGCATGTGCGGGGGAACCTTTACCTTTACCTTTACCTTAAAGCTTGTATGTTTTCTCTAGAATATAATTTCGAGTAAAAATCTAAGAAACTCCTCTTAATCAATTTTTGTTGATAGACTTCTTTTCCTTTATATTCTATTTTATCTATAGTACGTAATTTCTGTTTCTTCCTTAATTGATAAGCTAACCACCTACCAGGATTATTAGCATTACAAAAGGCATTATGCTTAGCATAATGCAAATTAGTTGCTACTTGGTCAGCCATTAACATACTAAATTGTTCTTTCAATAAATGTATCGAGGTCCTTAAATTATTATCCAATGGATTCAAAATAAAATATTTCTCCTTAGATTTAATCTCTTCCTCAAGATCTTTACGTTTTTGCATTTGCTTACACCTATAAGCATTATTCATATAAATCAAGACCCCTCTCATGTACGCTTTACTAGCATCCCAAACCATTCCCATCGATGTACCTTTATGCATATTTATAACAAAAAATTCTTTCAGATGTTCTCTACATTTCTGCAAAAACACCTCATTTGTGAATAGATTTTCATTCAATCTCCAGGATCTTCTATTATCATCTTCAGCAAAGAACTCCAACCAAACAGGGCTATGATCCGACAATGTCCTAGGAAAAATTTTAACATTCTTAACCCTAGAGAGAAGATCAGTAGTAATTAAAATAAAATCAATCCTAGAGAAAGATTTATGTCTATCCGAAAAAAAGTAAAATCTCTGTCCTTCATATTCCTTTCCCGCCATACATCTCTTAGCTCCAAATCCTCCTTCAAATAAAAAAAAAGCTTTGGGCAATTTTGAATAATTAGAAGGATTTTTAGAAAATCCCTTCCTATCTTCAAATGAGTCCAAAACTCCATTCCAGTCCCCCATCATAATAACAGATTTATAATCCAATTTGATTAGTCTTTGATGTAAAAATTTAAAAAAACTTTTGCTGTTGTTGATTTGGAGCATATAATCCAATAAGAACTTTCTTTCCTTGTAACATCAGTTCAATACTAACATATCTCCCTTGTTTATCCGATTCAATTAATCTAGCCGAAAAATCTTTTCTTAGATAAATGACCACTCCAGCCTTCTTGTCCGGAGCACAGGCTGCAAAATGTGTTCCCAACTGGGAATTAACCAAAAACTTTTGGTCCTTTAATGCAATATGAATCTCTTGTAAGCAAACAATATCATTTTTATGTTGTTTCAAATAGTAAAATACTTTCTTTCTTTTCTGTGGTGAGTTTAAACCATTAACATTCCATGTCAGGAACTTCACCATCTCTGGTGACCAGGAGCCTTTGGAACATGACCTGAAGATCACCTGTTGCTCTCTTCAGACAATGGGTACCCCTTCTATTGTACTAGGTACTACAATTTTCCCTTAAAGATTCTTAGAGTCAAGAATATGTTTCACTTCGACTAGACTTCCGGTGGTGGTGCGGCGCCGAAGATAGCCGTTTCGGGCTGTCCGCTTTGCAGCTGAGTTTTTCCACCTAAAACAGCGCCGATCAGCTGTTTAGGTGGAATTGAAGCCCCCTCCTCGAGAGAAGAGGAGGGGGTGAGGCCCCAGGTAGGGGTTGAGTTCTCCGGGGCCACCTGAGCTGAAAGCTTGGGCGGCTGAAGGATTGAGCTCCCCCGTAGCCTGGGTTGCTCCGAGCTGCTTAGCGTCTCTGTTCCGGGATTTTTGGAGCAGAGCCAGGCGTTTGCGACCACCCCTGCCAGAAGGAAAGACTTTGGAGTAAAAAGGAGCAGGCAGAGCGGTACAGGAGGTTAAGGTGAAGAGGACTTTTATTCTTACTCCCTAGTTCAATGGACTTTATAAACTTAAAGTGAAAGTGCGCAACAAGTGAAAGTGAGGAAAGATGGCGGCTAAATCTTCCTCTAAAGTTCTTCGGAGTGCGGGAACTTCCCTGGTGCAACAGACATCGTTGCAAGCTTTGCTTCCTCCTGCACCTCCTGTGGCATTGACGCTTAAGGACTTACAAGATGCCTTTGCAAAGCAATCCCAGGTAATGTCAGAAATGCTGGGTGATAAGATGGCAAAGTTGGAGGAGAAATTGGAGAAATTGGAGGAGAGGATGGAAGAGAAGTTTAACGTAATGGAGGAGAGGATGGAATAGAAGTTTAGTGCAATGAGGGTAGACATTTTGTCTACAGTGGAAAGCGTGGCTGAATGTGTGCAACGTTTGGACGAAAAAGTGGAGGATCTTAGTCAAAAGAACTCTATATTAGAAGTAAAGGTACTGGAGAATGAAAATTTAAGGGATAAAATGGACGGAGAATTGAGTCTTGTCCAGTTCCATCAGATGCAGTATGCTATTAGAATCAGGGGCTTAAAAGAGAATCCTAAAGAAGACCTAAAGCAGCTGATTTCTGAGGCTCTGGAAGCAGTATTGGGCCAGCCAGCATCTGAGATAGAGGGATGTATGGATAAAGTTTTTCGTGTAAATTCATGGATTGCAAGGCAGAGGAAGCTACCTAGAGATGTGGTGGTCTATTTTACAAAGAGAGCAACTAGAGATGAAGTTATTCAAGCTGCTTATGATACTAAAGTTGTGGTTGCTGAGCAAGAAGTTCTGGTTCTAAAAGAGATTCCTCCAAAGATTTTAAGGAGAAGGAAAGATTTTGCATTTCTTGTACAGGAACTTAAGCAACGTGATATTAAGTTCAGATGGGAGATTCCAGTCGGATAGGTGGTGATGCACGAAGGTAAAAGATATCGTCTGGTTACTGTGACTCAGGCGCGTGACTTCTACAGCAATGTTTTAGAAGCAACCCCTCTATCACTCTTGGAAGCTGCAAAGAGATCTGGAGAGGGGAAAGCTCAAGAGGCTGAAGGTGGACAGACAGAGGAGAATGGTGCTGGAGGGGATCAAATTATAGCTTCATCGGCTGCTGCTGGAGAGCAGAGGTTGACGCGTGCCACTTTAAAACGAGCAAGACAAGTACAAGAGCAAGACCAGCAGAAGTTTATGGAACTTTCAAAGCGTACTTATAGTGAAGCTGTGGGAGGAGCGCGGCCCAAAGAAAATACAGGGGTTATTGAAGATGTGCTCCAAAAGCTTCGGGGCGCCACGCATGGTGACTAAATTTCTAACTTGGAATGTTAATGGACTAAACTCACCACAGAAGAGAAAGAAAGTTTTTCAATATTTAAAACAATTTAAGATTGATGTTATATGTTTGCAAGAAACGCATATTAGGGTTATGGACCAAAAGTATTTTTTGAACTCAAGGTTGGGCACGCAATTTGTTGCTTCTGCGATGAATAAGAAAAATGGAGTGGTTGTCTACGTTAAAAGTACTCTAACAGCGGAATTAATTGAAGCAGATAAGCAAGGAAGATATGTTATGATAGATTTGTTGTTAGAAGGTAAAAAAACGCTTCTAGTTGGACTGTATGCTCCTAATCAACAACAAGCTGATTTTTTTAGTTCACTTCATACAAAGCTTACTCAATTGGATTACAAATCGTTTATTTTTATGGGGGACTGGAATGGTGTTTTGGATGCACAGATGGATAAGGCTGGTTCTTTTAAGCGTGTTCCGAGTCATGCCAGATTGCCTAAATCTTTTTTTGAAATGAAGGATGATTTGGAACTGCGAGATATCTGGCGTGACACACACTTATATGAAAAGGATTATACTTTTTTTTCTGACAGACATCAATCTTTTTCCAGGATTGATTTTATTTTGCTGACTAATGATTTTTTTCTAGGATTAAGAAGGTAAAGATCTGTGCAAGAACTATTTCGGACCATAGTCCAGTTTGGTTAGAGATTAATAAGGACAATAGGGATAGGCGCTCGTGGCGCGTAAATGAGAATTTGTTTAGAAATCAGAGAAATGTGGAAGAATGTAAACAGCGGATGAAGGATTTTTTTGAAATTAATATGAATAAGGATACCTCTATGGACATGGTTTGGGATGCTAGCAAGGCTTACATGAGAGGGGTGTTGATATATATGAATAATAAATACAGACGTACTTTGGAAGCCAGAAGGAAAGAATTGGAGAATGAAATTAGGGAAAAAGAAAAGGCCTTAATTTTGAACCCATTGGATGTGAAGACTAAGGAGGTTATTAAGCTATTAAGAGGACAATTTGATAAATTGATGGCTGATCAAGTGGCAACCAACTTGCGGTTTGCCAGGCATAATACTTTTTGCAATGCTAACAAGCCAGGCAGATGGCTAGCTTACAGACTAAGGAAAAAGCAAAGGGCTTCTAATATAGATAAAATTGAACATAAGGGAAAGGTTGTGTTTCAACAGGATCTTATTAAGGAAGCCTTTGTGGATTTTTATTCTAAATTATATGCTAAGGAGAAGATTAATGAAAAAGATATTGATGTATATTTGGAGAATGCTAGCATCCCGGTTCTTACGCAAGCACAAAAAGAGGAGATTAATCAATTGATAACAGAAGAAGAAATTTTAATAGCAATTAAGGAATTGAAGATGGATAAGGCGCCAGGTACGTATGGTTTGACTGCGGTTTACTACAAAAATTTACAAATGGAGTTGATAAAGCCGTTAAAGGAACTGTTTCAGACAATTCAGAGAGGGGGAAAGGTGCCTCCATCTTGGAGAACTGCTTTTATCTCTTTGATTCCGAAGGAAAATCAAGATGCTACTCAAGTAAAAAACTATTGACCGATATCACTTTTAAATACAGATTATAAGATATTTGCTAAGGTGTTGGCTAACAGATTGATGAGGGTTCTGCAACAGGTGATTCATGGGGATCAAACCGGGTTTATTAGTGGTAGGCAAATGAAAAATAATGTGAGGCATATAGTTGATGTGTTAGAGTTTTTGGAAAGGAACAACCAGATTTCTGCGGCGCTAATTTTTTTAGATGCTGAAAAAGCTTTTGATCAGTTGAATTGGCAATTTCTGATGAAAGTTTTAGATAAAATGAATTTTGGGGATAAATTTTTGCAACCAATTAGGGCATTATATCAAAAACAAACTGCCCGAATAATAGTTAACAATAGTTTGACTGAAGCATGTAATATCGAGAAGGGCACAAGGCAAGGGTGTCCGTTATCGCCTTTACTATTTGTGTTAACATTGGAGATATTACTAGTTAAAATACGGAATTCGGAAAGAATTAAGGGTATACAAATTAGAGATCAGGATTATAGATTGAGGGCGTTTGCAGACGATCTGGTTGTTACAGTGACCCAGCCAGAAAACTCTGTTGTGGACCTGATGGAGATAATAATGCAATATGGGAGGGTTTCTGGATTTAAAGTTAATGCACAAAAAACTAAACTTCTGGCCAAAAATATGACAGCATCGCAAAAGGCTCTTTTAGAAGGATTAACTGGATTTGAGATTGTTAAAAGGGTCAAATATTTGGGGGTGTTTTTGTCACCCTCTAATACTAAGTTATATAAAAATAACTATGAAAAATTATGGGGAAAAATTCAAAAAGAAATGGAGAGTTGGGAAAAACTGCAATTGTCTTTGCACGCAATAGAAAACATAAATGTTGGCTTCAAACATGATGTGACTACGTATAAGGAGATTTTAAGCTTGGAAAGAAATGTCTGGTGTTTGAAGCCGTACAACCTCTTGCGAGATGAGAAGATTGTTCAAACTTGGTTTCAATATACTCAGTTACGGGCCAGGTGGAAAGAAGATCAGAAAATTGGTTTTGCAATGACTGATGAAAATTTGATAAAGCAAATTAGAAATCAGGGTCCAGCACATATCAAACGGATATATCTTGCATTGATAGAAATTGACTCAGAAACAGAACTTGTTAAAGATTGTATGATAAAATGGGCCCAGAATATCCAAGAAGTTATTACAATGGACACATGGGAAAAGATCTGGGTGAGGAATGTAAAATTCACACAAGCTCAAAATCTAAGAGAGAACTTTTATAAAATGTTTTATAGATGGCATTTAGATCCTAAAAAGCTTGCAAGTATGTATCCGAATTATCAGCCAAAATGCTGGAGGTGTGGTGGCGAAGATACAACATATTTTCACATATGGTGGACCTGCAAAAAGGTCAAGGCTTTTTGGATAAAAATTTGGTGGAATATGCAGAAGATCTTCAAGCAAAGGATAAAGTTTTGTCCGTAATTCCTTTTGTTGGGTATAATTGTAGATGCTACTGTTGTGGACACTAAGTTGATGTTGAATTTAATTACAGCAGCAAGACTTTTAATAGGTCAATATTGGAATATAGAAGAATGGACTTTAAAGGTTTCTGACCTGGCAGAAATGGCAAAGATCTCGGCTTATTTGAAAGATCATTCGCAAGAACTTTATATTATGGAGTGGAAAAAATGGATTGAATATATCCAGAACAAATATGGGACTAAAAAGTTTCATTTAGCATTTGAATAAGTCTTCCTTTCTATTTTCTTTTTTTTTCTATATGAAATATTAGTATTGCTTGTAGTTATCTTATATGAGCTAGAGAGTGATAGATTTAAGAATTTATTATTGGTAGCAAATGGATGCTTATGATTGTTTTTTTGTTTTTATACCCTGTACTTAGCTCTGGGAAGTCGGGGGGGAGGGGGGAAAGGGGGGGAGGGGTAGGGAGGGATAGGTAGGGGAGGGGGAGGGGGGGATTGTTAAAGATAAAATGTATTTTAAAACTTTTCAATAAAAAAAAAGAATATGTTTCACTTCATAATGGGTCTGACACACTACTACGAGGGGTCTGGGTACCTTCTTAGGGGGAGGTCATAAAGTGGAGGCCCGAAAAGTTTTCAGTATGCTACAATGGAAAACTGGGTGGATTTTCCCCAAAGGTCTGGGGAGTTTCAATTTTACTGTGACTGGGTTGATGATTCTCACAATGGGGAAAGGCTCCAAGAATTTTGGTCCTAATTTCTTGCTGGGTAATTTGAGCCGTAAATATTTTGTTGACACATAAACCTTTTCCCCAACTTGGAATGTTCTTTGGGGAGCCCTTTTTTCCAGCCTTCTTTTTTATAAGTCTCAGAACTCTTTTTAAATGCCATTATCATGTTTCTCCAAACCTCTTCCCACCCCCTCACTGTCAAGCCCCGTGTGCTCGACATCACGAGGGGAGCTGGGGGAACACCGCGCACACCGCCTGCCCAAGCCTCATGGTTGAAGCTACCCAGAAGCAGCACAACTGGCAGCAGAATGGCTGCCAGCCACCATGGGCAGCCGCACAGAGCCCACAGCCACATCCCCGAAGGGCAGCTGCTCTGGGACCTTGTGGCACGTCTGTGCCGACGGAGCTGCCGAAAAGACCCTCAGGCAATCAGAAAGACAGCCACAACTCGTTCTGGGGCTTCTCAGCAGCCTGCTCTTTGGCGGCGGCGCCAAGCGGGCCGGAACCAAGCCTGGCTGGCAGGGCGTTGTGGGGGGTTGCAGCACTGAGACACTGGATGGTGGAGGGGAGCACAATAGGGGCCCAAGGGAGCGCAGCAGGGGGATTTACGGCACATACTTACCTGCAATCCGTGTGGGGCTCGGGAGCAGAGGGTGGGACACTGCACGAGGAGATGGGAAGGGGGCGGGATTTAGGCAGGCTCAGCTGGATGCTGGTCTGTCCGGGGGAGGGTGGGGCCGATTACCCTCTGTGTTTAAATGGCACGTTGGGATGACTAGCTGACTTTGTAACTGCTTGGAAATTTCTGGAGTAAAGAGATCCTTGCCGTCAACCGTGCCACATTGTCGTCGTCTTCTTTCCAGCGCGGACGGGTTTTGACAGTAAGTCAGCATTGCCCAAAGCGTTTCCTCGTTGTTGTGTTCTTCTCTGGACTTCGAAGCAGCCAACATGGCCGAGGGAACTCAAGGGGTTGTGCCTGCAGCGGTGGGAAAGGAGCCAGCTGGGACTACAGCGCCTCTGGATGTGGGGGAGTTAGGAGAGGCTCCACCTGTTGTCCGGCCCAAGGTCTGGGACTTGTGCCCAGTGGTTGAAGGCGCTGGGACCCAGGGGACGGCTGCTCAGGAAAAAACCAGAGAATGGTGGCTCAGTTCGGTACTGGGACAGACGGAGGCTGGCCAGGAGCGGCCCCCTAGGCAGAGGGGGTCATTGCTGGAGTGGAGAGAGCATTGCATTACCGATGAAGGAGGGGAGGAATGGAGCTACTCCACGGCTCCTAGAAGCTACACCATGGATGTCCTGAGGGACCAGTTATGGGAGCCTCAGCCATGGACCCCCATCGATCCCAAAGTGGAGACTGGCCATTGGTCTCAGGACAGGCCCAGCCCTGAGCAGCAGAGCCAGACCCACTTCCATCTGGCCAGCCCCCACGTTCGGGGTCCGCAGGGCCCTGGCCCCCCACAGGGGCCTGCCCCTTCACTACCGGCCCCAGCGGCTGCTCCGGGTCAGGGGCCCATGGGAGTGGGTGTCACGGGGCCTGGTGGCACTGTGTTACATCCAGGACTGTCGGCAGGAGCACTGGGGTGGCAGCAACCAGGGCCTGTAGCGCAGGGTCTGGGTGCTCCAGCGGGGCTCTGGGGGTTACCAGCAGTGTGGGGACCACCGCCGTTGCCCATGACCTTCGATGGCCATCCCGACCGCTTGGCCCTCTTCCTTAGTCATGTGATCCATCACCTGGATAAGTACGGCGCTGTGTATGCATCCCAGTGGGCGATGGTGATGGCCGTCACAACGGCACTGCACGGGGAGGCTGCAGCATGGGTCGCTAACCTATATGTTGACCGCGCCAGAGAGCTGGGGGACGTCGGGCTTTTCCTCGAGGCATTGCGTGTTCGCTTTGAGGATGTTACCCGCGTACAGCGGGCTGAAGCCGAGATAGTCAGGCTTTGGCAAAACGGCCGTCCAGCAACGGCATTTGTCCAGGACTTCAGGGAAGTGGCAGGCAAACTCAGTTCGTGGCCGGAGAGGATGCTGATCCACCACTTCTGGGCCGGGCTGGACAAAAACCTCCAGAGAGCTTGTATCATCCATGGAATCCCTCCCAGACTCCAGGAGTGGCTTCGGGTTGCGGTCGAGCTGGACGTCGGCGTACAGGCCTGCCAGCAGCGTGCAAGACCTTCAGCAGACCCCCGACAAGTCCCGCAGAGGCTGCAAGGGGAGGGGCAAAAACCGGTGTCACCGTTGCCGAAGCCCACAGTACCACCGCCCTGGCCCAGTCCTTGTTGTTTCCAGCGTGACCAACTGGGGCACCGCGTAGCCGACTGCCCCATACCAGCACCCCGGGCGGTGGCGGCAGCAACCCCAGCATGGGGCTCAGCCCCCGGGTGCTTTGTGGAGTGCTCTCGGGCCTCACGTCAGGCCTCAGACACAACACCGAGGAGGAACGTCCAAGCGGAGGCCGAGAGACCAACGAAAGTGGACGTAGAGGTCTACGGGAGTGGCGACGGACCAGAGGAAGACCCTATGGTAAGCGCACCAATCAGCCCGTTCACGGTCCCAGTAACACTAATGAACCCCGGCATGTGTGAGGCACTGGGGTTCAGGGCCTTGATCGACTCGGGTAGCATGCGGTGTCTCATAAGTCGAGAGGTGTTGGCCAAGCTGGGTGTTGGGGTGGTGCGGCTGGAAACTCCGATATGCTTCCAGCAGGTGGATGGGTCCCTCTTGGGGGGAGCACCCATCACAAATGTTACAAAACCCATACGTCTAGACATGGGGGAGCACTGGGAATGGTTGCAGTTCATTGTGGTGCCCTCCATGACGGAGGAGGTGATCCTGGGTCTTGCGTGGCTGGACAAGTGGGGCCCGATTATCTGGTGGGAGGGGGGGTGCCGACACCTTCTGGGTATCATCCTTGCACAAACGGAGCAGCTGAGTGGGCCAATGCTGCAGGAGAGCAGTATCTCTGCAGTTACATCTCGTATCAGCAGACGGACTGGGCGGACCTGCTGGCATTCGTGGAGGTCACCCACAATAACGCAGTACACAGCAGCACCGGCTACCAACCGTTCATGGTGGTGTCGGGCTATGATTTCTCCCCCAACCCAGAGTGTGGCCAGGAGACGGCTTTCCCCTGCCAACCCAGGGAGTGGATGTTGCAAATGGAGGGGATGTGGAAAGCAACTACAGAGTCGCTAAAGAAAACAGCCGGCATTTCTAAGGAACAAGCAGACAGGAAGTGTCAACCATTTCACACCCCAGGGGTCGGGGACTGGGTATATCTGTCTACCAAATATTTACGTCTGCAGATACCAAGCAAGAAACTGGGCCCCAAATTCATAGGACCATTCCAGGTCACCCAAGTCATCAACCCGGTAACAGTATGGCTCAGATTACCCAAATTCCTTGGCAGGGTACACCCTGTATTTCACAGAAGCCTGTTGAAACCAGCGTCCGTTCCCGTGGGGTTGGGGAAAGGGCCCCCCCGGTCCTGTTCGTAATGAACACTACGAAGTACAGGACATTTTGGACTCCAGGGTGCGGAGGGGAAGGGTACAATACCTGTTATTATGGAGGGGGTATCTGGCAACTGAGGCATCGTGGGTGGCAGAGTGGGATGTTCAAGCACCACGGCTAGTCAGGGCATTCCATCGTAGGCACCCAGGTAAACCCAGGGGGGGTCGAGTGGAACCCGTTGCTCATACTGGTACCTATGTAACATCTCCTTCTTGCCTTCCAGGTGGAGCCCTGGTAGGAGGGGCCACCTGTCAAGCCCCGTGGGCTCGACATTACGAGGGGAGCTGGGGGAACACCGCGCACACCGCGCGTCTGTGCCAATGGAGCTGCCGAAAAGACCCGCAGGCAATCAGAAAGACAGCCACAACTCGTTCTGGGGCTTCTCAGGTGCCTGCTCTTTGGCGGCGGTGCCAAGCGGGCCGGAACCAAGCCCGGCTGGCAGGGCGTTGTGGGGGGTTGCAGCACTGAGACACTGGATGGTGGAGGGGAGCACAATAGGGGCCCAAGGGAGCGCGGCAGGGGGATTTAGGGCACATACTTACCTGCAATCCATGTGGGGCTCGGGAGCAGAGGGCGGGACACTGCATGAGGAGCTGGGAAGGGGGTGGGATTTAGGCAGGCTCAGCCAGATGCTGGAATGCCCGGGGGAGGGTGGGGCCGATTACCCTCTGTGTTTAAATGGCGCGTTGGGACGACTAGCTCCCAACGCTGACTTTGTAACTGCTTGGAAATTTCTGGAGTAAAGAGATCCTTGCCGTCAACCATGCCACGTTGTCGTCGTCTTCTTTCCAGCGCGGACGGTTTTTGACACTCACCCATTGATCAAGTGTTTGGAAAGTGGAGGGCATCTGAGGGTAGTCAGGCATTGGGCTGAACTCTTTTCCTGTGGCTACTCTGAAAGGTGTGTAGCCAGTGCTGCTGTGAACAGAATTCTTGTAAGCCACCTCGGTGATAGGGAGGAGGTCAGTCCAGCTTGTCTGTTGGTAGGAAACATAGCATCTGAGATATTGCTCCACCATTTTGTTAGCGGATTCTGCAGCCCCATTGGTAGCTGGATGAAAAGCAGATAATAAGCCTTGAGATGATCCAATTAATTTAAGGAAACTCCTCCAAAATTTCGCTGTGAACTGCACTCCTCTATCTGAAATTATTTGCTTAGGGGTGCCATGCAGTCAGTAGATATGTTTCAGGAACAATTTAGTCAGTTGTTGTGCAGATGGGAGTCCTTCACAGGTGATAAAATGAGCCTGCCTCAAAAACAGATCTATCACAGTCCAGATGACAGTATTTCCTCTACTTTTGGGTAGGTCTACAATAAAGTCCATAGCTATTCCCATGACTGAGAAGGGTCTGCCACCACCTGCAGTAACCCAGGGCTTTTCCCTGGAATTCTTGCCATGGTGGTACATATGGTACAACTTGTGACATAGTTTTCTACATCTCATTTTAGTCCCGGCCACCAAAATTGCCAGCGGATGAGGTGTAGAGTTTTTAAATATCCAAAGTGTCCAGCCTGTTTTACATCAGGGCTGTTTGAGAGCATTGAGATGGAGGGCTTCAGGTACATACAATTCCCCCCCTTTTTTATGCCAAACCATCCCTGCATGTTAGGGAGGTTTGATTATCTTTGAACCATTGATCAGTGAGGAGCTCTCATTTTATCTTCTTTGCTCCTGGGTCATCAGGATTAAGAGTTCTGCAAAGTGTGAGTTGTGCCGCAGGTTGTGAATTGGTGATAATTGCCTTGTAGACCTCTCCTGTGGCAATTGGGATAGTGCATCAGCTAGGAAGTTTTTTCTTCCTGGCATGTATTTTAGAGTAAAATTATAATGGTTATAGTATTGTGCCCATCGCATGTGCTTTGGGGACCACTTGCGGGGAGTTTTTAATCCATCTAAATTTTTGTGATCTGTCCATACTTCAAAAGGCAACTTGCTCCCTTCTAAATAGAGTCACTAGTTTAATAGCCCCCACCTAATTGCAAAGGCCTCCTTCTCCCAGACTGCTCATATCTTCTCGCCTTCAGTGAATTTCTTAAAGGTGTAGGCATAAGGTTGCAGGACCCCACTTTTATTCTTTTGTAGTAACACAGCTCTGACTGCCACGTCGCTAGTGTCTGCTTGAATTACGAAAGGCTCCCCTGGGCATGGGTGCTTTAGGACTGGTTCAGCCACAAATAGTCTTTTTAAATTCTCAAAAGCTTTCTGGCAACTCATAGTCCATGCTAGTGGTTGGCCAGATCACAGTTTTCCCCCTCGCCCGTTTTGAGTAGTTCTGTAAGGGATAGACCAATCTCAGCAAAAGAGGGAATGAATTGATGGTAGAAGTTGGCAAACCCTAGGAAGCTCTGGAGCTGTTTGCGAGTCTTTGGTGGCTGCCATTCAATTATAACTTTCACTTTGGCTGGGTCCATTTCAATGCCCTCATTGGAAATTCTATAGCCAAGATAATCTAATTGAGTTTGGTGAAATTCACATTTTGACAATTTGACATAAAGTTTGGCATTCAATAGTTTCTTTAATACTTCTCTGACCAGTCTTATGTGTCAGAACCCCTTTGTATAAATGATCAAGTAGGACCTCATTAATCACTGCAGTCCAAATGACATGACTTTGAATTGGTAGCTTCCCAAGGGTGAGTTGAAGGCCGTTTTCTACTCATCCCCCTCCTTTATTCTCACCCGGTAATATGCTTCTCTCAGGTCTAATTTAGTGAAGACACTCCCCTTCGCCAGGTGGGTTAGTAAGTCTTTCAGGAGGGGGAGAGGGTATTTATTTTTCACACTCACGGCATTAAGACCCTTAGAGTCCATACAGAGATGAAGAGACCCGCCTTTTTTTTTCTTTGAACAACACAGCGGCTCCCAGAGTAGACTTGGCCCATTCAATGAATCCCCTCACTAGGTTTGTATCCACATATCGCTGCATTTCCTCCATTTCAAGGGGGGACATAGCGCACATTCTTGGTCGTGGAAGTTTGGCCCCCAGCAACAGTTCAATGGAACAATCATTGGGTCAGTGAGGAGGCAAGGTATACCATTCTTTCTCACTAAATGCCTCCGCTAGGTCCTGGTACTCATTGGGGATGAGTGGCTCACCTGGTGGCCCTGAGGCAGCCATGTGTGCTCGCTCATTGGGTGGACTAAAATCTCATATAACATCTGTTGAATCAATGGGGGTATCAGGCCCTATGGGTAATCTCACAGTTCTCATTCCTTTCTCCCACTAGATAAATGGCTTCCATTTGTCCAACCAGGCTAATCCTAAGATCACAGTCCCAGTCATTTCTTTGACCACCATGAAGCAAATAATTTCCCAGTGCTCACCTATTTCTAAGCATAGGGGCTCAGTTTATTGCCTGACTAAAGTCCCTCCCATCAAGGATCCATCAGCTTGCTCGAACCTCACAGGTTTGGATAGCAGTTTTGCTCGTGTGCCCAGTTTTATGGCAAATGGCAAGCTAATGATTCATTGGGAGCATCCAGAATCAACTAACAACTTTAAATCTACCTGCGTAACCAACTTAGGGATTATGAGCTTGGCAGGTAGTAAAAAAGGGGGGACATGTCGGCTCACCATTGGGTCATTCTCTCTTTCATCGTTGCTGTCAAAAAAGGGTAGAACGCGGGTGGATCCAGCCTCAGTTCCAGTGTCCTCCTATGTGGGGTATGTGACCTGGGCAACAGGTTTCTGCATCATCCATTTGGATTTCTCTCCCATTAGCCTCTGTGCAGGTTTCTTTCTCACTGCTGGTCCTGGTCTGTTCTGCTGTTGGGGTAGGAGACTGGGCATTTCGCTCCTCGATGTCCCTGTTGTCTGCACCAGAAATTTAATTGCTGGGCCTACAGGTGGCCTGGGTCTTTCAGCCATCACATTAGCTAGAGATTTTCGTGGGGGTGATTGACATTTGGGTTGTTCTGACCTCAACTCAGCTTCACATAGGAGAGGCTTCTTATAGCGGGTGAGCTGAACATCTAATCTTACCATTGCCCGGTACCATTCTTGCAACTGGTCAGGTACAGCTCTGTATATGCAGGCCTGAGATAGGTGGTCATCCAATCCTTCCCTTAAATGATGAATTATGGATTGCTCAGGCCATCTCCCTATCCGACCGGCTATTTTGCAAAACTCCCGCATGTACTCCAAGGCAGGCCGGCCAGCTTGTTTTATCTTGTGGATTTGTTCTTCCACTTTGAGGGCAATGGATGGGTCCTCAAATCTCTCTCTCAGCCCTGGTAGGAACAGGTGGGGGTCCTCCAATTCAGGGGCTTGCTCATTATGTAATGAGGGATGCTTCTCCCTCTAGGCATCAACCACAGCACCTGGGTCTGGATAGAGATAGGCCCAGCAATTCAAATGAGAGCGTACATGATTTAGGAAAAAAATATTTTCTCTGGGTCCCCATCGAAGTTTGCTCTGAAGGGTGGGGCCATCACTGATTGCTGGGCCCCCCACTGCTGCTGGCCCCACAGGTACCCAACCTCCCATTGATGCAGAGGCCCCAGGCTGAGGTCCTCTGTCTCTGTGGTGCTGGAGGGCCTGGCAGGGGACTCCTTAGGCTTGCAGGCTGTCTGGTCTGAAGACAGGATTTTCCACTCACCCAAATTCTCAGTGGCAGATGGTCTGGCAGCTCTCCACCATTGTGCTTTTGAAGGCTCTGGCAGTGCAGTCTCAAGGCATCTGTAGTCTTCGCTGGAGTGATTCCAGCCTGATGACCAGATAGGCTCACTTAGCTGCTGAGGGTTGGAGATTTGCCCAAACTCATCTTCCCACAGCAAGCCGTCTATTACTCCTCCTCTGAGGTTTCATCAGCAGCCAGGCTTCCTCTTCCAATGATGAAGATTCTTCTCTGAATCTTTGCCAGCTGCTCTCCCTTACTAGAGACAGCGGCGGGGGCTCAGGACTCCCCAGGATGTTTGAAAGAAAGTAGATTCTGCCATGATGTCATGGTTCTGATTAATGAGACAGATCAAAGAACACTGCATGATTGTTTATTCCAAAAAGTCTATAATAATTAGAATGGAGCATCGGCATTCATGGATGGATGCCAGAATCTGAATTCTTCTCCCCTTAACCCATCATATCATACAGAATCTCCCTCCCTTAATTACACATCATGAATCACATTCACCAATTAGTTTAACACACGGTTTCACTTCCCTTCTGAAGCGCGCTCTTATCTTCTCAAAACATCCGGGTTGAATTCCTGCGGTGCTTTAGTGATTCAAAGCCAAACAGTTAAAGCAAAAGGCTGCCTCTTATATTGTCAGTGCAAATGTTTGCAGCATTGACAACAAGCTTCAGTTTCCCTCCAAAACAGCTGGATACACATTTAAATCAAATACATTAACGGTTAATATCAGTACATAACAACCACATCTGGAATACTGCAAACAATTTTGGTCACCATACTACCGAAAAGATGATGAAAACTTGGAAAAAGTTCAGAGAAGAGCAACTAAGATGATCAAAGGCCTGGAGACTAAAACATATGAAGAATGATTGCAGGACTTGGGTTTGGCTAGTCTAAAAAAAGAAGAAATAGGAGTGACATGATAGCAGTATTCCAGTATTTGAGGGGCTGCTACAAAGATTTAAAAGAAGTCAATTAGTAAATCTCATTTGGCATTAATTACAACTGCAATCCTTATCTTAGTTTAATCAATACCTCAGCCAAGCAATCTAAAAGTCTGAAAGACAGACATCGATTTCATTCACAGCAAGAAACTCACTGACAAGTTTCATCCTCTAAGCCTCTTCCATTTCCAGGAAACTAAATTGTCACCATTACATTCAGAGTTCTTCCATAATATTTGGAGCGCCATAGCAACTGGAAAAAAGAAATAATGCCCCTATTCACACTTTTTGTCAGGACTTCATGCAGCAACATGCTCCCTCCTCTTTCCATCATACAGTTAATGTGGCACAGGAATGGGCAACCTGCTATGGTCATCCTAATTTCAAAAGTGTTACACAAGCAATTAGCACAGGCCTTGGCGAGGAGGGAATTGTCTCTCCTTTGGCAATTGCTAGTAAATGAGACTGTTTGTGTTGGGGGTGGAATTGGGGGATCTAGGAAAGAAGAGAGAGAAAAAAGGTGAAAGAAAAAAGAATGATTTTTTTAAAAAAAGGCAGAAAAGGAGGGAGAGAATGGATTTCCCACTGTAGCCTTGTCTACTCTCTAACTCACTCCAGGTTAGCTTAGCCTCTTATTACTCAGAGACCTCACTTATTTGATTTTTCCTCCTAAATTGTCTTGAGAGAAACCCTATGATTTGTCTTTAGTGAACTATACTAGGCACATTTATGAAGTAAGCAGGTATGTGTTTGCATGAGTGCATGCCCACAATGTGTTGTGTATTCCAGTGTTCCACTCAAGGCACAAATTAAGTGGAGAATCAAGCCATATATGCATGAGGATTGTAAGAAAGATAACTAATATTCTAGAACATGTCAAGGAAACTGTTGATGTAATGATGTCACCATTCAATATGGTAAAGTTTGAAATGCAATGATACCCTGCCTGAAAAATCCATGGTAAGGATTTTTCTAATCTTTGTCTTCCATAACTGCTGAACAACAATTTAAAGAACTTTTTTCTTGGATATTTACTTTAAATATGTGCCTATGCTTTCTCTTATCTCATATATATCAATGCATTAAAAAATTCAAAATTTAGCAAAATCAATAAAAGAACAAAGTCCAAACCAATAACCAAAGAGAGTCATAACTAAAATATATGTGATATTAGATATATTTCTCAAAAAGCAAATGGCAAGCAGACAATATGTCTTTCATGTATTCCTGCCTCTTGAGAGATGATGGAGGAAAAAGCTGCTTTGTTTTTACTCATCATATCATCATTCCTGTGGAATGTCTTGTCATGGCCTAAAGAGGCAGATCTAGGCTATTTTGTTAACAGGCTTCTTATTGTTCACATAGTTGAAAATGAATAACATGGAAAAATAATTTCATATTTAGTTCCATCTGTACTCTTTGTTTGCTTAAGGCAGAGATGGAAAATGTTTTGGTGCTAGACACTATTTCCTTTAGTCATTTTTATCAAGGCCCAGGGCCTGTCCTTGGGTTGCTCATCCTTGGCATAAAGCCACAGGTATTACATTTCAAAGGAAAGAAAAACAAAATATAAGTTGAATTCAGTTTGCTTGAACAAAAAAGAAAACAAAATTCCATGCTTGGGATTATTAGGAAAGGGACTAAAAAAACAACTACTAGCACTTTAAAGCTTTTAAATATATTTCTAGTGCATCTGCTAATAGAATCTGCATGACACAGAGAGGGAAATTTGTATCAATAATGATGCCAAAATGATAACATGTAAATCATGATATATTTATGTAAAGGATGAACTTAGTACTTGCTTCACAACATGCAAATTATGTACTTTGTGTCACGTCAGAACACATGACATAACTTGCTTCTACATGGATGTCCATAATAAATATGGGTAGACAGGAGAATTTTATCTTTCTCAAAATAATAGTACTAGGAATCATTCTATAAAGTTGATTGAAAGAAAATAGAAATGAATTCAATCAATCACATAGCACATAATTAACCTTTAACTTTTAAATGGTGTTACCTATAGGTTGGAAGCAGTGTGCCTCCAAATACCAATTGCAGGGGAACAGCAAGGGAAGATGGTTACACCGTATCTCATTTGCTGCTTGTGAGTAGTCCAGAAGTCTTGTCTGCTTTTAGAAACAAAATGATGGACTAAAAGGGCTGTAGTGTCAAAACCCACCTCAACCCACATCTTAAGAAAGGACTCTTGGAGACAAGTTTTTCCAAGCAGCAACTTTTACTAAGAAATAGGAGATAGCAGGCATAATAGACAGGATCTGAGAAATCCCTACACAGATTGATATTTTTAAATGTCCCCAAGCAAGCCCCACCCCACAGTTCATTCGGTTAGTTCTGGATCAGCCAAGTTCCAGGTGGTAAGCTCCTCATGGGAAGAGGAGAGACATCAGTCCATTCATAGAAGGATCATTTCCACCCCTTCACATTCTATCCGGAGAAACAAACCAGATTCTGGAGGGTTTCATTCCTCACTTTTCCACCCCCTTTCTTAGCTGCCTGTAAGATGAGAGGGAAATGCCTAGTGAGAGAGTAATTGATTATATTGTGATGGATAGCAGGCAGGCAGAATAAACAAAAGGTTACATTTGAGAAACGAAGTGAAAGCAATAAAAACCCATGATTGTTCCCTCTCCTCCTTAGGAATGGAAGAAAACAGGTGTGTGTGTGAGAGAGAGAGATTTGGGTTTTACACAGAAGATATAGTTAGAAATGAAATATAAATGGATTCTGACATCCTGCCCCCCTCTTAAAGATAGGAGAGATCCACCTGTAGAGGAAAAAAAATATAAATGTTATCCTGGCCTGTTCGGATATTCTGTATGAAACTTCCTTAGCAGCTTCAGTGCTCAGATGTGGCGTTTATTGACTCACTCATTTTCTGAGGAGGGAAGGTATTTCCAAGCTACTTGGTATTGAATTCTCCCATGATTCCTTCTAGAATTTAGGATTTTTTTTTACTTCGGAGTGTTGTTCTTCTTCAAACATGATTGGAGGTGGTGGTGATGGTGGGGTTTTTGGATGTAAGGGTGACTGTGTTTCCTTTTTAGCAAACTGCAGTGAAAGATTGGATGTATTTGCCTACGGTTTTTGTGTAGTTCTAAGTCTACTGTTACTAGGTTTATGATTCTTTTAATTGGAAAAGGTCCTATATATTTTGGTCCAAGTTTTTTGCAGGGCTATAGGCATTTTAGGAGTTTTGTAGATAGATATATCATCTCTCCTACCCTTGATGGTGTGGGATTGACTCTCTTTTTGTCTGCCTGTGCTTTGTATGCTTGCCTAGCTTTGTCTAAATCTTTCCTAAAGATTGGCCAGGTGTTTTGCAATTGTGCAATCCATTCTTTCAGCGATGGGATTTCTGGTTCATTTGGGATTAGTTCTGGCATAGGGTTGAAACTTTGACCAGTGGCTATTTGAAATGGAGTGTAGCCTGTGCTATTGTAAGCAACTTCTGTGAAAAGGAGTAAGTCTGTCCAATTTGATTGTTGGAAATTAATAAAGCAACTTAAGTATTGCTCAAGTACAGAGTTCCTGCATTCCGATTGACCATTCCCCTGAGGATAATGACTAGATGACAGTCCCTGAGTAGTTCCTAAGAGAGATAAAAATTCATTCCAAAACTTTGATGTAAATTGCACTCCCCTATCAGATATGATTCATTGAAGTGCTCCATGCAGTCTGTATATGTGCTGCCTGAATAGTTTCACTAAGGTTTTTGCGGTGGGAATCTTTTGGCAAAGGATAAAGTGCACCTGTTTAAAAAACATATCCCTAAACCCCGAGATGACAGTGTTCCCCTTGCTTTCTGGTAATTCCACTATAAAGTCTGTCATTGCACGTTTTTTTTTGTTCGTCAGAAAGTTCTTTTCTAACTGTACATTTTCCTCTTCTCTCTGCACCTGTTGTGATAACTTATCTGGTAACCATAGTGAATCCCATATGACTAGTTATGTTATGGTTTCAGTCTGTTTAGTGCGCATGTCTAGAAAAAGTTCTCAGAGTTATTGTTTATTGTTTTATTCACTTTGCTGTTACTGTCTGTTACGTTAGGATGTAGCTAGCTAGCTCTCTGTATAATATATATTTAGTTTTTATATTTTTGTAAGTAAAAGGTATTTAGTAAGATTATGCGTCGTGTTTTTATTGCCTTCCTGCATGCACATCATGCATTCTCTGAAGCACGGTCCTTCGCCCTCTACAAAGGTGATTTTTACCTTGACATTTTGGTAGCAGAGGATGGTTTGATTTATGTTTTTAGAGATGCATGTTTCTGCGGCTGTTATCAGTTAGTTAGTGCTAGCGAGGCAGCGGTGATTAACTGCTGAAACATGTCAGGAAGGAAGCCACGGCTGAAAAGGAGTCTTTCTGTGGGGCAGCTCCCTTCAACTTTAAAAACTCCGATAGCTTCGGCCACACGCCTTGGAGAAGACGCACCTGCTCCTGTCGACGATGCAAGGTCAGTCACTCCTTTTTCTACTTTTCCAAGCTCCCTGGCAGCTGCTTTTGAAAATGTTCACACTCCAGGGGCTCAAGATGAATTTCAAAGGCTTGGAGCGAAACCTAAAGTTCAGCTGAAGAAAGTTTCTTCTGCTCCTTCAAGCCCCAAGCAAACTATGCGAGATAGGGCTATGCAAGGCTACTGTGAACAAATTGGGGTTTTTGAAAAGCGTTTGCAGCAGGCAAAGGAATATGTGTCAATGGTTCAGCAATATGAGAGGAATTATGAGCATGAACCGGCCATATTGCCACACCCACAAGGAGAAGCCATATTGCCTCCTTCTTCCCCAAAGCCAAAGTCACGCCCATCATTGAGTGTCATGCAAGACGAATGGGAACCGGAGGCTCCTATGTCACATGATTATGGGCTGTCCCAAAGGCCATACAGAGCCACAGTGATGCCTGAAGCAAATGTTATAGCACCATCTACTGGTGAAGCTGCATTAAGACATAAATTGGAGCTCTCACTCTCGCAATTGTCTATGGAGGAGTCTTTGCTCAGAGATACAAGATTTCTGCCGTTATCTGAGGCTCCAGTCCCTGATGGTGCTAGGATTCCTGTTACTGTTGCTTCTTCTGTTAATATTGCTTCTATGCAAGCCCCTCTACCTGGCAGAGCACAGCCATATTTAGCCCACATGCAATTGCCACCGGGTTCTTATATGCGAAGGCCAGTGTCATCTGCAGATTATGCTAATGCACCAGCCCCAGCGCCAGCGCCTCCTTCTGGCCAGGGTAGAATAGCAGCTCAAAGACAGTCACAGCCAGCTCCAAGACTACCGGCAGCTTCAATGCAACTGCCGCATGTCCAGGCACAGGCACAGACGTCACTGGTGCCCCCTGCAGGTTATGGTTGGATTGCACAACCTGCACAGCCAGTACCTCAATTGTATATTCCTCATCAAACACCTTCCATTGTACCACTGGCTGGTGATTCAAAATTAAAGAAGTCAGGACAGAATTACAGGGCATGGGTCAGTGAGGTTGGACTTTTGCTACGCAGAGAAGGTACTCACATGATGGTGTTTAATCCTCCTGCCCAGCCATGGACTCCTGACATATGGGACTTGGATAATAGAGCATGCACAACATTATTGATGTCAATGGACACTGAATTGCAGCTCACGTTTTCACAAGATGCAACTGCCCAACAAATTTGGACTCAGTTAGAGACATGTTATCGGCCTACATCAATTGAGTCTACATGTTTACTTTTGTCTGAGTTCCATGGTTCCAGATTAAAACCTGGTGAACGTATTGGAGCACATTTGACTAAAATGAAAGGTATTAGAAAAGAACTGGGTGAAAAAGGCTATCCTATTGATGATTTTCAAATGATTAGCATTATCATCAATTCTTTGAATCATGAGTGGAAAGATGCTATTTCCAAGATTAATCAAGTGCCTATTGCTCAATGCACAGTGGATCATGTATGCAGGATTTTAGCCGAAGAAGAGGCACTTATGCAAGCTGCGCCACATTTAAGGGAACCACCTGCATCAAGAGCTTCAGCGAGGCGTGCCTTCCGTGGAAGGACCTACGTTCCAAGGATGCCAAGATGCTACATCTGCAATCGTGTGGGACATGCCACCCGGGATTGTCCCCAACGAGTTCCAGCGCCCGTCACGTACCAGCCCAGAGGAACAGATTCCAGAGGAGGCAGAGGTAGAGGCGGATGACAAGGTCGTGGTCGTGGTTCCAGGCGTGATCCACAAGCTCCACTTGTCACATTGGTTGTGACCAACGATCCACAGCCTCAACCAGAGTATGACAGACGACTTCTTTGGACTTTGGACAGTGGGGCAGCATTACATGTTACCTACAGAAAAGAGCTTTACACAGAGATGCACGAGCCTGAACCTGAACTTTGTGAACTTTACTCTTTTTCCAATCATCCTGTTCAGGTCATGGGAAAAGGAACTGTTTATATTGAAGAGCTCGGTGCTCTCATTCCAAATGTTTACTACGTTCCGTCTGCCAGTAGTAATTTGCTTAGTCAGAGTCATTTGTCTAGGTTTTCTCATTTTCAGGTCCACCATCTTGAAAAAGCAAGTTATATAGTCAAAGACGGAGATATTGTTGCTGAAACCATGTTGATTGGTGGTGTTTATTACTTAAAACCAAAGTCTAAGCAGCAAGAGCAGGCAAGTATACACGTTCCAAAAAGCACAGGCCCAGAGAGAGACGTCCCAGAGAGAGATCCTGTTGCTACTCCAAAGGTTCCTAATAACGATAAAAATACAAAAAAGACACAGGTTGCTCACAGCAAGCCTGGGGTTCCTAATAAAAATGCTAATGTTGAGAATTCACTAACAGGTAAACCTTTGCATTCCAGGTGTATCCATAAGTGGCACAGAAGATTGGGTCATGCCAGTTTCCGTGTTCTGAAGAAGATGCCAGAGTTCGCAAGAGGTTTAGATCTAAAGGGGTGTAAGGTGTTCTTGGACTGTGCTGTCTGCAAGAAAGCCAAATCCAAGGCAGCAGCAATTCCAAAACGTGCTACATGCCTGTCAACACGCATTTTTGATTTCGTACACACTGACATAGTTGGTCCTTTTGCACCAACACTTGGTGGTAAAAGATATTTCTTGACAATCGTTGATAATTATTCTAGATATGGATATGTATATCCTATGAAAGAAAAATCTGAGACCTTTCAGATCTTTAAAGACTTTGCTAGTCTTATCTATACCCAATTCGATGTCAACATTGCCAGAATCCAGAGTGATCGCGGTGCTGAATTCATGTCTCAGCGTTTCCAGGACTGGATGCATGAGAATGGGATAGTACATCAAACATCTGCTCCTTATACTCCAGCTGAAAATGGAGTGGCAGAATGCAGAAATGGGGTTTTGCAAACCATGATGCGTTGCCTCCTTGAAGATGCTAACCTCAGTCTTCCATACTGGGGCGAAGCTATCAAATATGCTAACCATATCATCAACCGTACTTGGAGTAGTGTGATAAATCAGACCCCTTATTTCATGTTGTATGGACACAAGCCTGATCTCTCACATCTCCATGTTTTTGGTTCCTATGCTATGGTGAATATTCCTTTAGCCCAAAGAAAGAAAGGGGGTCCTGCAGCAAAAAGGATGAGATTTATGGGCATTGATGATAATTCAAAATGGAGCAAATACATTGACTCTCATCATGTTATTGTGGTTTCACAATCTGCTACTTTTGAGGAAGATGCTGACTGGTCCAGGATTCATTCTAACGATCCTGGAGTTTATTTTCCTAGAGATGATGTTGCTTCCATGAGTTCTTCTCAACCTACTGTTCCGTCTTCGCAAGCCGCCAATGTTGCTGCTGGCGACGATGATGAAGACGAGGACGACACGGAAGAAGAATGGACGGTTGGCCCGAGACGTTCCAAGAGGTCCACAAAGGGAATTCCTCCAAAACGGTATTCGTGGCAAGTAACAAAAACACCTGTACCTTTGATTTGTAATGTTACACTTCCACCTGAGAAGTTCACACAGATCAAACATCTTCCTGAATCAGAACAAGATAAATGGTTTGAGGCAATGCAGGCTGAAATGGACAGTCTAAAGAAACTTCAAGTGTTTACGCCTGCAAGCCCTCCAGCAAACAAGAAAGTTATTGGTACTCGATGGGTCTACAGGATCAAAAAGAAGCCGAATGGTGAGTCGTTGTACAAGGCCAGACTGGTAGCCCAGGGTTTCGCTCAACGTTATCCTGAGGACTATACAAATACATACTCACCCACAGTGCGGACTGAAAGTGTGAAAATTGCTTTAGCTACTGCAACTATCCTTGGCCTGGAAGTGTTCCAGTTCGATGTTGAAACGGCTTATCTACACGCTGATCTTGATGAAGAAATTTATGTCAAAGGTCCTCCAGGTTTCCGACAGCAAGAAGGGGATACCTGGTTTCTACACAAAAGTCTTTATGGTCTGAAATAGTCTGGTTTAATGTGGTACTTATGTCTTTCTGACAAACTAAATTCAATGGGCTTTATTAAGTCCGAAACAGATGAATGCGTGTTTACTAAAAGATCCGGTAATAGGTATGAGATAATTCTTGTTTATGTCAATGATATTGTTTATATTGGTCCAAATAAGCAGATGAGTGAGGTTTTTGCTAAAGCTTTACAAAAGTTTTTCACATTAAAGTGTTTAGGATGTATTAACACTTATTTAGGTGTTCAAGTTACCAAAACTCAGAAGGGGTTTAGTCTCACACAAGAAGAGAAGATTGAACAACTGTTACATCACTGTAACATGGAGGACGCTAAGCCTGTGAGTATACCCATGCAAACTGACTTTCACATTTTGGCACATGAACCAAGTCCTGAGTTCGAAGATCAAACACTATATCGCTCGGTCATTGGGTCGCTGCTATATATTAGTAGTTGGACTAGACCCGACATTGCACTTAGTGTTAATCTTTTATCACGACACGTAGGCAAGGCAAAACAGTTTCATTGGACATGTGTTACAAAGTTATTGAGGTATCTAAAACACACCAAAGACATGAAGTTGTTGTTGGAACCAACACATACTGACTATGCAGAGTTATGTTGTTATGCAGATTCAGATTGGGCGAGTGATATGAAGTCACGGAAAAGTACATCAGGTTACATGATGTTCTTAAATGGATGTCCTGTTTACTGGCATGTGCGTAAACAGAATTTTGTTTCTTGTTCCTCTACAGAAGCTGAGTATGCTTGTGTGTCTGATGCATGCAATTCTTTAACCTGGTTTGATGCTTTAGTCACAGATATCTGGACACATCCGATTCGACCGATCACAGTGATGGAAGATAATGAATCTGTGGTTTATATTTCTGAAACACGTTTTACAGGTTCAATGTCCAGACACATTGACATCCGATATCAAAACATAAGGCAACTGGTTAAACAAGGTTTTGTGACATTACAGTATGTGCCTACACGTGATCAAATCGCTGACATGCTGAACAAACCACTTCCTACAGCCCAGCATGAGTATCTGCGTGAGAAGATGTGCCTTACTTGAGTCTTCACTTTGCTGACGAAAGAAGGGGAATGTCACTGCACGTTTTTTTTTGTTCGTCAGAAAGTTCTTTTCTAACTGTACATTTTCCTCTTCTCTCTGCACCTGTTGTGATAACTTATCTGGTAACCATAGTGAATCCCATATGACTAGTTATGTTATGGTTTCAGTCTGTTTAGTGCGCATGTCTAGAAAAAGTTCTCAGAGTTATTGTTTATTGTTTTATTCACTTTGCTGTTACTGTCTGTTACGTTAGGATGTAGCTAGCTAGCTCTCTTTATAATATATATTTAGTTTTTATATTTTTGTAAGTAAAAGGTATTTAGTAAGATTATGCGTCGTGTTTTTATTGCCTTCCTGCATGCACATCATGCATTCTCTGAAGCACGGTCCTTCGCCCTCTAAAAAGGTGATTTTTACCTTGACAAAGTCCATGGGGCTTCTTTCCAGGGGGCTGAGGGGTTCACCACTGCTTGTAACAGTCCGGGCAACTTTCCCTTGCAGCCTCTTAGCCATTGTGCAAGTTGGGCAGCTGGCCACGTACTGTAGCCTTCTATGTCCTTTTTCATGGATGGCCACCAAAATTGCCTTTTAGTTAAATGTAAGGTTTTTACAAACCCAAAATGTCCTACTGATTTTGTATCATGGGACATCTACATCAAATTGATCCTCTGGGTGCCTAGTATATATAACTTCTCCCCTATCCAGGGTAGTCTGTCTTTGATTATGCACACATGTCTATTTTTCTAGAACCATTCATCTGTTTCTAAGGACTTTCAGAATTTGATCCCAGTTTGGCTATCCAGCTGCGGCTTCATTTTAGCTTGGGCCCTGGTGGTTACTGCCACTGCCAGTTGTTGTCTGAGCATTAGTGGTTTAGAGTCAGTAGCCCATGTGCTGTTATGTTGGGGCATGCGAGACCAGAAATTTCCACCAGAAATTCTTTCCCCCCGGTGTTTAAGTGTGAAAAGGAATTGGTAAAAATGTTGAGACCAGCGTGCTTGGTTAGGAGTGAGTTTCCTGGGTGTTTTTAGTGCTTTCATATTTTTGTGGTCTGTCCAGATCTGGAAAGTGATTTTATTTCCTTCACAGAAATGACGCCATGTAAGTAATGATCATCTCACAATGTAAGCTTCCTTCTCCCACATGGCCCAATGTTTTTCTGTCTCCATGAGTTTCCTAGACATATATGCACACGATTGCAGTGCCCCCTCATCATTTTCCTGTAATAATACAGCTCCCACCACCACATCACTTGCGTCTGCCTGTATTACGAAAGGTTTATCAGGATACGGTTATCTCAGTACGGGCTCGACAGAGAAAAGCCTCTTTAGCCTCTGCTTGACATAACATTGTCCATTTCAGGGGCTGTCTGGGTTTCACTTCCCTCCCTCATTTTCAACAAGTTTGTGAGGTGCAGGGCTACTCGGGCGAACGATGGTATGAATTGGCGGTAGAAGTTTGCAAAACCCAGGAAAATTTGCAATTGCTTCCTTGTGTGGGGTAGTGCCCATTCTAATACTGCCCTGACTTTCTCAGGGTCCATTTCAATGCCCTGCGGGGATATGCAATACCCCAGGTAGTCTATTCTTTCCTGGTGGAATTCATATTTTGATAATTTTGCATACAGGTGGGCAGCCCGCAATTTTTTTAGAACTGTTCTGACTAGGTTAACATGCTCCTCTTTGGTCTCAGTGAAGATAAGGATGTCATCTAAGTAAACCAGGACCCCCTTAAATAGGTGCTCTCTCAGCAGTTCATTGATTAATTGCATAAAAACTGTGGGTGGCCCTTGCATTCCAATCGGCAGAACTTTGAACTGGTAGCAACCCATTGGACAATTAAATGCGGTCTTCCATTTCCTTGATCTTAATGCGGTAGTATACTTCTCTTAAGTCTAGTTTGGTGAAAATCCTTCCTTTCGATAGGTGGGATAGCATATCCTTCATTAGGGTAGGGGGTACAGGTTACTTTCACTAATTGCATTAAGGGCCCGGTAATCCATGCATAAGCACAAAGTGCCATCTTTCTTCTCCCTGAACAGGACTGGAGTGGCCATTTTGGGTTTGGCAGGTTCAATGAATCCCCTTTCTACTTCTGGGTGGCAAGGATCCATCGATGGTGGTCATTCCGACTGTCAGCCCCATTGATTCCATTTAAATTGCGAAAACAGCGACAATCAGCTGTTTCGCGGTTTGGGAACCCCCCCTCAGGAGAAGAGGGGAGGGTGAGCATTCAGGTAGAGGTAGAGCTCCCCTAGACCCCCAGAATAATCAATCAAGGGGCTGAAGCGTGAGAGCTCCCTCAGAACCTGAATTTAACTCCGGACTCCGGGACTCCTCTGTTTTAAGACTTTAAAACAGAGCAGGACACTGCAACCATCCCTGCATTCAGTACTGAACTTTGGATTATTTGGACGCAGGCAGAACTGAGCAGGAGAATTTTGAAATAGCAAGTATATGATCTTTAACTCTGGTGTGCTACTTATTTTTCTTTTCCAAAGCTTAATTTAAAAGACAGGGAGGAAGATGGCGCCAGAATGATTTTTTAGAGAAAAAAGATCAAGGAGGAAGACAGAAAGTGGTCTTTTAAACTTGTAAAAGACTCTTTTAAAAACATTTGAAGCTTATATAAAAAGATTTAAAAGATTTGGAGACTTCAAAGGGAAGTAACAAAGTTGCAACCTGGGTTTCTAAGCTTAACCGTGACTTTGATATAAGGACTGGGTGGAAAATTGAAAGTGAGAAACAAAAGTTAATGGGTGTTAAAATGGCTTCTAAACCGCCCAGAGCTCCTGTTTCTAGAAGCGCAGGGGCATCACCAGTTCAACAACAATCTGCATTTCAGACCTTGATGCCATCCCCCACAGTACCTCCACCAACATTAACATTAAAAGAGTTACAAGAGGTTTTAAAACTTCAATCTGAGCAAATGGCGGAGCTCATCAATGAGAAAAATAAGGAAATAAGAGGATATTTTACTGGCATTTCAGGGGTTGGCAGTTTGTATTGAGTGTCTGGATAAACGCGTGTAAGAAGTTAACCAAAGTAATTTGATACTGGAAGCTAAAATGTGCGAAGCTGAGAATAAAATGGATAAGATTAATGATGAGGTGGTAATGATACAATATAGCGACATGGAGTTTGCCTTGAGGATAAGAGGTTTGAAAGAAAACCCACAAAAAAATTTGGAAGAGATACTTGCAAAGGCTGTGGGACCTATATTGGGTTGGCGAGCTGAAGATTTTATAAAGGAAATAGATAAAATATTTCATGTCAACTCCTGGATTGCTAGGCAAAGAAAATTACCAAGAGATGTGGTTGTTTATTTTACAAAGAGAACGATCAGAAGTTTTTTATCAAAACAGATTTAAAGTGGCTGATCAAGAAATCTTAATTTTGAAAGAAATTCCATCAAGTATTTTAAGAAAAAGGAAAGAGTTTGTTTCCTTGGCAGATGAATTTAAAAAATGACAGCTCCAGTTCAGATGGGAGATAACAACTGGGATAGTGGTGAATTATGCAGGTACAAGATATCGTCTTAATACAGTTCTGAAGGCACGAGATTTTTATTGTAATGTACTGAAAGCAGGTTCATCACTACCCCCAGAATTCAAAGGAGGAGAGGAGGAAGGAGTGCGAAAGGCACAAATGGAAGGCATACAGCACAGTGAAGAAATCACCTTGCTGACTGTACAGCAAAATTTGGAAATTGCGCAGTCCCTGGCACCACCAGAAGAACCAAGGGGTCAAAGAATGACATGGGCTGCAACCAGACAAAAGGAACAACAACAACAACAACAACAACAACAACAACAACAGAAGCAGTATCTTAAAATCACAGCTCAAGATTCTACTAATAATGAAGCAGTGGGAGGAGCGAGACCAAAGAGGCAGATACATATGGATTTGCAAGATATGCTCCGAAAGCTTCAAGTCGCAAAAGATGGCGACAAAGTTTCTAACATGGAATGTTAATGGTCTAAACTCTCCGCAAAAGAGAAAGAAAATATTTCAGTATTTAAAACAATTTAAAAATGATGTTACATGTTTGCAGGAAATGCATATTTGTGCATCAGATCAAAAATATTTGATAAATTCTAGATTGGGTATACAATTTGTTGCATCTGCTCCAGAGAAGAAAAATTGAGTAGTTGTTTATGTGAAGAAGTATCTAACAGCTAATCTAATTGAAGCAGATAAACAAGGAAGATATATTATAATTGAACTTCTAATAGAAAGGAAGAAAATACTTTTAATTGGAATATATGCACCCAATCAACAGCAAGGAGAATTTTACAAACTTTTACACAATAAAATAATTCAATGGGATTATAAATTGTGTATTTTAATGGGAGACTGGAATGGAGTGTTGGACACACAGAAAGATAAAAAAGGACTTTTTAAAAGTACTCCAAATCATGCTAGATTGCCTAAATCTTTTTTTGATATGAAAGACGATTTGGAACTGAGCGATGTCTGGAGAGAACGAAATGTGGAAGAAAGGGATTTTACTTTTTTTTCTGATAGACATCAATCTTTTTCTAGGATTGATTTTGTACTAATTAGTAATGATTTTTTCTAGGGTTAAGAAGATTAAGATATGTCCAAGAACTTTATCAGATCATAGTCCAGTATGGATGGAATTGGACCAGGGGAAGGGAGACAGAAGATCTTGGAGGTTAAATGAAAATTTGTTTAGATATGAGGAAAATGTGGAAGAATGTAAAAAACAAATGAAAGAATTTTTTACTATAAACATGCATAAGGGTACTCCAATTGAAATGGTTTGGTATGCAAGTAAAGCCTACATGAGAGGAGTTTTAATATATTTGAATAATAAACATAGACATAGATTGGAATATAAGCATAAGGAGTTAGAGGAGGAAATAAAGATGAAAGAGAGGGTTTTTATCCTGAACCCATCTAACAAGAGGGTGAAAGAAGCAATTAATTTGTTAAGAGGGCAGTTTAACATGTTGATGGCAGACCAAGTGGCAACTAATTTACGATATGTTAAATACAATACCTTTTACAATGCTAATAAGCCAGGTAGGTGGCTAGCTTATCTGTTAAGGAAAAAACAAAAATCACGTAATATAGACAAAATAGAATATAAGGGTACAGAGGTGTTTCAACAAAATATTATTAAAAAAGTTTTTGTAGAATTTTATTCAAAATTATATGCTAGGGATACAATTCAAGGTCTAGATATAGATAGATATTTACAAGAAGTAAATACCCCTATACTTACACAAGAGCAAAGGGAAGGGATGAATCAATTAATAACTGCTGAAGAAATTATTTTAGCAATTAAACAATTAAAAGTGGGTAAGGCACCTGGAACAGATGGTTTGACAGCTATTTATTATAAAAACCTACAACTAGAAATGGTGGAACCTTTAAAAGGAGCTATTTAGAACAATTCAATCTGGAGAAGTGCCTCCATCCTGGAAAACAGCTTTTATAACGTTGTTTCCAAAGGAAGATCAAGATCTTAGCCAATCCAAAAATTATAGACCAACATCACTTTTAAATATTGATTATAACATATTTGCAAAAATTTTAGCAAATAGATTAATGCAGGTTATACAGCAAATGATTCATAGTGATCAAACAGGATTTATAAGTGGTAGACAAATGAAATATAATGTGAGACATATTGTTAATTTATTAGAATATTTGGAAAGAAATAATTAAATCCCTGCAGCGCTGATTTTTCTGGACGCCGAAAAGGCATTTGATCAATTGAATTGGCAATTCTTATTAAAAGTTTTAGAGAAGATGGAGTTTGGGGATAAGTTTTTACAATCTATTAGGGCAATATATCAGGAAAAAACAGCTCAAATAATAATCAATGGTAGTTTAACAGATGCTTGCAAAATTGAAAAAGGGACAAGACAGGGATGTCCGTTGTCACCATTGCTGTTTGTTTTAACATTGGAAATATTATTGACTAAGATATGTGATTTAAATAAAATAAAGGGAATTAAAATAAAACATCAAGATTATAGATTAAGAGCGTTTGCGGACGACTTGGTTATTACATTAAGTCAACCGACTCAATTGGTTATAGATTTGATGGAGATAATTTTGCAATATGGACAAGTTTCTGGATTTAAGATAAATAGGCAAAAAACTAAAATACTGTCTAAAAGTATGACCACAGAACAAAAAGAATTCTTAGAAAAATTAATGGGATTTGAAATAGTTAAAAAGATTAAATATTTGGGGGTATATATTACAGCTTCAAATGTGAAATTATACAAAAATAATTATGAGTTGTTATGGTTAAAAACACAAAAAAGAGTTAGATAGTTGGAGAATACTACAATTGTCTTTACTGGGAAGAATTGCAGCAGTGAAAATGAATGTTTTACCAAAATTTTTATTTTTGTTTCGAATGATACCTATACTTAAAAAAGATTCAAATTTGGAGGAATGGCAGAAAGGCATTAATAAATTTATTTGGGCAGGGAAAAGACTGAGAGTAAAACTTAAGATAATGCAAGATATACGTTGGTGGAGCAGTGGGCTAATGCCTCCTTAAGTAACACCAGCTGCCTGCAATTAGTGCAGGTTCGCATCCCACCAGGCTCAAGGTTGACTCAGCCTTCCATCCTTCCGAGGTAGGTAAAATGAGGACCCAGATTGTTGGGGGTAATTAAGCTGACTTTGTAATAATGCCGCTTGGGGGGTGTATGAAAGCCCTAATAAGCAGGCATATACATAGAATGAAGGCTACTGCTAAGCTTGTAAGCCGCCCTGAGTCTTCGGAGAAGGGCGGGATATAAATGGAATTAAAATAAATAAATAAATAAATAAAGAGGTGATCTTAAAATGCCCAATTTTAAATTATATTATGATGCTGCGGCTTTATCGACAATTAGTAACTGTTTTAACTTAACAGAAGAAAGAATATTGAATATTGAGGGATGTGATTTATTATATGGCTGGCATGCATATTTATTGTATGATAAGAAGGTGGATAATGTCTTTAAGACACATACTGTATATTAAGGTATGCCCTGTTGTGAGTCTGGAAAAAATATCAACATAAGTTAAATTATAAAATACCAATTTGGGCAATACCTAAACATGCAATAGAAAATATAAGTTTGGGATTTAAACATGATGTGATTTCATATAAAGAAATTCTTAGATTGGAAAGGAATGTATGGCAACTAAAGCCATTTAATATTTTAAAAGAAGAAAAGTTAGTACAAACTTGGTTTCAGTATGGGCAGATACAAGCTAGATGGAAAGCAGATCGGGAAATTGGTATTACAACAACTGATGAAAATTTGGTAAAACAAATTAGAGATCATAGTCAAGCGCATATAAGAAGGATATATAATGGACTTCCGGGTGGCAAGGCTCTGTTGCCAGCAGCCATTTAGGCTTCAGCCGTGTCGTTTCAGTAGAACTGCTGAAAACAGCGACGATCAGCTGTTTTGGCGGTTTGGAAGCCCGCTCCTCAGGAGAAGAGGAGGGGGTGAGCGCCCAGGCAGGGGTAGTGTTCTGAACCAGCCCTCTTCTGGCCTTGTAATAAGGCAAACCCCTATTCAGAAAGAAGAGACTGGAGAGCGTCCAAGGCTAAAAGGCATCTGCCAAGATTTATTACGCAGTTAACAAAAACACTAGAGCTTGTCTTCTCAAGCGGAAAAGTTGCTTTCAGCAACCAGCCCCTCCCCAAACACTCCTTTTATAGAGAGCTCAGGGCGTGGTCTCCCTGTGCCTCCTCCCGAGGAGTCCCGCAGCCTTTCTTTGTTTGTTCCTGCTCGACTGCCTCCTGCGTCGGGCGTCCTTGAACAGGGCCAGCTGTGGGTCATCTTCCTCCGCACTCTCGGGCTCACGCAGCTGAGAAGAGGTCCCCGGCTGAGGGCTCTGCAAAGCCTCCAAACCATCATCAGCCGGTTCGTTTCCCTCCTCCCCCTCATCTGAGTCATCCGATACATCGGAGCCGGCTGTCGGACCCACAGGCTGGCCCTGAGTCACAACACTATCCCGCACCGCAGGGCCCTTCCCCCGGGTCTGCCGATCCGGATGCGGTCGGGATGGGAACTGTTCGTGAAAAGCAGTCACCAACGCAGGGGCATGAACGGCGGTCGCGTCTTCCCATGTGAAGTCCTCCGGCCCGTACCCTTTCCACTCGATTAGGTACTGGAAGCGACCTTTCAGCCAGCGGGAATCCCTGATGCTGGCGACCTCGTACTCGGGGGTACTGTCGCCATCACCAGGTCCTGATGGGGGAGGTTCCGCTTGGCGAAGTGGACAAGCCGGTTGTTCGGGGACCAACAAGGACCGATGGAAGACGGGGTGCACGCGCAGGGAACGTGGCAGAGTTAAACGATAGGCGACCGGGTTGATGACGGCCTCGACTGGGAACGGTCCAAGGTAACGGTGGTCCAGCTTCCTCGCCGGCCGAGTGGATGGTAGGTTCCTGGTGGACAGCCAGACCCGATCCCCCACCGATAATGGAGGCGTATCCCTTCTCGACCGATCGGCGAACCTCTTGTAGTCGGCCTTGGCCTTCTCCAGCTGCCGTCGCACCAACCGATGGATCGCCTGTAATTCCGCCATGAATTCGTTCGCTGCCGGCTCCGGTGAGTCCACGGGAGAAAGGGGGAAAAACCTGGGGTGATAACCCACGTTGGCCAAGAACGGTGTCATCTGCGTGGAGGTGTGCTGCGAGTTGTTAAAGGCAAACTCGGCTATGGCCAAATAGTCCACCCAATTGTCCTGCTGCAGGTTAACATAGCAGCGCAGATTCTGCTCTAAGATGCCGATGACCTTCTCGGTACCCCCGTCGGTCTGAGGATGATGCGCGGACAAGAGGCAAACCTTAATGTCCAACGCCCGCATCAACTCCTGCCAGAAGCGGGCTGTAAACTGGGCCCCCCTATCGGAGACGACCCTATCGGGAAGGCCGTGCAGCCGGAACACCTGTTGGATGAACATGCGACTAGTGGCGCGAGCTGACGGTAAGCCGCGACAGGGGATGAAGTGCGCCATCTTGGTCAACATGTCCACCACCACAAACACTGTCGTGAAGCCGGAGGATGGGGGTAGATCCGTCAGGAAGTCCATGGACACAGCCCCCCAGGGTCTCTTGGGCGTTGGCAAAGGCTGCAGTAAACCAGGCGGGGCCCCTGTCGCTGACTTGGCCTGCCTGCATGGGACGCAGGAGGTGACATAAGACTGGACATCGTGTCGGACTCGGGGCCACCAGAAGGTACGGGAGACCAGGTTCAGAGTCTTGATCAGGCCAAAATGCCCCGCAGCCGGGTTATCATGACATTGGCTGAGGACGAGTCCCCTGAGTGGCCCTCCTGGAACATAGAGCCGGTCACGATAATACAGGAGTCCATCCGTGACCGACCAAGGCGAATCTGGCCCCACCTCTTCCTTCCGCTGAGCCACCCACGCCTCCTGCTGCTGCGCCTCCCGGATCCGAGCCCGTATATCCACCGGCTCCCGCACCGCAGCAAAAGACTCGACGGGGATCACTGTCCTGGGCGGAAGCTTGTCTTCCACTCGGGTGTACTCGGGCTTCCTGGACAGAGCATCCGCTCTCTGGTTGTGCCCGCTTGGTATGTACCGCACCCGGAAGTCAAACCTCGCAAAGAAGAGGGACCACCGGATCTGGCATTGGTTCAAATTCCGAGCGGTCTGCAGGCTTTCCATATTCTTGTGGTCCGTCCGGACCTCGATTTGATGCCGCGCCCCCTCCAGATGATGCCTCCAAGCCTCGAACGCCGCCTTGATGGCCAGCAGCTCCTTCTCCCAGATGGTATAGTTGCGCTCCGAGGGGTTCAATTTCCGAGAGTGATACGCGCAAGGGAAAAGGGTACCGCTGGGCGTCGTTGCCTGGAGTAACACGGCCCCAATGGCAATGTCGGAGGCGTCCGCCTCCACGACAAACGGCCGTTGCGGGTCAGGATGCTTCAAGATGGGCTCTTTCATGAAGGCGTCCTTCAAAGCTTGGAACGCCTGTTGTTCGGGGGCGTTCCACTGGAACCGAGTCTTCTTCTGCAGGAGCCGGGTAAGGGGGGCTGTCAAGGCAGCAAAGCCAGGAATGAATGTTCGATAGTAGTTGGCAAATCCAAGAAGTCGCTGAACATCCTTCACGCGACGTGGGGGTTGCCAACTCTGCAACGACTCAACTTTACTCGGTTCCATGGCGATGCCCTCAGGAGAAATGCGGTGACCCAAGAAATCGATGGTCACCTGGTAAAACTGGCACTTCTCCAACTTGGCAAACAGCCGATGTTTCCGGAGGCGCTGCAGGACCTGACGGAGATGCTGATGATGCGCTTCACGCGACGGGGAGTAAATCAGGATGTCGTCCAGGTAAATCACGACAAACTGGTCCAACAGATCTCGAAAGATGTCGTTCATAAAATGCTGAAACACAGCGGGGGCGTTGGTCAGGCCAAACGGCATCACCGTGTACTCGAAATGTCCATAGCGAGTACCAAACGCCGTCTTCCACTCATCACCCGGCCGAACCCTGACGAGGTTGTAAGCTCCACGCAGGTCCAGTTTCGTGAAGATCTTAGCCTCCCGGAGTCGGTCCAAGAGCTCGGGGATGAGGGGCAGCGGGTAGCGGTTACGCACCGTGATGGCGTTGAGTTTCCGGTAATCAGAGCAGAGCCGTAACTCGCCCGACTTCTTTTTGACGAAGAGCACAGGCGCAGACACTGGCGAGGACGAGGGCCGGATGAAACCACGAGCCAAATTCTTTGTCAGGAAGTCCCGCAATGCAGCCAACTCGGGCTCCGACATGGAGTACAAACGCCCCACTGGGAGAGGCGCATCAGGGACTAGATCAATGGAGCAGTCGTAGGGCCTGTGCGGGGGTAATTGGTCCGCCTCTGACTCACTGAACACGTCAGCAAAGTCGGACAGTTCGGGAGGCAAGGAAACCCCTGGGGAACCCTCCACCTGGCCGGCACAGATATGGTGGGTGTGGTCCACGCACTGCAAACTTGGGAAGGTGACCAAGTTCTGAGACCAATAGATCTGTGGATCATGCGCCCGGAGCCACGCCAGTCCCAAGACCATGGGGAAGTGCAGATCGGAAGTGATGTAGAACTGGATGGCCTCCACATGGGAACTGATGGCCATACAGACTGGTTGCGTGGCGGCCGTAATAGGCCCGGACAGGAGCACTCGACCATCGATGGTCTCCACTAGCATGGGCGGATCCACCGGACACTGGGGAACAGCCCATTTGGCCACGAAGGCCGAGTCCATAAAGTTAGTGGTAGCCCCAGAGTCAATTAAGGCATGGACCGGAATCCCCTCTGGCTTGCCAGGAAGGATCAGACGTGCCTCCAAAATCAAATGCCGTGGAGGTTCACAGGCACCGTCGGAACGGCGTCGCTCGGCGTGGTCGTTGTGGGTCGCCCGATCTATCACACCGTCTAGATCGGGCTCGGGCCGTTTCCCGACAGCAAAGCAGGGGACTTTCTCGGGGCAGGCTTGGTCACTGATGCCCGCTGACGCTTCTTCGGGCAAGAAGCAGCCAAATGTCCAGGGTCCCCACAGTAAAAACACAACCCCCCCGATCGTCGTCTTTCCATTTCCGTCACCGATAGACGGGACCTGGCGGCACCCAGCTCCATTGGCTCCTCCCTCTGGACTGGGGGCTCACGCACAACAGGGGCGGCAGGGGTCTGTGGGGTGGCACGGCGACTCTTTCGCTGCTGCAGCCGGGCATCGATCCGCAGACAAAGATGGATCAGCCCATTCAGATCTGAGGGAATGTCCACGCGGGCCAGCTCATCCAACATCTCCTCTGACAAGCCATCCTGAAAGGCATCCACGAGCGCAGCCTCATTCCAGGCGGAATCCTGGCTAAGCAGCCGGAAATCGCTGATATAGGCCTGTAGAGGGCGCTGACCCTGCCTCAAAGCTTTCAGGCGTCGGGTGGCAGTCTGCGCCTTAATCGGGTCCTCGTACATGAGGCGCATATGGTCACAAAACCCCCCAAAGTTATCCAACAAAGGGCTAGGCTGTGCCAACAGAGGCGTGCCCCAACGAGCTGCATCTCCCGACAGAAGGCTCAACACGAATCCCACCTTATCTCGGTCAGTGGGGAAATCAGCTGCTCTCACGCTGATAAAAAGCTGGCATTGTCCCAGGAAGGCAGGAAACAGTTCTGGATTGCCAGCAAATTTATCCGGCATAGCTATCTGACATTTCCTCCTGGGTGGGGGTGCAGCATGTACCTGAGCTTGCAGTTGAGCCACCTGAGCTGCCAGCAAAGTGAGTTGCTGGGTGAGCTGGGCATTCTCGGCAAGAAGCTGCTCCATCGTAGTAATAAGGGGTGGGTGGCTGAAAGCAAACTGTTCTGAACCAGCCCTCTTCTGGCCTTGTAATAAGGCAAACCCCTATTCAGAAAGAAGAGACTGGAGAGCGTCCAAGGCTAAAAGGCATCTGCCAAGATTTATTACGCAGTTAACAAAAACACTAGAGCTTGTCTTCTCAAGCGGAAAAGTTGCTTTCAGCAACCAGCCCCTCCCCAAACACTCCTTTTATAGAGAGCTCAGGGCGTGGTCTCCCTGTGCCTCCTCCCGAGGAGTCCCGCAGCCTTTCTTTGTTTGTTCCTGCTCGACTGCCTCCTGCGTCGGGCGTCCTTGAACAGGGCCAGCTGTGGGTCATCTTCCTCCGCACTCTCGGGCTCACGCAGCTGAGAAGAGGTCCCCGGCTGAGGGCTCTGCAAAGCCTCCAAACCATCATCAGCCGGTTCGTTTCCCTCCTCCCCCTCATCTGAGTCATCCGATACATCTGAACCGGCTGCCGGTCCCACCGGCTGGCCCTGAGTCATAACAGGTAGAGCTCTCCCAGACCGCCAGAGTTGAAACTCTGGTGGTTGAAGGATTGAGCCCCATCGAAGCCTGAGTTTGCTCCGGACGTCGGGACGCCTCTGCTCCAGGGCTTTGGAGCAGAGCAGGATGCAGCAACCATCCCTGCCAGTGAGAGTGAACTTTGGATTACTTGGATACAGGCAGAGCTGTACAGGAGAATCTTTTTAGAGCAAGTATATGATCTTTAACTCAGTAGATTTTGTGGAGACTTTTAAAAGTGAAAGTGCACAACAGAATTGAGTGGGAAAAAATGGCTGCCAAATCATCTAAAGTTCCTAGAAGTGCGGGGGGCTTTGCCGGTGCAGCAATCTTCATTACAGGCTTTAATGCCCCCCCCCCGTACCTGCACCTGCACCAGCTTTGACAGTAAAAGATTTGCAGGATGTTTTGCAAGAGGCTTTGAAAAAGCAATCCCAACAATTAGCTGAACTTATGGAGGAGAAGATCACAGAAATAAGGGCAGACATCTTACTTGCATTTCAAGGCATGGCTGTTTGTATTGAACGTTTGGATGAGAGAGTGGAAGAACTTAGCCAAAATAATATGAGATTAGATGCTAAAATCATGGTTGCTGAAACTGTGATGGATAAGATTGATGATGATTTAACATTGGTGCAGTACCGCGAGATGGAGTTTGCTGTGAGAATCAGAGGTTTAAAAGAGGATTCTAAGGAAAATTTGAAAAAAGTAGTCTCAGAAGCCCTTGAAGAAATTTTGGGGCATCCAGCAGAAGATATCATGGTGGATATAGATAAAATATTTCGTGTCAATTCATGGATTGCAAGACAAAAGAAATTACCTAGAGATGTGGTGGTTTATTTTACAAAGAGAGCAATTAGAAATGAGGTTATTCAAGCTTTTTATAATAGCAAATTTGCAATTGCGGAGCAAGAAATTTTAATTTTAAAAGAGATCCCTCCAAGAATTTTAAGGAGAAGGAAGGAGTTTGCTTTTCTGGCAGACGAATTAAGAAGATGGGATATTCAGTTCAGATGGGAGATTCCAGTGGGTATGGTGGTGATGTATGCAGGCACAAGACATCGTCTTCTTACAGTGTTACAGGCACGTGATTTCTACGCTAATGTTTTAAAGGCAGTCCCTATACCACTTCTGGAATCTAAAAGGAAGAACAGTGAAGGAGAGCGTCAACCACAAAGTGAGAGCACAAAAGGTGCTGAAGGAGTTATGCAGCTGAAAGATGGAGAATTCCAGAAAGTTACAGGAGTGGATCAGACTTCAGTATCATCGGAGGAGGTCAGAGACCAAAGAATGACACATGCTGCAGCTAGACGAATGAGACAAGAGCAAGAGTAGCAGAGAGTTATGACGGCACCTCAAAAACTTACTTACAGTGAAGCAGTGGGAGGAGCGCGGCCAAAGAGAGTGCAGGTGATTTTGGAAGAGGCGCTCCAAAAGCTTCAGGTTTAAATTAACACAAGGGAGACTATTAAATCTTGAGGGTCATGATTTGTTATTTGGTTGGCATGCATATTTATTGTATGATAAGAAGGTGGATAATGTGTTTAAGATACATATTTTAAGGTATGCTCTGTTGCGAGTTTGGAAAAAGCATAGACATAAGTCAAATTATAAGATACCGATTTGGGCAATTCCTAAACATGCAATAGAAAATATAAATGTGGGATTTAAACATGATGAGATTACATATAAGGAAATCTTAAGTTTATAGAGGAATGTATGGCAATTAAAGCCATATAATATTTTAAAAGAAGAAAAGATTGTACAAACTTGGTTTCAGTATGGGCAATTACAGGCTAGATGGAAAGAGGACCAGAAAGTTGGTTTCTCGATGACTGATGAAAATTTGGTAAAACAAATTAGAGATCAAGGTCAAGCACATATAAAAAGGATATATAATGTATAGAAATTGATTCAGAAACGGAACTTGTTAAAGATTGTATGATAAAGTGGGCCCAGAATTTTCAGGAGGTTATAACAATGGATACTTGGGAAAAGATTTGGGTTAGAAACGTAAAATTTACAGAGGCCCAAAATTTAAGAGAGAATTTTTATAAAATGTTTTATAGGTGGCACTTAGATCCTAAAAAATTAGCAAGTATGTATCCGAACTGCCAGCCCAAATGCTGGAGGTGTGGTTGTGAGGATGCAACGTATTTTCATATATGGTGGACTTGTAAAAAGGTCAAAGCTTTTTGGATTAAAATTTGGTGGAATATGCAAAAGATATTTAAGAAAAGGATAAAGTTTTTTATGAAGCTGCTGCTTTGTCAGCGATAAGTGATTGGTTTAATTTAACACAAGTGAGATTACTAAGTTTGGAAGGGAATGTATGGCAATTAAAGCCATATAATATTTTAAAAGAAGAAAAGATTGTACAAACCTGGTTTCAGTATGGGCAACTACAGGCTAGGTGGAAGGAAGACCAGAAAATTGGTTTTTCAATGACTGATGAAAATTTGGTAAAGCAAATTAGAGATCAAGGTCAAGCACATATCAAAAGGATATATCTTGCATTGATAGAAATTGATTCAGAGACCGAACTTGTTAAAGACTGTATGATAAAGTGGGCTCAGAATTTTCAAGAAGTTATTACAATGGATACTTGGGAAAAGATCTGGGTGAGAAATGTAAAATTTACACAGGCCCAAAATTTAAGAGAGAATTTTTATAAAATGTTTTATAGGTGGCACTTAGATCCTAAAAAATTAGCAAGTATGTATCCGAACTGCCAGCCCAAATGTTGGAGGTGTGGTTGTGAAGACGCAACGTATTTTCATATATGGTGGACCTGTAAAAAGGTTAAAGCTTTTTGGATTAAAATTTGGTGGAATATGCAAAAAATATTCAAGAAAAGGATAAAGTTTTGTCCGCAATTGTTTTTACTGGGCATTATCACAGATACTACTGTTGTGGACACTAAGTTGATGTTGAATTTAATTATGGCAGCGAGACTTTTAGTAGCGCAATATTGGAAGAAGGAAGAACTGCCGACTATAGAAGAATGGACTTTAAAAGTTTCCAATTTGGTGGAAATGGCAAAGATCTCAGCGTATTTGAAAGACCAGTCGCAACAGAGATATATTGTGGAGTGGACAAGATGGATTGATTATATCCAGAATAAATATGGGACTAAAAAATTTCACCTACCGGTTTCAGGTGGAGACGCGACGCTGAAGACAGCCATCTCCGGGCTGTCCGCTCTGCAGCTTTGTTGAATCACTGAAAAAAGCGCCGATCAGCTGTTTTGGTGATTTGGAAGCCCCCTCCCCGGGAGAAGAGGAGGGGGTGAGGCCCCAGGTAGGGGTTGAGCTCTCCAGGGCCGCCTGAGCTTTACGTTTGGGCGGCTGAAGGATCGAGCCCCCCCGAAGCCTGGGTTTGCTCCGGGCTGCACAGCGTCTCTGCTCCATGATTTTTGGAGCAGAGCCAAGCGTTAGCAACCACCCCTGCCAGAAGGAAAGACTCTTGAGTATGAAGACGCAGGCAGAGTGGTACAGGAGGTCAAGGTGAAGTGGACTTTTATCTTTACTCTCTAGCTCAATGGATTTTATGGCTTTAAAGTGAAAGTGCGCAGCAAGTGAAAGTGGGGGAAGATGGCGACGAAAGCCTCCAAAGTTCTCCGGAGTGCGGGGGCTTCCCCGGTGCAACAGACTTCGTTGCAAGCTTTGCTTCCTCCTGCACCTGCTCCAGCATTGACGCTTAAGGATTTACAGGATGCCTTCGAAAAGCATTCACAATTAATGTCAGATATGATGGAAAAGCTGGAGGAGAAACTGGAGGAGAAGATGGAAGAGAAGTTTAGAGCAATGAGGGCAGACATCTTGCCTACAATTGAAGCTGTGGCTGTATGTGTGCAACGCTTGGATGAAAAAGTGGAGGATCTTAGTCAAAAGAATTCTATATTAGAAGCAAAAGTACTAGAGAATGAAAATATAAGGGATAAAATGGATGGAGACTTGAGCCTCGTCCAGTACCATCAGATGGAGTTTGCTATCAGAATCAGGGGCTTAAAAGAGAATCCTAAAGAAGATCTAAAGCAGTTGGTCTCCGAGGCTTTGGAAGTGGTACTGGGTCAGTCAGCAGCTGAAATTGAGGGAAGTATAGATAAAATCTTTCGTGTGAACTCAGACGTGCTCCAGAAGCTTTGGGATGCCAAGAATGGCGACTAAGTTCCTAACCTGGAATGTTAATGGATTAAATTCACCACAGAAGAGAAAGAAAGTTTTTCAATATTTAAAACAATTTAAGACTGATGTTATCTGTTTGCAAGAAACAAATATTAGGGTTATGGACCAAAAGTATTTGTTGAACTCAAGGCTGGGCACGCAATTTATTGCTTCTGCAATTAATAAGAAAAATGGAGTGGTTATCTATGTCAAGAGTACTCTGACAGCGGAACTAATTGAAGTAGATAAACAAGGAAGATATGTTATGATAGATTTGCTGTTAGAAGGCAAAAAAACGCTGTTAGTTGGACTGTATGCTCCTAATCAACAACAAACTGATTTTTTTAGTTTACTACATACAAAGATTACCCAGTTGGATTATAAATCTTTTATTTTTATGGGAGATTGGAATGGTGTCCTTGATGTACAGCTGGATAAATCTGGTTTCTTTAAGCGTGCCCCGAGTCATGCTAGATTGCCTAAATCTTTTTTTGAAATGAAGGATGATTTGGAACTGCGAGACATTTGGCGAGATACACACTTACATGAAAAGGATTATACTTTTTTTTCTGACAGACATCAATCTTTTCCCAGGATTGATTTTATATTACTGATTAATGATTTTTTTTCTAGGACTAAGAAGATAAAGATTTGTGCAAGAACTATATCTGACCATAGTCCAGTCTGGTTAGAGATCAACAATGACAATAGAGATAGGCGCTCCTGGCGTGTAAATGAGAATTTGTTTAGAAATCAGAGAAATGTGGAAGAATGTAAAAAGCAGATGAAGGATTTTTTTGAAATTAATATGAATAAGGATACCTCTATGGACATGGTTTGGGATGCTAGCAAAGCCTATATGAGAGGGGTGTTAATATATATGAATAATAAATACAGACGTAATTTGGAAGTTAGAAGGAAAGAACTGGAGAATGAAATTAGGGAAAAAAAGGCCCTAATTTTGAATCCATCGGATGCGAAGATTAAGGAGGTCATTAACCTGTTAAGAGGACAATTTGATAAGTTGATGGCTGATCAGGTGGCAACTAACCTACGGTTTGCTAGGCATAATACTTTTTGCAATGCCAATAAACCAGGTAGGTGGTTAGCCTACAGGTTAAGGAAAAAACAAAGGGCTTCTAATATAGATAAAATTGAATACAAAGGAAAGGTTGTGTTTCAACAGGATCTTATCAAGGAAGCCTTTGTGGATTTTTATTCCAAATTATATGTTAAGGAGAAAATTAACGAAACAGATATTGATGTATATTTGAAGAATGCTAGCATCCCGGTTCTCACACAAGAACAAAAGGAAGAGATTAATCAATTAATAACAGAAGAAGAAATTCTTTTAGCAATTAAGGAATTGAAGGTGGATAAAGCGCCAGGTACGGATGGACTGACTGCGGTCTACTACAAAAATTTACAAATGGAGCTGATAAAGCCATTAAGGGAATTGTTTCAGACAATTCAGAGGGGGGGGAAGGGTGCCTCCGTCTTGGAGAACTGCTTTTATTTCTTTGATTCCGAAGGAAGATCAGGATGCTAGTCAAGTAAGAAATTACAGACCAATATCACTTTTAAATACAGACTACAAGATATTTGCTAAGGTGTTAGCTAACAGATTGATGAGGGTTTTGCAACAGATGATTCATGGGGATCAAACTGGGTTTATTAGTGGTAGACAAATGAAAAATAATGTGAGGCATATAGTTGATGTGGTGGAGTTTTTGGAAAGGAACAACCAGATCCCTGCGGCGCTAATTTTTTTAGATGCTGAAAAAGCTTTTGATTAATTGGATTGGCAATTTCTGATGAAAGTTTTAGATAAAATGAATTTTGGGGATAAATTTTTACAACCAATTAGGGCATTATATCAAAAACAAACAGCCCGAATAATAGTTAACAATAGCCTGACTGAAGTATGCAATATTGAGAAGGGTACAAGACAAGGGTGTCCGTTATCACCTTTATTATTTGTTTTAACATTGGAGATATTATTGATAAAAATACGGAACTCGGAAAAAATTAAGGGTATTCAAATTAGAGATCAGGATTATAGATTGAGGGCATTTGCAGACGATCTGGTTGTTACGGTGACCCAGCCAGAAAACTCTGTTGTGGACCTGATGGAGATTATAATGCAATATGGGAAGGTTTCTGGATTTAAGGTTAATGTACAAAAAACAAAAATTTTAGCCAAAAATATGACAGCATCGCAAAAGGCCCTTTTAGAAGGATTAACTGGATTTGAGATTGTTAAAAGGGTTAAATATTTGGGGGTGTATTTGTCACCCTCCAATGCAAAGTTATATAAAAATAATTATGAAAAGTTATGGGGAAAAATTCAAAAAGAATTGGAGAGCTGGGAAAAACTGCTATTGTCTTTGCTGGGAAGAATTGCAGCAGTGAAAATGAATGTCCTGCCTAAATTTTTATTTTTATTCCAAATGATACCGGTCCTTAAAAAAGACTCTAATTTGGAAGAATGGCAACGGGGTATCAATAAATTTGTGTGGGCAGGGAAAAGGCCACGAGTTAAACTTAAGATTATGCAGGATACTCGTGAAAGAGGTGGTCTTAAAATGCCTAATCTTAAATTATATTATGAAGCTGCTGCGTTGTCAGGAATAAGTGATTGGATTAATTTGACACAAGGGAGATTATTAAATCTTGAGGGCCACGACTTGTTATTTGGCTGGCATGCATATTTGTTGTATGATAAGAAGCTAGATAATGTGTTTAAAGTGCATATTTTAAGACAGGCATTGTTGAGAGTTTGGAAGAAGTATAGACATAAGTTAGACTACAAGATGCCGTTGTGGGCAATCCCGAAACATGCAATAGAAAACATAAATGTTGGCTTCAAACATGATGTGACTACGTATAAGGAGATCTTAAGCTTGGAAAGGAACGTCTGGTGTTTGAAGCCGTACAATCTCTTGCGAGATGAGAAGATCGTTCAAACTTGGTTTCAATATACTCAGTTACGTGCCAGGTGGAAAGAAGATCAGAAAATTGTTTTCTCAATGGCCGATGAAAATTTGATAAAGCAAATTAGAAACCAGGGTCCAGCACATATCAAACGGATTTATCTTGCATTGATAGATATTGACTCAGAAACAGAACTTGTTAAAGACTGTATGATAAAATGGGCCCAGAATATTCAAGAAGTTATTACAATGGACACGTGGGAAAAGATCTGGGTGAGGAACGTAAAATTTACGCAAGCCCAAAACCTAAGAGAGAACTTTTATAAAATGTTTTATAGATGGCATTTAGATCCTAAAAAGCTTGCAAGTATGTATCCGAATTATCAACCTAAATGCTGGAGGTGTGGTGGCGAAGATGCAACGTATTTTTATATATGGTGGACCTGCAAAAAGGTTAAGGCTTTTTGGATAAAAATTTGGTGGAATATGCAGAAGATCTTTAAGCAAAGGATAAAGTTTTGTCCGCAATTGTTTTTATTGGGCATAATTACAGATGCTACTGTTGTGGACATTAAGTTGATGTTGAACTTAATCACAGCAGAAAGACTCTTAATAGGTCAATATTGGAAAAAGGAGGAACTGCTGACTATAGAAGAATGGACACTAAAAGTTTCTGACCTGGCGGAAATGGCAAAGATTTCGGCTTACTTGAAAGATCATTCGCAAGAACGTTATATTATGGAGTGGAAAAAGTGGATTGATTATATCCAGAACAAATATGGGACTAAAAAGTTTCATTTAGCATTTGAATAAGTCTTCTTTTCTTTTTTTTCCTTTTTATATGTAATATTAGTATTGCTTGTAGTCATTTCATATGAGCTAGAGTGCGATAGAATTAATAGTTTATTGTTGTTAGCATATGGATGTTTATGATTGTTCTTTGTTTTTATACCTTGTACTTAGCTCTGGGAAGTCGGGGGGGAGGGGGAATGGGGGGGAGGGATAGGGAGGGTTAAGTAGGGGTGGGTGGAGGGAGGGGGGATTGTTAAAGATAAAATGTACTGTAAAACTTTTCAATAAAAAAAATATCTTCCATCTTAGTGTTGCTTTCTTCAGCTACTATTGTTTTTTGACTTGTAGGTTTTATAGTTAAAGTCGAGGTTTGGGCTTCAAGGTTCTCAATAAATTGTGTTTGTTGTTCTTTAGACTCTCCTATTTTAATGTTAGTTTCTACTTCTTCTGTTTGTTTTTGGATTGTCAATTCATCATTTAAGGTCAAAGGTTGGTTTGGTAGCTTTAAGCTGTCAGATTTATCTTGCAGTCTGGCTTTAATTTGCTCTGTCAGTGCCAGAATTGTTTCAAGTATCAGTTTATAGTTACATGGTGGGATATAATGATCCATTTCTTTGATGTTTACAGGTAGGTCTTTTGTGGAGGCTGTTTTAATAAGACTCATTGATTGTCCACCTCCAGTATTCCTAAAGATTGTTTTCATTGCCAGGTGTTCCCAATTCTTATCTTTGAAGATAATGTCAAAGACAGATCTGTTATTCAGTCAGCTCTCACAATAATAATTCAGGTGGCTCCCCCCTGAATTTTGTTTCTAGAGGTGGGAGTCTTTGAATGGATTGGTGCCTTCACCGCTGGCAGTATTGCCTCCCATTCTGATCCCCATCTGCGGGTCGGCGGGGGATACGGGCTGCTATGCATTCAGTGGACGTCCCTGGTGCTATAGGTTGCAGATTTCCCCCCCCCACACTGTCTCTCTAGCTGCAGCTCCAGGCACTGGTGTGGCTGCAGGATTCAGGTTTCTCCTCCATAGAGAGCCAAGGGCTTTTTTCATCAGGTCAATAGCTTTTTCTAGTATCCAGTCTGAGTGTGGTGCATAACTCCCATCCTCTTCACTGACATGCAGGGATTTCTCCATCTCTTGCTTCCATTCGGGTTGGTGGCTGCCCTGTTTCACTTTCCTTGATACATTTTCCTACTCATTTTTCCTTCCAACACCTATCAACCACCGTGGTTTTTGGTCATGCATCTCCACCACCTCTTCCCCAGAAGAATATGATGTTTCAGCTCCTGATAGCTGGTGTGATTTCGGTCGGGGGAAAAGTTCCCTTTCCATAGGGTTTTCCTCCTTCCCTGCCTCGTCGTTCAACATCGTATTTTTTACAAAGTCCCCTGGTAAGGTTCTTCCTTCCAGGTTGACTATTAATGCAGATCCTGTCTAATGTCAGAAACCACCTCAACCCACAACTTAAGAAAGTAGGACTCTTGGAGACACGTTTTTCCAAGCAGGAACTTTTACTAAGAAATAGGAGATAGCAAGTATAATAGTCAGGATCTGAGGAATTCCTTCACAGATCAAAATTTTTAAAGTGTCCCCAAGCAAACCACACCCCACAGTTCATTCAGTCAGTTCTATAACAGCCAATGTCCAGGTGGTAAGTCCATCGTGGGAAAGGAAAGATAACAGTCCATTTACAATACAATCATTTCCACCTCTCCTCACACTTCATTCGGAGAAGCAAACCTTGTATTTCTCCCACACACACACTCTTTTCTAGTTTCCCTTAAGTTGAGAGGGAATGCCTAGTAAGAAAGCAATTGGTTATATTGTGATGGATAGCAGACAGGTGGAATAAAGAAAGGTTACATTTAATGGAGGAAGTGAAAGCTATAAAGCCCCATGCCTGTTCCCTCTCCCCCCTTGGGAATGGTAGAATCCAGGGGAAGATGAGATTTGGTTTTAGCTCAGAGGAGACAGTTAGAAATGAAATATAAATGGATTCTGACGGTTTGGCTGGCATGGCTATTTGTGGTACAATAAAATAAAGTAAATGTTGATTTTAACAATCATTTTACCAGGCGTGCCATTTTAAGAGTTTGGAATAAATATAAAATAAGGTACTTATTTTCATGTTTGATGGTCCTGCAATAAGACACAAAAGTATTGGCAAAGGATATGGATATGGATAGAAGAAATATTAGGAGAGAGAGTAGATTATAGACCAGAATTTTTCCTATTTGGCATAATAACAGAGAAATATACCAAAGAAGAGATATATATAACATCACGGCAGTGAGAATGACGTTCGCCCAGAAATGGAAAAATAGTGAAATACCTGACGAGAGTGAAGTGATAAATAAAATTTGGGTGTGCGCAGAAATGGACTATTTAACTATGGAAATTAAAAATAAAGATCAGTCAGATTATTACAAAATTTGGAATAAGTTTTACCTATGGTGGGAACAGAAAGGAAGGTCTAAATAGAGATATACAGGATGCTGATCTCACACATTATCAGAATAAGATGGTTGATAAGATCAAATATTGTATAATTGTATATAAATGATATGTACATAAAATGTATATATGTGTATAAAATACAAAAATGATGTAGACAAGAAGGAATGTCAGACCGTTAACACTTTGTCCAAAGTTTTAAATAATAAAATTTGCAATGTATTTTTTTAAAAAAACCTGTATGATTCAATGGGCAAGGAATTTTGGGTAGGATATAATGCTTGAACAATAAGAAAATATGTGGAATAAAGGATTAAAATTTACATTAAATTATAATCTAAAAGAAAAAATTTATAAGATGATGTACCATTGATACTAAACATCAGGCAAGTTATCAAAAATGTATAAAGGTATTTCAAATAAATGTTGGAAATGTAAAGTTAAAGAGGGGACTTTTTACCACTTATGGTGGACATGTCATAAAGCAAGAAAATATTGGAGTAGGATTCATATGTTAATACAGAAAATTCTTAAACTAAATATAGAAAGAAAATCAGAAACTTTTCTCTTGGGGCTAATGGACAAAGACCTGGAAAATATATATATATGTTGCTGTTATATATGGTGACAGCAGCAAGATTACTCTATGCTCAGAAATAGAAGACTACATTGATTCCTACAATTGGAGGAATGGTTACATGGCTAAACCAGAGATGGCTAAACTGACTGTACTGATTAAAGAAAAGAATATGAATAGTTTTATTGCCACGTGAAAACTGCTTCTAGATTTTGTGCTTGAAGAGGAAAGAAGTGAAATTTTGGTTTTGGGCTTTATCAATTAAATCAATTAAATGTTATTGAAATGGCTAGTTTATAATATTTTGTAAAAGTAAAAAGTTGAGGTTTGAAGTTGATACTCTTTTGCACCAAAGGAAGTCGGAAGTCAATGCCTTTTTTTCTTTTTTTTTTCTCCCTTACCTCACTTCTCTGCTCCCCTTTCCCTTCCACATCTTTTCTGCTATTTGCTTTTGTATTTCCATTGTATTCTATATTATAAACTAATGAAAATTTTCCAAACTAAAAAAAAACTTGATTCAAAAGTGGTGGCATTTTGGCTTTGTAGAAACCCTGCACACAATCAAGCAGCAATTTTGGTGGCCATCACTGAAAAAGGATATTAGAGTGCTATGTGGCTAGCTGCCCATATTTGTGCCTCTGCCAAGAGGCAACAAAGAAAAATACCTGGACTTATCCAGCCAGTATTTATTTATTTATTTATTTTATTAAATTTATATACCGCCCTTTCCCAAAGGACTCAGGGCGGTTTACAGGGCATTTAAAACAACCAGCACAAAAGTTAAAAAAAAATTAAAAAAGATTAAACCATCCCTAGAATTAAAAACCCCAGTTAAAAATTCTCAGCCTGGGCCGGAGAGCTCAAAGAGCCAGGTTTTCAGGTCCCAGCGAAATGTGCGGAGGTCGGGGACAGTCCTAAGCTCCACGGGCAGCAGGTTACAGAGGGCAGGCACACCCACAGAGAAGGCCCTTCCCCTGGGTGTTATCCGCCAACAGTCTTTTATCGCCGGCACCCTGAGAAGACCCTCCCTGTGGGAGCGCACTGGACGAAGGGAGCTTGATGCCAGCAGTAGGTGTTCCCTCAGATATCCCAGACCCAAGCCATTCAGGGCTTTATAGCTCATCACCAGCACCTTGAATCTCACCCGGAGGGCAACCGGAAGCCAATGCAGCTCGCGGAGTAGAGGTGTTACATGGGACTATCGGGAAAACCCAATCACAACTCGCGCGGCCGCATTCTGCACCAGCTGAAGCCTCCGAGTGGTCCTCAAGGGCAGCCCCATGTAGAGAGCGTTGCAGTAGTCTAGACGGGAGGTCACAAGTGCATGAGTGACTGTGCGTAGGGCATCTCGGTCCAGATAGGGTCGCAACTGGTGCACCAGGCGAACCTGGGCAAAAGCCCCCCTGGCCACGGCTCCTATATGATCTTCAAAATTGAGCCGTGAATCCAGGAGGACGCCCAAGTTGCAAGCCCTATCAACAGGGGGTAACACCTCACCCCCCATCGTTAAAGGTGGAATAATCTGGTTAGCCCAAGATGCCGATACGCACAGCCACTCAGTCTTGGCAGGATTGAGATAAAGCCTGTTTCTCCCCATCCAGACCTGAACCGCCTCCAGGCAATGGGACATCACGGCGAGGGCATCGCTGGGTTGGTTCGAGGTGGAGAAAAACAGTTGGGTATCATCAGCGTACTGATGATACCCCACCCCGAAACCACGAATGACCTCACCCAGCGGCTTCATGTAGATGTTGAACAGGAGGGGCAAGAGAACCAACCCTGAGGAACTCCACAAGCGAGAGGCCTCGGGATGGATCTCTGCCCTCCAGTCAACACCGACTGCGAGTGGCCCAGGAGATAGGAGGAGAACCACTGTAAAACGGTGCCTCCCACTCCCAACCCCCTGAGACGCCGCAGAAGGATACCATGGTCGATGGTATCGAAAGCCACTGAGAGATCTAATAGGAGTGGACAGAGGAGCAACCCCTGTCCCGAGCCCGCCAGAGATCATTCACCAGCGCGACCAATGCCGTCTCCGTGCTGTACCCAGGCCTGAAACCCGATTGGTACGGGTCAAGATAATCAGTTTCCTCCAGGAACAGAGGAAGCTGATGCGCCACCACACTCTCAACAACCTTCGCCAAAAAGCGAAGGTTGGAGACTGGACGATAGTTATTTAAAACAGCCGGGTCCAGGACAGGCTTCTTGAGAAGGGGTCTCACCACCACCTCCTTCAAGGCGGCGGGGAAGATACCCTCCTTCAACGAAGCAGTTATTACTGCCTGGAACCAGCCTCGTGTCTCCTCCCGAGCCGCATAAACCAGCCAGGAGGGGCACGGATCCAACAAACAGGTGGTGGAGCTCAGCCTCCCCATGATCCTGTCCACATCATCAGGGGAAACAGGATCAAACTCAGTCCAGATAACATGCTCAAGACCGTCCGATTCTACCACGTCAGACTCTGCCCAGTCAGAGTCCAAGCTGGCTCAGATCTGAGCGATTTTGTCCGTCAGATGATGACTAAACTCCTCGGCCCGTCCCTGTAAGGGATCCTCCCTCACCTCCTGATTAAGAAGGGAGCGAGTCACCCTAAACAGGGCGGCCGGGCGATTATCTGCGGACGCGATGAGGGCAGCGAAGTAATTAGCCATTGCCGTCCTCATCGCAGCAAGATAAGACCTTATAAAGGTTCTTAGCTGCAATCGGTCAGATTCGGAACGGCTAGACCTCCAACCGCTCTCTAGACCCCGTCTCTGACGCTTCATCTCCCGGAGCTCCGCAGAAAACCATGGAGCCCAACGGGATCTGTGCCGGGTCAGGGGTTGCAAGGGTACAACACAGTCGAGTGCCTCAGTGGCCACCTTTTCCCAGGCATCCACCAAGGCATCAACTGGGCTGTGAGTGAGGGCGATAGGTACAGACCCAAGCGCCATCTGGAACTGTTCAGGGTCCATTAGGCGCCTGGGGCGGAACCATTTAGTTGCGGGGAGTGGCATAATGGAAGACCATCCGCAGGAGATGATGGTCGGACCATGACAGGGGAATAACGTCCGGTAAACCCCCTCCTAAATCATCCAACCACTGTCCAGATAGGAACACCAAGTCGAGAGTGTGACCCCCCACATGAGTCGGGCCTTGAATTACCTGGGTCAGGTTCATGGCCATCATGGAAGCCATGAACTCCCAGGCTGACTCCGATGACCCTCCCAGGGAAGGCAGGTTGAAGTCACCCAGCACTATAAGCCTGGGGAACTCCACCGCCAACCCTGAGAGGGTGTCGAGCAGCTCAGGCAGAGCTGTTGCCACACAGCTGGGCACCAGGTATGTAAGCAACAAGCTCATCTGAACCCAAGAACCACATCTCAAGAGGAGGGACTCACTCCCACCAATCTGAACAGTGGCGGTCTCCCGCAGACATAAGGTCTCCCTGATAACCACCGCCACCCCACCGCCCCTACCCTGAGCCGGTGGCTGGTGCAGCACACAGAAACCTGGGGGGCATAACTCGGTCAGAGGGATCCCTCCCTCCGAGCCCAGCCAGGTTTCCGTAATGCATGCCAGATCCACGTGTTCCTCCTCGATCAAGTCACGAACGAGGGGAGCCTTATTAACAAGATCTGGCATTAAAATACACCAGCCTAAGCTCAGGGGCCTGATCACTCTCACCCCCGGGCAAAAGGGTGCTAGCCGGAGGGTCGGAGCGCGTCACCGCTCGCAGATGTCGATATGGCCCTCCGTGCCCTCCGTGCCATCCGTGCACACACCTGCTGCCATTCCCTATCGTCATGGGGATTTGAAGCCCCACCCCAACACTTCCAGAACCAGCCGCCTCTGACCCAAACCTCGTCCCGCTGGGACCCCAAACCGGCCCAGACTGAGTGCCGGTTAATAATTCCCTCCCCTCCCTCACCCTCCGTAACCTATTAAAATAACCGGCTAAAAAGTGAATCAGAGGCCTCTTAATACGTCTCCGCTCGAGGCCCCTATCTAAGCCCAGCCATCTCTCGGGGTCCCAACAATTGGGCCCGTCATTAAGAGGAGTGTAGAAAAGGGCAGCGGGTCGAACCCAGGAGGGAGAAACCCCCCTGAGGGCATACAAGTTGGCTCCAGAATAGTACAAGGGAGCCATGCAATAATAAAACATGTCCGCATAGGGTTGATGTTAATAATGTGTGGATTGATGGTATTCATAGCAAACGTCCGGTAGATGTATCCCAGTCCAATTAGTCCAACTCAGCTCTCACCTGGGTGGAACTCAGAGAAAGAGACCCCAACCGTCCTCTCACTACGGCTGAGGTATCTAGCCTGTCATGGACAAAATGAGGAATCCCAAGGTAAACCTACCCCAACTGGTCTCTCACACCAGTGGGGCGGTTGATGAACAGTCCCAGACCGTCCTCCCACCACGGTCCAGTCCCAGGTCCAGTCCGAAAAATTAATGGGAAGCACTAGCCCCCACTGGGCATTAAAGCATAATCTTCGGGCCATAGTAATGTCTGCCAGCCAGCAGAGGGAGAAGGGCCAAGCCCCGGCCGATCTTCAGGCCGCCTGCCAATTACTGCCATTCCGGGGAGGGGGGGCAAAAACATTCCCCCTACAAACACCGTACAACGACTAAAGGCAGTTCCATCCCCAAATCCAGGCATCCACCAGCAATCCAGCAAATCCACGGTGGTAGGATGAAACCACAACCAATTTCCAGGCTGGGAAACCACCGCCACCATTCGGGGAGAGGGAGGGCCCCACGCCGCCGAAACAGCGCCAGCCAGCTGATATAATTCCCAGCTCCAAACCGAGTCTCCGGATTGCTCGATCGTCGCCGCTGCTCCTCCGACAGGCGGGGGGGGTGTCCATGGCAAAAGGCAAAAGGCAAAAGGCAATAGGAAGAGCCTGCAGAACAAACTTTGGCCATTTTCCGAGCCAGCAAGCCACCACTGCCACTCAGGGGAGAGGAAAGGCTCCGCACCGCCGACAGCAGCGCCCGCCAGCTGGTACGAATCCCAACTCCAGCCCGAGTCCTCGAGTCATCCGATCGTCGCCGCCGCTCCTCCGACAAGCAGGGAGTGTTCACGGCGAAGAAAGCAGTAGCAGAGCCTAAAGCCGCATGGAAAGAGATATCAATGGAATTTATTGTAGAACTACCCCAAAGCTTGGGAAATGCAGTGATTTGCACAATAACCAATTTTTCTTCCAAGCAAATGCCCTTTATAACTGCTCAAACCACTTCATGGATTACTGCCTTGTCATGATGAAGGAGCTTGCGTAATTCAATGAAGCTATGAGCTATGCCATGCATGGCCACCCAAGACGGAAAGGTCATAGCAGAGAGTTCGGACAAAACGTGATCCACTGGAGAAGGAAATGGCAACCCGCTCCAGTATATTTGCCATGAAAACCCTATGGACAGTACCCAAAGGCAAAACAATATGACGCTGGAATGAGCCCCTCAGGTCGGAAGACATCCAATATGCTACTGGGGAAGAGCAGAGGGCTAGTACTAGTAGCGCCAGAAAGAATGAAGCGACTGGGCCAAAGCTGAAAGGACGCTCAGCTGTAGATGTGTCTGGTGGTGAAAGGAAAGTCCGATGCTGTAAAGATTTTGTCTCCATAGGAACCTAGAATGTAAGATCCACGAATGAAGGAAAGCTGGACGTGGTCAAACAAGAGATGACAAAACTGAACATCAACATCTTAGGTATCAGCGAACTAAAATGGACAGGAATGGGTGAATTTAATTCAGATGCCCATCAGGTATACTACTGCAGGCAAGAATACCTCAGAAGAAATGGAGTAGCCTTCATAGTCAATAAAAGAGTAGGAAAAGCAATACTGGGATACAATCCTCAAAATGACAGAATGATCTCAGTTCGAATCCAAGGCAAACCATTCAATATCACAGTAGTCCAAGTCTATGCCCCAACCACCGGTGCTGAAGAGGATGAAATTGACCAGTTCTATGAAGCCCTACAGCACCTTATAGAAGTAACACAAAAAAATGATGTCCTTATCATCATGGGTGATTGGAATGCTAAAGTAGGAAGCCAAAAGATAACCGGAATAACAGGCAAGTTTGGCTTTGGAGTACAAAATGAATCAGGGCACAGGCTGATAGAATTTTGTCAAGAGAATACGATGGTCATAGCAAACACTCTTTTCCAACAACCCAAGAGACAGCTTGGGGTGGTCACTGACCTCGAGCCAGACATCCTAGAATGTGCAGTGAAGTGGGCTTTAGAAAAGCTGAGCAACAGCAAAGCTAGTGGAGGTGACAATATTCCAGCTGAGCTATTCAAAATCTTAAAAGATGATGCAGTAAAAGTGCTACACTCAATTTGCCAGCAAATTTGGAAAACTCAACAGTGGCCACAGGATTGGAAAAGATCAGTTTACATTCCAATTCCAAAGAAAGGCAGTGCCAAAGAATGTTCAAACTACCGGACGATTGCACTAATTTCTCATGCTAGTAAAGTTATGCTTAAAATCCTACAAGCTAGACTCCAGCATTATGTGGACTGAGAACTACCAGACGTACAGGCAGGATTTCAAAGAGGCAGAGGAACTAGAGATCAAATTGCCAACATACGTTGGATCATGGAGAAAGCTATGGACTTCAAGAAAAACATCTCCTTCTGCTTCATTGACTATGCTAAAGCCTTTGATTGTGTGGATCATAACAAACTGTGGCAAGTTCTTAAAGAGATGGGCATACCAGACCATCTTATTTGTCTCTTGAGAAACCTATATGTGGGCCAAGAAGCAACAGTGAGAACTGGACATGGAAGCACTGATGGTTCAAAATTTGGAAAGGAGTCCAGCAAGGCTGTATACAGTCGCCCTGCCTATTTAACTTATATGCAGAGCACATCATGAGAAAAGCAGGGCTAGATGAATCAAAAGATGGAATTAAGATTGCCAGAAAAAATATCAACAACCTAAGATATGCAGATGATACCACTCTAATGGCAGAAAGTGAAGAAGAACTAAAGAGCCTCTTGTTGCGGGTGAAGAAGGAGAATGCAAAACCTGGGTTGAAACTTAACATTAAGAAAACCAAGATCATGGCATCCGGCCTTCTCAATTCCTGGCAAATAGATGGGGAAGAAATGGAGGTAGTGACAGATTTTATTTTCCTGGGCTCGAAGATCACTGAAGATGGGGACTGTAGCCAAGAAATTAAAAGACACTTGCTCCTCGGGAGGAAAGCCATGACAAATCTAGACAGCACACTAAAAAGCAGAGACATCACCCTGTCAACAGAATTGTGTATAGTCAAGGTTATGGTCTTCCCAGTTGCAATGTATGGCAGTGAAAGTTGGACCATAACAAAGGCCAAGTGCCTAAGAATTGAGGCCTTTCAGCTATGTTGCTGGAGAAGACTCCTGCGAGTCCCTTGGACTGCAAGGCGATCAAACTGGTCAGTCCTAGAGGAGATCAACCCTGACTGCTCTTTAGAAGGCCAGATCCTAAAGCTAAAACTCAAATACTTTGGCCACCTAATGAGAAGGAAGGACTCACTGGAGAAGAGCCTAATGCTGGGAAAGATTGAGAGCAATAGAAGAAGGGGACGACAGAGAATGAGGTGGCTGGATGGAGTCACTGAAGCAGTAGGCGTGAGCTTAAATGGACTCCAGAAGATGGTAGAGGACAGGAAGGCCTGGAGGAACGTTGTCCATAGGGTCGCGATGGGTCGGACATGACTTTGCAGCTAACTACAACAACAAAACTGCTCAAAAATCCCCAAAGTTTGCACTTTGGGTAAACTATTCATGTAGCATGTCTGTCAGCTGCATGATGCTCCAGAAAAAATAATCTCAGATTGCAGAATCCAATTCACTTCACGGTTTTGGCAGGAGTTCCTAAAACTTTTGTGGACCACTCAGGGCTGAGCTCCTCACATCATCCGGCTACTAACAGGGTGTGAACAGATCAATAGCATACTAGAGCAGTTACTCAGAAGTTATATTCATTACCAACAGGACAATTGGACAGACCTCCTCCCTTTCACAGATGTTGCCTACAATAACTCAGTGCACAGTAGCACAGGGTTCACTCCATTTAAAGTGGCTACAGGACAAGACTTTGTATCTGTCCCTGAATTACCTCAGGCCACTCCATTAAATACATTGCTGAAAGATTGGGTTGCTTAGTTACAGAACTCCTGGCCAGTGGTGAGAAAAGCTTTGGATGAAGCTAGGGAAGCATACAAAAAAACAGGCTGATAAAAAGTGTATCAAGCCAAAGGATTTTAAGGAGGGAGACAAGGTTTATCTCTCTACCAAATTCTTACAACCTAGACAACTGTCAAAAAAATTGGGGCCAAAATATGTTGGAACTTTCCCCATCAAAAGGATTATTAACCCAGTGACTATAGAACTTGAGCTGCCAAAAAGGCTCAGACAGGTACAGCCAGTATTTCATTGTAGCCTAGTGAAATCAGAAATCACATCTTCCTTGCATCCTGAATTGCAACAACCTTCTGAACCCATTATGATTGAGGAAGAGCAGCACTTTGAAGTCAAAGCCATTTTGGACTCTCATATAAATCATGGAAAAGCCAGCATTTGGTAGCTTGGAAAGACTTTCCCCCCTCAGAAACTGAATGGGTTGAATCCCTGAAACTGCTTTAAAAAAATCCATGACCAATACCCAGATAAGCCACATTGAACTGTTTTGTTAATTGAGAAATTTTTTTAATCTCTCCCTCCCCTCTTTTTTTTCTTTTGCAGGACTAACATCTCTATCAAGGGGGGGGGCAGAACATCAGCTCTGCCTGGTTCAGCTTGGCACCTCACAGGCATCCTGCCATCAAAAGCTGGAAGGGGAAGAAGGGGAGGAAGGATGAAAGGGGGAAGAAGGGGAGGAAGGATGAAAGGGCAATAAAGCTTTGTGTGTATGTGATAGGAAATTGGGAGGGGGGAATGACAGATGATAAGGACCAGAGCATCTGGATCTGTTTGTACCAGCATCCCATGGCCAGGCACCCAGAGAAATATGTGGATTACCTCCAAACTTCTCAGAGTTCTCAAAACACCTTGGCAAACTCCAGTTGGCTGGAAACAGACTGGTCACAGGAGGAGGGATGGGCTGTGGGCAAACCTACACCTTTTTTGTATCTAGTGAGTGAGGGAGATTTCAGAGCTGCCTTGACTTTACTGCAACCAACACCTTTAGTAAAAGAGCCCTTTGCTTTAACTTAACCTTTCTTTCCTAAGAGATCTGTTTGAGGCCCATCTGACAGGCTACAATTGTGAAATTTAGGTAAGAGAGTTTGGGTTGAATAAGCTTCATTAAGAGACCTTTTTAAATGATTAGGCGGTCCCACCCAAAAAGGAATTTGATACTATAATTTCAGGTAGGTAAAGGTAAAGGTTCCCCCGCACATGCGTGCTAGTCGTTTCCGACTCTAGGGGCCGGTGCTCATCTCCGTTTCATAGCCGAAGAGCCAGCGTTTGTCCGAGGACGTCTCCGTGGTCATGTGGCCGGCATGACTAGACGCCAAAGGCGCACGGAACGCTGTTACCTTCCCACCGGAGTGGTCCCTATTTTTCTACTTGCATTTTTACGTGCTTTCGAACTGCTAGGTGGGCAGAAGCTGGGACGAGTAACAGGCGCTCACTCTGTTACGCGGCACTCGGGATTCGACCCGCCAAACTAATTTCAGGTATTCACCTCCAAATCTGTCATGACAAAAATAATTCATCAACAACTGAAAATGGTCCAAACAATGGTTTTATTGGACTAAAGCTAGTAAGTTATCTTGAATAATTGGTCTCTTACACTGTTAAGGGTAAAGCTACAAGATTGCATAGGTTATATATAGTATGCAGTTTAAACATGCACACAAACTAGGATTCCGTAATACAGGAAAAAATGATTTACAGTTGATAAAGAAAAGAAAAAAAACTATTCACAAAGTGAGATAGGGTAGTCTTCATGATGTGAAAACTTTACAGTTCTAGAAAGGAAACATATTAGTTTTGATATGTAAGTTGAGTCAAGTCTGTAGTTGTGCTGCCACCACGTGGCTGTTCTTGGGAAATTATAATATGCTAATTGGGTCTACCAGTGCCTTCCCCCTTTGTGATGTATTTCCTATCCTGCTCATGATGCTGCACTAGGATCCACCCCTTCTGGGTTGGACTTCCTCCTTCTCCTTGTTCCCTTGTGTTCCATCCTCCATTGTAACATCTGAACACAAGCCATGCAGACAGTAATCCTGTTACTGTCTTTTGACCTTAAAGTACCATCCAGTCTTCACCTGACCACACCTTCTCTGCTGTAACCACCTTCTACAAGCAAAATAAAGGTATTTCAGATGAACCAGGTGCTTTATGAGTTCCCCTGTCTGGAAAGGGCCGTTTAAATGTGACTAAATTCACTTAAACAGACCAACAAGTGTTGAGGAATTAAATTCACGATACAATGTGCCTGCAACAGAACAGTCAAAAGACATAATTAATTTTTACTGCCTGCAATCCATTGTGTATGCATGTTATCTGCAAAAGCTTAAGTGAAATATCAGTGATCAATTTTACTGGCTGCATTGTGTGTGTTGTCTGCAAGTAAGAAGTCAAGGATAACAATTAATTCTTATTGGCTGTGTGTGTTTACCTCAATCAAGTTTAAAGTTCAGTTAGAAAATGTGTTTTAATTTCTAAAATCTGCAATTTAAAGTCTGTAACATTTCTACAATCAAGTTTAAACAGTCAGGAAATGCAATCTGAATTCCTTCGCTCTGCATCCTTCGTGTGCATGTTGTTTTTGAGCAAGGCAGAGGTAACAAAGGAGATAACATTCTGTGAATTTTTGTTTGAAAAGGCTAGTCAACATCTCATTGCCTCTCTGCCAGCTCTTGCCTGCAATTTAGAATGGCTGTAAACTACCTTCAATGTTCCATGTTTTAATTGCAAAGAGACTGTTTGCAACCTTCAAGTTTGTGAAACCAAAAGAAAGTTTAAAGAAATTTCCTGCTTACCTTTTCAAAATAGTCTTTCTCTAGAAGTTTCAGAGATTTACCTTTTGAAAATGAACTCTTCCTCTCTGGCTAAGCTATTAAGTGGCAATAAAGATAGACAATAAAGCAATCTGTTGTCCTGGTAACCAGCTCTTGGTGGTGCACCCCACCTTAGGAATGCGAGCTATGCAACAGCTTGTAAGCTTGGATGTTATTATACAGAGAGAGAGGCATTCATTGATAGCCATTGTCTTTAGAGTTGAATTTTGCTCAAACAAAATTTTGCCAGTTGCAAATGAAATCTATGACTAGCCATGCAAGCTACAGAGATCATCCTGTGCTATTAGCCATTGTTTTTAAAGTTGAGCTCAAACAAAAAGGTTTGCCAGTTAGCAATTTTCCCCCCTCTCTTTTGCAATAAAGATTGCTGAGAAACAAGAATAAAAGAACCACAAAGCAATCCTACCCAGCACCACTAGCTTAAACAAAGGAATGAGGGAGCAATTAACCTCCGTCAGTGACAAAGTTACAGCCTACGGTTTAGCTCTTAACACAGAGAGAGAGTTCCTCCAAGGGTTTCAAACCGGCTCACAACTTGTGGTCATAAGGAAGAACAGTTGCTTCACTTTATGTTCCAACTTAAGCTAGAGACAATAACAGGCTTGCATCCAAACAGCGAGCTCTAGTGGTCAAGAGGTGAAGTTCGTTGAAGTACTCACCTACACAAGCAGCATTCCAGTGGCTGCTCAGCAATTAAAAGGCTTGTCCTCAGGCACGTGTAGAGTGCCCCCTAGTGGTCAAAGGGTGAACTTTCTTGAAGTCCCTAACCACGCAGAAGGTGCCCCTAGTGGCCAGCAAATGAACTTCCCTGAAGTCTCTGACCGCACAGAAGGTGCCCCCTGGTGGTTAAAGAGCAAAGTTCACCGAATTTAATCAAAAAATATCTAGAAAATTTCTGTATCTGTCCTAGCCATGGCAGAATGTCTCATTGATTTCGAAGAGCTGGTTCAGCCAGACAACCCTGAATTGCACCAAGAAGTTGGAAGACCCAAGCGTACAATAAAACCAACCCAGAAACTCATAGAAATTTATGAGGCAACTAAAGATGAACTTTCCACTGGTCTGTCAGAGCTAAAGGACAGAAATTCACACGCCATGAGAATTTTGCTGTGTTGATGGTAATCCTGCTGTATTGAGAGACTCCATACATTGCCTATCTGCAGCTTATGAACATTACCAGCAGCTGTCTACAAAATACATAAGTGTTTTGGATGACTCTAATGTAGATGATTCCTCAACAGAATTAATTAAAATGGAGGATCTTAACCAGCAAAGAGATCTCCTGGTGCAAGAGGCAAAGAATAAGGCAAAAAACCGTATTGCTGACCTGCAAGAGACCAGATCCCATAGAACCACATCAACTGAAGTCACAGTATGCTCTGCTAGATCCTCTCGCTCCAGGGCTTCAACGATATATCACAAGCTATTAGAAGCCCGTGCGCTTGCAGAAGAAAAGGACGTGCTTCTCTCCTTTACCAAGAAGCAAGCAGAAATGGAAGCCCAAATGAAAATTCTGCAAATAGAAAAGGAACGAGCGGCTGCTTTAGCAAAGCTGAAGGTCTATGAACAGACAGCAAAGAAAAACACCAATGTGGAGTGCTCCATCCCAACAGAAGTGAAGGATCCGATGGAACGCATCAGTCAATACGTGTTACAGCATAATATTTGCAACGATGCAGAGCCATCTTCCACACTGCCTACAAAAATCATAGACATCCCAGAACTGCAAAGGCCTGCACTCCTTCAACACCGCAGCACAAGTGCATCTTCTGCACTTCCCACAAACATCATAGAGAACCCAGAACTGCAAGGGCCTACACCTCTTCTTCAAAGCAACACAGGTGCATCAGCTGTACTTCCCACAAACAGCACAGAAGTCCCGCGCCTGCCAGAGCCTACACCTCTTCTTCAGAGCAACATAAGTGTGTCAGCTGTGCTTCCCAGAAACAGCACAGAAGTCCCGCGCCTGCCAGAGCCTGCACCTCTTCTTCAAAGCAACACAGGTGTGTCAGCTGTGCTCCCTTCAAACAGCACAGAATCTCCACGCCTGACAGGGCCTACACCTCTTCTTCAAAGCAACACAGGTGCGTCAACCATGCTTCCTACAGACAGTACAAAAACCCCAAGCCTGCCAAGGCCAGCACCTCTTCAACGCCCAGACACAGGTGCGCCAACACCTCAAATTGCATTACCTCTTGCCAACGACAATGTAACTTCCAGCAATGATCAACGGTTGAATCAACAACCAGCACAAATTTTAGAGATTACACCACAGCTAAATGCTTCTGCAACATCATCCTATTCTGATGGACCTCATCCTTTCTCACCAGAGAACTCTCACACCTAAGGGGTCCCACAAGTTACTTTGGCATCGAAGAGTGAGAGACCAGACCTTCCTGAGTACACCAAACACACCAATCGTCGAGAGCTCACCGTCACTAGCCTCTCAAAGTTTAATGACCATCCAGAAGACTACAAATCCTGGAGAGCAACCTTCAAAGCTGTTGTTGGTGATGTCAACCTTAGCGCCAGAAAGGAACTCGACCTACTCTTTTCCTTTCCCCTATTCTCATATTTTTGCAGGTTTATAAGTCATCACGCCTGGACGAACAATGAACCCAGCTTCAACTTCGCTGAATCCAGTGTGCCTGCTCCATTACCATCACCAAGGTATGGTAACACAGCAGCTCAACACAGAGACTCACGTGGAGCTGTGTCTACAAGAAAGACAGACATCTCACCTCCTGTATCATCTCCTCCTCTATGGAGTGATTCAGGTGGTAGCATTTCACCTCCTGTACCATCCTCTCCTCTTTGGAGTGATTCAGGCGGTGGCAACTCACATCCTGTACCACCTCCTCCTAAATGGAGCAATTCAGGTGGTGGGGACGAATAAGCTACAGGTGCTGTGCTTCATATGGCCATTTTGCTAAAAATTGTAAAGCCTTTGTCAAGCAACAAACACGATACAGCTACGCATCCAGATCCACTTTCAGGCAATCCACAGCAACCACCTGTATCCAACCCTGCTTCCAATTATGGTGGGGAGCAGCATGGCGGGGAGCATCAAAGTCACGCTCCAGTCACCAACGTTTCATCTTCACCCAATCTCCAAGTTAGAGACCTTGTTCTGAAAGGCACTAAAACCTCCATAAGACTATCAAAGAACTTGTCTTGCCTCTAACCCTTGAACACTGAACTCGTTGCTTTCTCTGTTGAATCCTGCCTTCAAGAAGAAAAGTGCCTTCAACCTGATCCAGACTATTGAAGCCTGAAAAGGCAATTGTTATTGTTGCAATATATATGCATGTTCTTTTATATCTTTCAGGTCTTGAACGCAACAAGCAAAACCTCAGCCTGAAATGGCAGTTTTATTATTGCAATATGTATGCATGTTTACTTATATATCTCAGGTTTTATGTCCTATATGGACGCATGTTTACCTCTTATATCTCTCAAGTTTACGTTTATATGTATGCATGTTTAATTTTTATATCTCTCAGTTTTATGTCTATTTCTCAGTTTTATTACTTATATTTCTTCGGTGTTTTATGACAACTAGAAACCACAAATGTGTATTTGCATTTGCATAACTACCGTTATGGGATTTATATGGTGGTATTATGAAATACCAGATGGGGAGTGTGCTGCCACCACGTGGCTGTTCTTGGGAAATTATAATATGCTAATTGGGTCTACCAGTACCTTCCCCCTTTGTGATGTATTTCCTATCCTGCTCATGATACTGCAGTAGGATCCACCCCTTCTGGGTTGGACTTCCTCCTTCTCCTTGTTCCCTTGTGTTCCATCCTCCATTGTAACATCTGAACACAAGCCATGCAGACAGTAATCCTTGTTACTGTCTTTCAACCTTAAAGTACTGTCCAGTCTTCACCTGACCACACCTTCTCTGCTGTAACCACCTTCTACATGCAAAATAAAGGTATTTCAGATGAACCAGGTGCTTTATGAGTTCACTGTCTGGGAAGGGCCGTTAAATGTGACTAAATTTGCTTAAACAGACCAACAAGTGTCTTAACAAGGAATTAAATTCACGATACAATGTACCTGCAACAGAACAGTAGTTGTTATTTTATTCAACTGAGCCTGTGTTTACACCAAAGGGATAAGGCAACATGATAGCATACTGAGTCTTCTCTTTTCCCATGATGTGAACTTTTTAACTAATTGTCCCAAAGATGCTTTTTCACAAGGCAACTTGTTTTTCTTTGAAGATGTTTCGCTTCTCATCCAAGAAGCTTCTTGTCTTCAAAAAAAACAAGAAAGTCTAGCTGCCTTGTGAAAAAAGTATCTTTGGGACAACTATGACCTGGATGACTGAGAATCTCCATAAACATTTGCAACTAATTGTTACTAACTGACACATATTGATAGAATAATAAAAAATCAATTTTTAAGAGTGTTGCATGAAAAGGATAGAGAAGTATATATATCATTTAAAGAAATTTGTAAGAATATTACAGTTGATTTAACCTTGGTTCTTGTTCTAATTCACATTATCTAAAATTAGGTTTTGACATTTTTGGGAAGGTGTTTCTCCACTGTCATATTGTACAGATATTCTCCAATGTTTTATCAGCATCTCCCATATAAATAGGAGGATTTTTTCATTCAATCAGATTAATGGGTGCTATTCATATTAGTTCTTCCCACAGATTTGCACTATATTAGCAGACTTTCCATTTGCAATTGAATCCATAAGAAATATTCTAGTAATAGTCTTCTGCTCTGCTACATACTGGGTAATTTAATGGGGCTTCCAGTTATCTGGCACCAACTTAAAAACAATGAGCTATTGGGTGGGTCTGAAAAATATCTAAATAACATCTAAGATAAATAGGTATTTATAGTAAAAACTGCAATGTGGCTAAAAAAACAGACCAGTATATTTCCTATTGCCACATTAAAGATTTAGATTTCATGGACCATTACCTCCTGATCAACAATGTCTTACAAAGAGCAGAATCTTATAGTTTCTGGCTGGGTTTTTACATATGATAGTAAGTTCCATACCAGATCAAAATAATGCTAAAGATTAAATACAATTTGATCAATAATGCAAAACTGATAATTCAAACTTTGAAGATGAATATAGTTACATTTTATTTAAAATGCATTTTTAAAATAACTTGGCTAAGGAATATTGTTTTCAGGGAAGGCATGTTGCAGATTTTTCAGGTAATAAATGTGTGTACATACACATCACACTTTAAAAGAGAATATACACTTGTGTAATTTGTTATTATACCTGATATGTATTACATAAGGGACACGGTGGCTCAGTGGGTTAGGACGCTGAGCTTGTCAATCAGAAGGTTGGCAGTTTGGCGGGTCGAATCCCGAGTGCCGCGTAACAGAATAAGCGCCTGTTACTCGTCCCAGCTTCTGCCAACCTAGGAGTTCAAAAGCACGTAAAAATGCAAGTAGAAAAATAGGGACCACTACGGTGGGAAGGTAACAGCATTCCGTGTGCCTTTGGCATCTAGTCATGCCGGCCACATGACCACGGAGACGTCCTTGGACAAGCGCTGGCTCTTTAGCTTTGAAAAAGAGATGAGCCCCTAGAGTTGGAAACGACTAGCACGCATGTGCGGGGGAACCTTTACCTTTTATGTATTACATGCACCTGCACACACACACACACATGCACATGTGTCTCTGTGTGTGGTCTGTGTATGTATATATAGAAGACTCATATTAATGAAGTTTTACTAAGTGCAGATTAATTTGTTTAAGTCATTGTTGCCTAATTATCTAATAATTCATTTGTGGTAGTATGAAATTTGTCATTTTATTGTAACATAAAAAATCAGATCTCAGCTCCTATAATCTTCAACTGCTGTTTAGCACGCCTTGTGTTGTGCTGTGTGTTGTGCATAAGCTTGCGAAAATTGTGTACAAGAAGACATTATATAACTATGAGCAATATAATATAATTCATGGATCATTTTTAATTAATTAATTAATTAATTCAAAGGTTTTTATTTTAGTAAAAACTGCCATGGGTCTCCAGGAATACCACTTGATTATGCAAGGCAACCCTGATTTATAACAAAATACTTCGCCAAGCTCCTGACAGTGTTTAATCAGTCAAATGCTTGTTCAAATCAATGGAACTATAAAGACTTTTGAAGCAAGCAACCTTTTGCTACCAAACAGAAACTGTATCTTCTGTATGCTCACAAATTCCATGCATACCTCAGTAATATTTCATCACCTAGTCATGACCTTTCTAGCCACCTCAGTTAAAAACAAAATTGGAATGATACTGTTTCCAAATAGAAGCATACCACAATATGGATTTAACCTTTGGCGATAAAATCTTGCATTGTCTTTATGTTTAGTGGTTTTCTTCTTCCCTGAAATGAAAACCAAGTATGTTTTTCATCATTGCTTAATGGAAACCTTAGTTTTACTTCTGGGGCTTTGCTTCTTGGAACAACAAAATCTAAGATCCCAAGCTAAAGATTGGAAGGACATGACAATTGTGTGATGACATCAGCAGGGGACATAATTCTCTTTCCAGTTTTCCCATGAGAAAATATTAATTGAAGCTTATTAAACATTTAACACAACTTTATTATTTACACATACATACCCAAAACAAATCTGCAGAACACTCTACAGCTATGCTTTGGTGTTTTAATAGCCCTATCTTGGCAAGATCTCTAGAGGTTGCAAACAGAAAACTTGGAAATGCATGAGCAATGGTTGCCTATCCTTGATTTAATAGTTGGTAGGCAGTAATCTCTTTTACTCCATTATCCTGGCAGATAATAAAGCCTTCCTTTCTAACAAATCTACTAAGACTTATCTTTAGTCTGACAAAAATGAATGTATCACAATCAAACTTGCTGTACAACAGTAAGGAATGTCTTCCAAGTGTTGAGATTTTTTTAAAAAATCCTCTTGACAGTCCAAATTGAATTAACACAGTTTGGTGATAAACTTTGAACATTTGAACAAGATTGATTCAGAGATCTGAACTGATGAATTGGACCTGATCTAAGCTGTTCACCCAAGTGCTTGCTTCTGCAATGAACCTAGCTGATGCCATCTTTGTTGTTCATTCTCAGTTGCCACATAAAGAGAAGTGGGGATCAGGTTGCTTTTACTTTTATTAGACTAAACATAGAATGATCTCATGGGAACCAAGGTCCTTCTCACTGGACCCTGAAGGCAGAGAGAAGAACTGTCAAGAAGACCACCAAATGCACTTATTGGATAATGTGACCAGTAGCATAATAGAAGGGAGGGAATTGTATATTTAATTACTTTGAATCTCTGGGGGAAAGTTTATTTATTTATTTATTTGATTTGTATACCGCCCTTCTCCCTAAGGACTCAGGGCGGTGAACAGTGACAAAAAAACAGAATGCACAAATATAGATATTGAAAACAAATTAAACCCTAATTTTGCCCAAATGCAGAAGATAGTTTTAATTATTGTTTTAAGATAGTTATCTTAAAACAATAATTAAAACAGAGCCCGTCAGACCAGACCGGATTGCTTAAACAGATATGTTTTTAAGTCGCGTCGGAAGGAGCGAAGGTCAGGAGCCATCCGGAGCTCAACCGGTAAACGGTTCCATAGGTCAGGCGCGCTCACAGAGAACGCCCTCCCTCTGGGAGCCACCAGATGGCATTCTCCGAACGGCAGAACCCTTAGGAGGCCCTCTCTGTGGGAGCGCACTGGACGGAGGGACGTTGACGCTGGCAGCAGGTGATTCCTAAGGTACTCTGGACCCATGCCATGTAGGGCTTTGAAAACCATTACCAGCACCTTGAATCTTACCCGGAGGACAACTGGGAGCCAATGCAGTTCACGGAGTAGAGGTGTAACATGGGAGTATCGGGAGACTCCCAACACAACTCTCGCGGCTGCATTCTGTACCAGTTGGAACCTCCGAGTGGTCCTCAAGGGCAGCCCCATGTAAAGAGCATTGCAGTAGTCTAAACGAGAGGTCACGAGTGCATGAGTGACCGTACGTAGGGCATCTCGGTCTAGATAGGGCCGTAATTGGCGAACCAGGCGAACCTGGGCAAAGGCTCCCCTAGTCACAGCTGTTATGTGGTCTTCCAAGGAAAGCTGTGAATCTAAGAGGACTCCCAAGTTGCGAGCCCTATCTGTGGGGGGTAATAACTTACCCCCTATAGAAAGAGATGGAATGTTCTGAATATCTCGAGATGCCGGTACGTACAGCCACTCAGTCTTGTCAGGGTTGAGTTGAAGCCTGTTCTTCCCCATCCAGACCCGAACTGCTTGTAGGCAACGGGACATCACATCAAGGGCATCACTGAGGTGGTTTGGGGTTGAAATAAAAAGCTGGGTATCATCAGCGTACTGGTGATACTCAACTCCAAAACCACGAATGATCTCACCTAGAGGTTTCATGTAGATGTTGGATAGGAGAGGCGAGAGGACCGATCCTTGAGGGACTCCACAAGTGAGAGGCCTCGAGCTCGATCTCTGCCCTCCTGTTAATACTGACTGCGAGCGTCCCATGAGATAGGAGGAGAACCACTGGAGAACCGTGCCTCCCACTCCCAATCCCCTGAGACGCTGCAGCAAGATACCATGGTCAATGGTATCAAAAGCCGCTGAGAGGTCTAGGAGAACTAGGACAGAGGAACAGCCTCTGTCCCGAGCTCTCCAGAGATAATTTATTAGTGCGACCAATGCCGTCTCTGTGCTGTGTCCGGGCCTGAAACCCGATTGGTATGGATCCAGATAGTCAGTTTCCTCCAGAACCGAAGGGAGCTGATGTGCCACCACACTCTCCAAAACCTTAGCAAGAAAGCAAAGGTTTGAGACCGGATGAAAGTTGTTTAATATAGTTGGGTCTAAGGTAGGTTTCTTGAGGAGGGGTCTCACCACTGCTTCTTTCAAGACAGAGGGGAAACAACCCTCACTCAGGGAGGCGGATATCACCGCCTGGATCCAGATTCGTGTTCCCTCTCGAGCAGAATAAACCAGCCAAGAAGGGCACGGATCTAATAAACAAGTGGTGGAGCTCAGCTTCCTCATAATTCTGTCCACTTCCTTTGGGGTCACAGGATCGAACTCATCCCATTTAACATCGACGAGATCACCCATGTTCTGATCGTTAGACTCTGCCCAGTCGGAGTCTAAGCCGGTCCGAATCCGAGTGATTTTGTCCGACAGATGTTGGCAAAACTCCTCGGCACGACCCTGTAAGGGATCCTCCCTCACCTCTTGATTAAGGAGGGAGTGAGTTATCTTAAACAAGGTGGCCGGGCGATTATCTGCAGATGCAATGAGTGTAGCGAAGTAATTGGACCTTGCCATCCTCATTGCTGCGAGATAAGATCTAGTAAAGGATCTTAGTCGTGATCGGTCAGATTCAGATCGGGTAGATCTCCAACGGCTCTCTAGGCCCCGTCTCCGACGCTTCATCTCCCATAGCTCCATGGAAAACCATGGAGCGAACTGGGATCTGCATCGGGTCAGGGGCCGCAAGGGAACAAGTAGGTTAAGTGCATCCATGGCAGCCTTTTCCCAGGCTTCCACTAAGGCATCAACCGAGCTGTGAGCAAAGGAGGCAGGTGGAGACCCCAGTGCTGCCTGGAATAGTTTAGAGTTGGTTTCATTTGTGATAATGCCGATATTTTGTATCCAATGTTCTTTGAGGAATTCTCAAGCCCCAGATTTCTACTTTATTTGGTTTTGTTAGTCGGAACTTTGATACTTGCATAGATTGGTGGTGGAGAAGCAACCCACAACTTTTAATGCCTGGCTAATATCTTGGCAGTATGTCTCAGTAGCAAAATGGCTTAATTCAGCAGTTCGGTGTTTATGTATTTTTGGAGTGGGGGGGAGAGGAGAGGACAGAGATGATGATGGTTAAGGAAGAGCTTGGGAGCTTGGGAGATGCATTTTCTCTACATGCCCTTAATTCTTTCAAGTAACAAAAAAGTCCTGAAATCTTTTGGCTATTCTGGTGCCATTATAGCATTATTAGATGACCCTCATGCTTATATTCAGAAAATTAGAAAGCCACATTTTAGCTTCTTATTCCTCACTCTTAATAGAGCAAATTATCAAGTTGATATTCTTGTAACTTGGATCATTACAGTTTATATCAGTAACAAATGTTACAGCTCCACAGTTTCCCAGACAGCACTGAAATTCTATTCATCAATTCTACTGGGAATTATATTTCTGGCTACAGGGAATTGGGCATTTTGCTTCTTTTCCCAGAAGCATTTTTGCTTAATTCTGGCAGCTCAGCTACCTATCTTATGGAGCAAATTATTGACTACTGTAATCCTGTGTCCATTAGAAATTAGGAAATAGAATAACAGAGTTGGAAGGGACCTTGTAGGTCATCTAGTCCAACCCCCACCCAAGCAGGAGACCCTACACCCTTTCTGATAGATGGCAGTCCAGTCTCTTCTTGAAAGCTTCCATTGATGAAGCTCCCACAACATCTCAAGGCAAACTGTTCCATTGGTAAATTGTTCTCTGTCAGAAATTTTTTTCCTTATTTCTAGGTGGAATCGCTCCTTGATCAGTTTCCATCTTTTACAGTATTCCTTGTCTGGCCTTCAAGTGCTTTGGAAAATAGGTTGATCCCCTCCTTTCTGTGACAGCCCCTCAAGTATTGGAACACTGCTATCATATCTCCCTGGTCCTTCTCTTCACTAAACTAACTATGCCCAATTCCTGTAACCATTGTTCATGTGTTTTAGCCTCCAGTCCCCTAATAATATTTGTTGCTCTTCTCTGCACTTTTTCTAAAGTCTCAACATCTTTTTTATAGTGTGAAGACCAAAACTGGATGCAGTATTCTAAAGCCTTAAAGAGTGGTATTAGTAATATGAAGATGTTGAAGAGTACTGGGCACCTTTTTTTGACGGGTTTTCCAGAGTTGCATTCTTTTCCTATTGTTTCCCTTCCTACCCTTGTTTGTTTTTTAACATGCCCCACTTGTGGTATGGTGTGAGTGGGGTCCTCTCTGGCACTGTCTGGCTCCTCTAGGAGCCATGAGGCACCGGAAAACCACAGCCAGAGTGTGGCTTGATTGGCTGGGTTGGACAATGTGGTGTGGTAGCCGAAGCGGGTGGTGGGAGACATATAAACATGGAGGCCATCTTTCATGAGAGGGTGAGCGAGCCTTTTGCCTTCCCTTACAGAAGGTGGGGTGTGTGGTTAAAAAGAAGTGAAGTGAGAGGAAAGAAAGGCAGCTGACGTGGAAGCTTGCCTGATAGTGAAAACTTGCTTTTTCAGTTCCTAGGGTATAAAGGCTGGGATGTCTACGAAAATCTCTTTTTAGTCTTTTTTACTCTATATTCAAACTGTTTGTTGTTGTTAGTTGCGAAGTCGTGTCCGACCCATCGCGACCCTATGGACAATGTTCCTCCAGGCCTTCCTGTCCTCTACCATCTTCTGGAGTCCATTGTTGTGACTCAGGGCCAGCCTGTGGGCCCGGCAGCCGGCTCAGATGTATCGGATGACTCAGATGAGGGGGAGGAGGAGTGTGTGGGAGATGAACCGGCTGATGATGGCTTGCAGGCTTGGCAGAGCTCCCAGCCGGGGCCCTCTTCTCAGCTGCGTGAGCCCGATAGTGCGGAGGATGATGACCCACAGCTGGCCCTGTTCAAGGACGCCCGACGCAGGAGGCAGTCGAGCAGGACCAAGCAGAGAAAGGCTGCGGGTCTCCTCGGGAGGAGGCAGAGGGAGGCCACGCCCTGAACTCTGAATAAAAGGAGTGTTTGGGGAAGGGCTGGTTGCTGAAAGCAACCCTTCCGCTTGAGGATTCAAGTTCCAGTGTTTTTGTTTCTTGTTCTGTTAATTGACTAATAAATCTTGGCAGACGCTTTTCAGCCTTGGACGCTCTCCAGTCTCTACTGTTTGAATAGGGGTTTGCCTTATTACAAGGCCGGTAGTTGGCTGGTTCAGAACATCCATTTAAGCTCACGCCTACTGCTTCAGTGACTCCATCCAGCCACCTCATTCTCTGTCGTCCCCTTCTTCTATTGCCCTCAACCTTTCCCAGCATTAGGCTCTTCTCCAGTGAGTCCTTCCTTCTCATTAGGTGGCCAAAGTATCTGAGTTTTAGCTTTAGGATCTGGCCTTCTAAAGAGCAGTCAGGGTTGATCTCCTCTAGGACTGACCGGTTTGATCGCCTTGCAGTCCAAGGAACTCGCAGGAGTCTTCTCCAGCACCATAGTTCAAAGGCTTCAATTCTTTGGCGCTCAGCCTTTCTTATGGTCCAGCTTTCACTGCCATACATTGCAACTGGGAAGACCATAGCCTTGACTATACGCACTTTTGTTGACAGGGTGATGTCTCTGCTTTTTAGTGTGCTGTCTAGATTTGCCATGGCTTTCCTCCCAAGGAGCAAGCGTCTTTTAATTTCTTGGCTACAGTCCCCATCTGCAGTGATCTTGGAGCCCAGGAAAATAAAATCTGTCACTACCTCCATTTCTTCCCCATCTATTTGCCAGGAATTGAGAGGGCCAGATGCCATGATCTTGGTTTTCTTAATGTTAAGTTTCAACCCAAGTTTTGCACTCTCCTTCTTCACCCGCAACAAGAGGCTCTTTAGTTCTTCTTCACTTTCTGCCATTAGAGTGGTATCATCTGCGTATCTTAGGTTGTTGATATTTCTTCCGGCAATCTTAATTCCACCTTTTGATTCATCTAGCCCTGCCTTTCTCATGATGTGCTCTGCATATAAGTTAAATAGGCAGGGCGACAGTATACAACCTTGCCGGACTCCTTTCCCAATTTTGAACCAATCAGTGCTTCCATGTCCAGTTATCACTGTTGCTTCTTGGCCCACATATAGGTTTTTCAAGAGAAAAGTAAGATGGTCTGGTATGCCCATCTCTTTAAGAACTTGCCACAGTTTGTTATGATCCACACAATCAAAGGCTTTAGCATAGTCAATGAAGCAGAAGTAGATGTTTTTCTGGAACTCTCTAGCTTTCTCCATGATCCAACGTATGTTGGCAATTTGATCTCTAGTTCCTCTGCCTCTTTGAAATCCTGCCTGTACGTCTGGTAGTTCTCAGTCCACATAATAGTTTATAGTTTATAGTTTATTTGATTTATATACCGCCCTTCTCCTTGGTGGGACTCAGGGCGGTTCACAGGGCATACATAAGAAACACTATACAAAAATTAAAAAGAATTAAATCCATGCCCAATTAAAACAGAAGTACAGATTAAAAACAATTAAAAGCCCATAATCCCCCATCAGGCCAGACCAGCTAATTCGAACAGATGGGTCTTCAGGCCCCGACGGAAAGTTCGAAGGTCTGGTGCCATCCGGAGCTCCACCGGCAATTGATTCCATAAAGCCGGAGCCCCCACAGAGAAGGCCCTCCCCCTGGGGGCCACCAGTCGACATTCCCTGACTGGCGGCACCCTGAGGAGGCCCTCTCTGTGGGAACGCACAGGGCGGAGGGGAGTCGATGCCGGCAGCAGGTGGTCCCTGAGGTAACCCGGACCCATGCCATGTAGGGCCTTAAAGATCGTGACCAACACCTTGAACCTCACCCGAAAGACAACTGGTAACCAATGCAGCTCGCGGAGCAAAGGTGTAACATGGGAGTACCGGGAAACTCCCAAGACAACTCTCGCGGCCGCATTCTGTACCAGTTGGAGCCTCCGAGTGGTCTTCAAGGGAAGCCCCATGTAGAGAGCATTACAGTAGTCAAGGCGAGAGGTCACGAGCGCATGAGTGACTGTACACAGGGCATCCCGGTTCAGATAGGGCCGCAACTGGCGCACCAGGCGAACCTGGGCGAAAGCCCCCCTAGTCACGGCCACTATATGCTCTTCCAAAGTAAGCCGTGAATCTAGAAGGACTCCCAAGTTGCGAGCCCTATCCACGGGGGGTAAGAGCTCACCCCCCATAGAAAGAGATGGAACATTTGGAATGTCCCGGGATGCCGGAATGCACAGCCACTCAGTCTTGTCAGGGTTGAGCTGAAGTCTGTTCCTCCCCATCCAGACCCGAACCGCCTCCAGGCAACGGGACATCACGGCGAGGGCATCACTGGGGTGGTTTGGGGTCGAAAAGAAAAGTTGGGTATCATCGGCATACTGATGATACCCAACTCCAAAACCACGAATGATCTCACCCAGCGGTTTCATATAGATGTTGAACAGGAGAGGCGAGAGAACCGACCCCTGAGGAACTCCACAAACGAGAGACCTAGGGGCCGATCTCTGCCCCCCTGCCAACACCGACTCCGAGCGTCCCAGGAGATAGGAGGAGAACCACTGAAGAACTGTGCCTCCCACTCCCAATCCCCTGAGACGCCGCAGCAAGATACCATGGTCGATGGTATCGAAAGCCGCTGAGAGGTCTAATAGGACTAGGACAGAGGAATGTCCCCTATCCCGCGCCCTCCAGAGATCATTCACCAGAGCGACCAATGCCGTCTCCGTGCTGTACCCGGGCCTGAAACCCGATTGGTAGGGGTCCAGATAATCCGCTTCATCCAGGACCAGAGGGAGCTGATGCGCCACCACACTCTCAACAACCTTCGCAAGAAAGCGAAGGTTGGAGACTGGACGAAAGTTGTTCAAAACGGCTGGGTCCAGGGCAGGCTTCTTGAGGAGAGGTCTCACCACCGCCTCCTTCAAGACGGTGGGGAAATAACCCTCACTCAAAGAAGCAGATATAACCGCCTGGAGCCAGCCTCGTGTCCTCTCCCTAGCTGCATAAACCAGCCAGGAAGGGCACGGGTCCAACAAACATGTGGAGGAGCTCAGCCTCCCCATAATCCTGTCCACTTCATCAGGGGTCACAGAATCAAACCCTTCCCAGATTAATGATTAATGCTGGAGTCTAGCTTGTAGGATTTTAAGCATAACTTTACTAGCATGAGAAATGAGTGCAATGGTGCGATAGTTTGAACATTCTTTGGCACTGCCTTTCTTTGGAATTGGAATGTAAACTGATCTTTTCCAATCCTGTGGCCACTGTTGAGTTTTCCAAATTTGCTGGCAAATTGAGTGTAGCACTTTTACTGCATCGTCTTTTAAGATTTTGAATAGCTCAGCAGGAATACTGTCACCTCCACTAGCTTTGTTGTTGCTCAGCTTTTCTAAGGCCCACTTCACTTCACATTCTAGGAAGTCTGGCTCGAGGTCAGTGACCACCTCATTGTGATTATCAGGGATGTTAAGCTCATTCTTGTATAGTTCTTCTGTGTAATTTTGCCATCTCTTCTTAATCTCTTCTGCCTCTGTTAGGTCCCTGCCATTTTGGTCCTTTATCATGCCCATCTCTCCAATTTTCTTAAAAAGATGTCTGGTCCTCCCTATTCTATTGTTTTCTTCTATTTCTTTGCACTGTTCATTTAAGAAGGCATTCTTATCTCTTCTAGCTATTCTCTGGAATTCTGCATTTAATTGGGCGTATTTTTCTTTTTCTCCCTTGCCTTTCACTTCCCTCCTTTCCTCAGCTATTTGCAAAGCTTCCTCAGAAAGCCATTTTGCTTTCTTGCATTTCTTTTTCTTTGGGATGGTTTTGGTTGCTTCCTCTTGTACAATGTTGTGAACCTCTGTCCATAGTTCTTCAGGCATCCTGTCTATCATATCTAATTCCTTAAATCTATTTGTCACCTCTACTGTATATTGAACAGGGATATGATTTAATTCATACCTGACTGGCCTAGCGCTTTTCCCTACTTTCTTTAATTTAAGCCTAAACTTTGCAACAAGAAGCTCATGGTCTGAGCCACAGTCAGCTCCTGGTCTTGTTTTTACTGACTGTATAGAGCTTCTCCATCTTTGGCTGCAGAGCATATAGTCAATCTGATTTCTGTGTTGACCGTCTGGTGATGTCCATGTGTAAAGCCGTCTCTTGGGTTGTTGGAAAAGAGTGTTTGCTATGACCATCGTATTCTCTTGACAAAATTCTATCAGCCTGTGTCCTGATTCATTTTGTACTCCAAGGCCAAACTTGCCTGTTATTCCAGTTATCTTTTGGCTTCCTACTTTAGCATTCCAATCACCCATGATGATAAGGACATCATTTTTGGGTGTTAGTTCTATAAGGTGCTGTAGGGCTTCATAGAACTGGTCAATTTCATCCTCTTCAGCACCGGTGGTTGGGGCATAGACTTGGACTACTGTGATATTGAATGGTTTGCCTTGGATTCGAACTGAGATCATTCTGTCATTTTGAGGATTGTATCCCAGTATTGCTTTTCCTACTCTTTTATTGACTATGAAGGCTACTCCATTTCTTCTGAGGGATTCTTGCCCGCAGTAGTATACCTGATGGTCATCTGAATTAAATTCACCCATTCCTGTCCATTTTAGTTCGCTGATACCTAAGATGTCGATGTTTAGTCTTGTCATCTCTTGTTTGACCACGTCCAGCTTTCCTTGATTCATGGATCTTACATTCCAGGTTCCTATGGAGAAAAAATCTTTACAGCATCTTTCCTTTCACCACCAGACATATCCACAGCTGAGCGTCCTTTCGGCTTTGGCCCAGTCGCTTCATTCTTTCTGGCGCTACTAGTACTAGCCCTCTGCTCTTCCCCAGTAGCATATTGGACGCCTTCCGACCTGAGGGGCTCATCTTCCAGCGTCATATCGTTTTGCCTTTTGGTACTGTCCATAGGGTTTTCATGGCAAAGATACTGGAGTGGTTTGCCATTTCCTTCTCCAGTGGATCACGTTTTGTCCGAACTCTCTGCTATGACCTTTCCGTCTTGGGTGGCCCTGCACGGCATAGCTCATAGCTTCATTGAATTACGCAAGCCCCTTCGCCACGACAAGGCAGTAATCCATGAAGGGGATTGAAACTGTATAGGGGAAGAATAAGAATAAAGCCAATGTCTTGGGATTTGGAATATTATTACTAATAATGATATAAATGAAAGGACCCACTTCAATCTACATCTTAAGAAAACAGAACTCTTGGAAACAGTTTCTTCCAACAGGAATTTTTATTAAGAGAAATTGATTGAGGCATGCTAGACAGGATCTGGGGGATCCCCCCTACCATTCAATGCTTTAAAGTGTTCCCAAGCAACCTCCCCCCCCCAGTCTCCGCAGTTCTTCCAGGCGATCCAAACGGCAGATTTCTAGGTGTAACTTCAGGAAAAATAAGATCAGTCTGGCTCCCTCAGCATGATCATTCAATCCTCCTCTCTTTCCCCCTCTCCTTTTCCCTCACTGTCGGTAAAGAGAAGAGTTTCAGAGAGGCATAGGATGAAAGGCAAATGACTACATTGTTATGGTTAGCAACTCAAAGTGAATCAACAAAAGGTTACTTTGTAGTGAAGACAGGAAGTGAAAGTAGTAAAACCCCATACATACCCCCTCCCCCTTTTTAGTATGACAGAATCCAGGAGATAGTAAGGGTTAGTTTTTAAATCAGAGAAGATAGATAGAAATGAAATATAACTGGATTCTGACAATATATTAATTATGAATTGGTCAGATGTAAAGGTAGACCTACAGTATGAGGTTTAATCAGATCTATTTATTAAAGTTGGCTTAACTTACAGGTAAATTAGAAGTAATCTCTTCACTGACAAAGTTTCAACTTTAATTTGTTTCAAGTCAATATCCATATTAAACTTCAAATGTAAATTTTTCCACCTTGACAACTTGTTAAAAATAATTGAAACTTTTACAAGCAACCAATTTTTGTTTTATTCAGCCAATTTCATTCCACACAGAAAGCTGACATTTCCACTCATTAAACTAAATGGGTATGCCAGTGGTAAATGTCTCAAAAGATTAATAAAATGCCTTCTTGTAATTGAAAGCCACACTGTGCAAGGTAACATTAATTGTATTAACTTACCTTGAACAAAATCCTAGTCTTTTAGATATACTAAAAATTGAAGTACAAAGGTAAACCTTATAGGGTAAGCAAGGTGGGTTGTATGACATGTGTGAGTTGTGGCACCTATGTTCCCTCTACATGTTTGCTGCTGCCCAGGTTCTTCTGAAGCTGCTTGCTGCAGCTTGTGGCTGGATGCTATGTGGAGCATCATGCTGGTGCCACCGCTCACAGCAGGAGGCTGCATGGCACATCACACTGGTGCTGTCACTCATGGCAGGATGCTGCATGGCACATTGCACCAGCATCCTCCACGTGCAAACCTCCCATGCCCCAACACCTGTCACACTGCTGCCTGAGTTGTTCTATGGCCATTTGTGGCTGCTTGTGGCCATACACCACATAGCACATAGCGCTGGTGCCACTGCTCATGGCAAGATGCCACTTGGAGGTTTGCACTGGCATGATATACCATGCAGCATCCTGCTATGAGCAGCAGCACCACCTCTATGCACCATGTGGCATATGGCCACAAGCAGCAGTAAGCAGCCACAGAACAACTCAGGCAGTGGTGTGACAGGTGTTGGGGCATGGGAGGCCTGGCTGCAGCAATTCTAAGGTAAGCATGTAAAACATCCCCCCAAAATAAGACCTTTGGAGGCAAAAAATATATAATACCAGGTCTTATTTTTGGGAAAACATGGTAGTGTAGAGTATATCAGGAGAATTTATGTGTACAATAACTGCTGTGGTCTATACCTTTTAAGTTCCAGATAGAAGATGTGGTCCTCACTAAAAATATATGTACAACTGTATGGACCCATGAAGTCTTAAACCTTCATCATTACATTGAAATTATTAAGGATTTAATTTCTCTCAGCCCCACCACATCATAGGCATTCCACTGTTGACAGCAGATCAGTTCTGGACATGCTTTTCCTGTTGTAGAACTACCGTGGAAGTTGAGGGATGATTGATTAAATGGTACCATCGCATAATAGCTTAAAGTACACTTGTCATGCCCAATGCAAATTCTGAAAATAACAAATAGATACTTGTCAACACATCATTTCTCTGCTTCTACATGATAACAAAATGCAAGGTATTTTAGATTTCTCCTGTCAACAGGATGTAATTAACTGTGATATACTTATGTGGAATTTTGACTGTGGAGATCAACTGCATTACTTGTTTAGAATTTTTCCCCTTTCCTTGAGGCATTGTCATCAATTTCTAACTAGGGAGTTTGAAATAATATAATCATTGCCTTCCGATTCTCCAAAAGACCATCTTTAGAAAACCTAAGCATTTAGAATGATGTCATAATATAAACATTCTTTAATACCCTTAGGTCTTCTAGAGGTCTCCCACTTCCCTCCCCAAGCCTGCCAATAAGAACAGAGTGGGATAAACTGACTTTTTTAAATATTGCTTCTCCTACTGACAAAAGAAGTGTCAAAGAAGAAAAATGCCATCCTATTTTACTAATAAAGGAAAATATGAGGGCAGTTTAAATTCAGCGATTAGTAATGTCAGGACCCACCCCAATCCACATCTTAGGAAAGAAGAACTCTTGGAGACAGGATTGTACAAGCAGGAACTTTTACTAAAACATGATTGACAGTGGATAATCTAGACAGGATCTGGAAACTGTGTCACAGATTGATACTTTTAAAGTGTCCCCAAGTAAATACCCCTCCCCTCAGTCCATTTGGTCAGTCCCAGATCAGTTAAGTTTCATGTGTCAGGTTTTTCCCTTCATGGGAAAAGAGAAACTTCATGCATTTACAACATTTGCTTCCTCCCCTTCAAATTCCACATCGGAGATAAAAACCAGAATCCCCCCCTCTTTCTTTGTTCTTCTCAGTTCAAAGGTTCTTTCCCTGGTCTTTGATGATGGCCCCCAGGCAGGCTGAATAAACAACCTTGCATCTAATGGATAGGGATGGCCAATTAACATCTTCTCTTCTCCTCCTTGGGAATGACAGAATCCAGTAAGGGGCGAGATTTAGGTTTGCACAGACAGGGACTTAGGAGTGGAATATAAATGGATTCTTTTTTTATTATTATTATATTTGTATACTGCCCTTCTCCCGAAGGACTCAGGGCGGTGAACAGGGCATATATAAAAATACGGAATACAAAAATTTAAAAGAATTAAATAGTAGCCCGAGCTAAAACAATCAATAATAATATAAAAATCCCCATTAAAACCCCAACACATCCCCCATCAGGCCAGGCCGGCTTGTTCAAATAGATGGGTCTTCAGACCGCGTCGGAAGGAGCGAAGGTCAGGTGCCATCCGGAGCTCAACTGGCAACTGATTCCATAAAGCCGGAACACCCACAGAGAAGGCCCTCCCCCTGGGGGCCACCAGCCGACATTCTCTGACCGGAGGCACCCTGAGGAGGCCGTCTCTGTGGGAACGCACAGGGCGGAGGGACATTGACACCGGCAGCAGGTGATCCCCGAGGTACTCCGGACCCATGCCATGTAGGGCCTTAAAGACCATTACCAGAACCTTGAATCTCACCCGGAAGACAACTGGTAACCAATGCAGCTCGCGGAGCAAAGGTGTAACATGGGAGTACCAGGAGACTCCCAAGACAACTCTCGCAGCTGCATTCTGTACCAGCTGGAGCCTCCGAGTGGTCTTCAAGGGAAGCCCCATGTAGAGAGCATCGCAGTAGTCCAGACGAGAGGTCACGAGCGCATGAGTGACCGTACACAGGGCATCCCGGTCCAGATAGGGCCGCAACTGGCACACCAGGCGAACCTGGGTGAAAGCCCCCCTAGTCACAGCTACTATATGATCTTCCAGAGTAAGCCGCGAATCTAGGAGGACTCCCAAGTTGCGAGCCCTATCTATGGGGGGTAAAAGCTCACCCCCCCATGGAAAGAGGTGGAATATTCTGAATATCCCGGGATGCCGGAATGCACAGCCACTCAGTCTTGTCAGGGTTGAGCTGAAGTCTGTTCCTCCCCATCCAGACCCGAACTGCCTCCAGGCAACGGGACATCACGTCGAGGGCATCACTGGGGTGGTTTGGGGTTGAAATGAAAAGCTGGGTATCATCAGCGTACTGATGATACCCAACTCCAAAACCACGAATGATCTCACCCAGCGGTTTCATGTAGATGTTGAACAGGAGAGGCGAGAGGACCGACCCCTGAGGAACTCCGCAAACGAGAGACCTTGGGGTCGACCTCTGCCCCCCTGCCAACACCGACTGCGAACGTCCCAGGAGATAGGAGGAGAACCACCGAAGAACTGTGCCTCCCACTCCTAATCCCCTGAGACGCCGCAGCAGGATACCATGGTCGATGGTATCGAAAGCCACCGAGAGGTCTAATAGGACTAGGACAGAGGAATATCCCCTTTCGCGGGCCCTCCAGAGATCATTCACCAGAGCGACCAATGCCGTCTCCGTGCTGTACCCGGGCCTGAAACCCGATTGGCACGGGTCTAGATAATCCTTTTGATTAATCCTTTTGATTCTGATAAGTAGTCAATCTATGGAGACTTAGACCTTCTGAGCCATTCCTAGATTACAACCCCCAAAATACAACAGGAACAGGAATTTTACTTACTTTATATTACTAGAAAATACCTGCCATCAAAGAGAGTAAAATATAGGTAAGAACTTAGGAAAAATAATTTTAAAAATGAGAAGACTGGTTTCACAATACAAATTGGCATAAAGAGACAATGGTTAGTTTCATTAAATTAAATTAAAACTTAGGCAAAAATGCTGTTAAAGAAATCAGGTAAGACTTTGAAAAAATTTAAAAAGAAATCAAAACACAGAAGCAATGGAACTGGATTCTTGTTAATATTGTAAGTTTGTAAGCACAAAATGTCTTGTCTTCTTCCTGGAAAAATTGAAGACAAAAAAGTGCCCCTAAAAATCTTTCCTTGAAATTTAACTTTGTCTATTGGTGATAGATGGAATCAATCTACCTATCAGCTCTAGATATAAACCGACAATTTTAAGGGTGACCATTAAGCTTGTCTTATAAAATAGTCTGGATTCCAGCTATATGTGGCTGATATAAAATACATTTATTTGCTCATTGGATAACAAAATGGTCAGAAGTATTGCAACAAATAGCCTAGTCATATTTTTGGGACATATTTTGAAAAGCAATTGATACACATAAGAACTTTAAAAATAATGTTGAAGAGTCTAGAGTGTTTATTTTTTATTTTTAGTTTTATGGGGTTTTTTTCTATCTTTAAGCTCTGGTAATTTGGCAGTAAATAGTGCAAAAGCTTTTAAAGAAATCGTCTAAATTATTTATTTATTTATTTATTTATTTATTTATTTATTTATTTATTTATTTATTTATTTATTTATTTATTTATTTATTTATTCCCATTTATATCCCGCCCTTCTCCGAAGACTCAGGGCGGCTTACAATTTAAGCACAAACCAATGTGCTTAGCAATGTGGAACTCCTTCCCAAGGTCTCCTCTGTGACGGTGTTAAAAAGACTTTCACAACCCAAGTAATACAAATGCCTTTCAATTGATGTATTTTACTGATCATGTTGTAGTTTTATTGATTTGTTGCTGTGGTTCTATATTTTTATTTTAAAAAACAAAATTATGAATTGAATTATATTTTACTATATCCTTGGCTTAGAACAGCAGATTCTTTCAAAAAATATTTTACTCCCATAGATTAATTTTATTTGCTGACTTGACTTTGTTGTTGTTGTTAGTTGCGAAGTCGTGTCCGACCCATCGCGACCCCATGGACAATGTTCCTCTAGGCCTTTCTGTCCTCTACCATCTTCTGGAGTCCATTTAAGCTCACGCCTACTGCTTCAGCGACTCCATCCAGCCACCTCATTCTCTGTCGTCCCCTTCTTCTATTGCTCTCAATCTTTCCCAGCATTAGGCTCTTCTCCAGTGAGTCCTTCCTTCTCATTAGGTGGCCAAAGTATTTGAGTTTTCGCTTCAGGATCTGGCCTTCTAAAGAGCAGTCAGGGTTGATCTCCTCTAGGACTGACCAGTTTGATCGCCTTGCAGTCCAAGGGACTCACAGGAGTCTTCTCCAGCACCATAGTTCAAAGGCTTCAATTCTTTGGCGTTCAGCCTTTTTTATGGTCCAGCTTTCACTGCCATACATTGCAACTGGGAAGACCATAGCCTTCACTATACGCACTTTTGTTGACAGGGTGATGTCTCTGCTTTTTAGTCTGCTGTCTAGATTTGCCATGGCTTTCCTCCCCAGGAGCAAGCGTCTTTTAATTTCTTGGCTACAGTCCCCATCTGCAGTGATCTTGGAGCCCAGGAAAATAAAATCTGTCACTACCTCCATTTCTTCCCCATCTATTTGCCAGGAATTGAGAGGGCCAGATGCCATGATCTTGGTTTTCTTAATGTTTAGTTTCAACCCAAGTTTTGCACTCTCCTTCACTCACAACAAGAGGCTCTTTAGTTCCTCTTCACTTTCTGCCATTAGAGTGGTATCATCTGCATATCTTAGGTTGTTGATATTTTTTCTGGCAATCTTAATTCCAACTTTTGATTCATCTAGCCCTGCTTTTCTCATGATGTGCTCTGCCTATAGGTTAAATAGGCAGGGTGACCGTATACCAGTGGCGTAGCGTGGGGGGTGCAGGGGGGGCCGGCCGCACCGGGCGCAACATCTGGGGGGGGCGCGCTCGCACTCGGGAGGGATGGAAGACGCGCCAAAGTGCCCTCCGCGCGGCTGGAGTCCCGCGGGGGGGATCCGGGGCTGAGGCGCACTCGGGGAAGCAGCAACTCACAACCAGCTACTCTTGGGGGACGGAGGCACAAAGCCGGCCAGACAGGGCTCGGAGCCATCCCAGACCACAGCTGCACTTCCACCTTTCCCAGGGCGGCCCCCGCAGACGGAGCGCAGTGCAGGGCACCAGCATGCCCCACTGCCAGAGAAGCGCCCGCCGGTGCGGCCCCGACTCCCTCACCCCACGGCAGGTGGCGGCGGCGTAGCGGGGCTTGTGAAAAGCAGGGCGGTCGGCGGCGGCTGCTCCCGGCGCCGGGCAAGGGCAAGCAGGGCAAGGTCGCTCCTGCTCAAAAGCCAGAGTTCAGCGGCTGGCGAGGCGCTCGCGCGGGGCTCTCCCGGGGCTGGCGGGCCGAACGGGGACCGGCCTCCCCCTCTCCACGCTAGAGCGGCCCCCGCGGTGGCGGCCCGGCGCACGTGGCTGAGGGGGCGGCGGTGGCAGGAGGGGGGTCAGAGGAGCGAGCCAAGCTCTCCCGGGGCAGCAGGTGCGGGCTGGTGCGGCTCCAGGCTCAGCCGCAGCTCCGGCCAAGGGCTGCCAAGCTCACGGGGCGTCGTGCCGGCCCCCTCCCTCACTCCCCATGCCCGGATGCGCCCCCGGCGGAAGCCCCGGCCAGCCGCGGTGCATGCCTGAGCGAGACGGGCAGCTGCGCTGGCAGGTCCCGCTCTCTTCCAGGCATCAGAGGTAAGAAAGGGACGGCGGTGCCCCCAGCCGCCCCCCCCCGCTGGCTCCGAAGCGGAGGCTCCGCTGCGCTGCTCGCCTCCTGGCACGGCCTCAGGTCCCGGCGCTTCTGCCGCACGTGAGGGAGGGGATGCCGTACCTTCCCCCTTTTCCCGAGGGAGGCGTGGGTGGGGGGTGCGGCGGACGCCCAGGATGCGGGGCTCCCTGTGGCAGACTCGAGTGCTAAAATCCACGGGTTAGGGGGCGCAAATTACTTGCCTTGCCCCGGGTGCTGACAACCCACGCTACGCCACTGCCGTATACAGCCTTGCTGGACTCCTTTCCAAATTTTGAACCATCAGTGCCCACTTCACTTCACTTCACATTCTAGGATGTCTGGCTCGAGGTCAGTGACCACCTCATTGTGATTATCAGGGACGTTAAGCTCATTCTTGTATAGTTCTTCTGTGTAATTTTGCCACCTCTTCTTAATCTCTTCTGCCTCTGTTAGGTCCCTGCCATTTTGGTCCTTTACCATGCCCATTTTTACATGAAACATTCCTTTCATCTCTCCAATTTTCTTAAAAAGATCTCTGGTCCTCCCTATTCTATTGTTTTCTTCTATTTCTTTGCATTGTTCATTTAAGAAGGCATTCTTATCTCTTCTAGCTATTCTTTGGAATTCTGCATTTAATTGGGCATATCTTTCTTTTTCTCCCTTGCCTTTTGCTTCCCTCCTTTCCTCAGCTATTTGCAAAGCTTCCTCAGACAGCCATTTTGCTTTCTTGCATTTCTTTTTCTTTGGGATGGTTTTGGTTGCTACCTGTTGTACAATGTTGCGAACTTCTCTCCATAGTTCTTCAGGCACTCTGTCTATCAGATCTAATTCCTTAAATCTATTTGTCACCTCTACTGTATATTCAACAGGGATATGATTTAATTCATACCTGACTGGCCTAGCACTTTTCCCTACTTTCTTTAATTTAAGCCTAAACTTTGCAACAAGAAGCTCATGGTCTGAGCCACAGTCAGCTCCTGGTCTTGTTTTTACTGACTGTATAGAGCTTCTCCATCTTTGGCTGCAGAGCATATAGTCAATCTGATTTCTGTGTTGACCGTCTGGTGATGTCCATGTGTAAAGCCGTCTTTTGGGTTGTTGGAAAAGAGTGTTTGCTATGACCATCGTATTCTCTTGACAAAATTCTATCAGCCTGTGCCCTGCTTCATTTTGTACTCCAAGGCCAAACTTGCCTGTTATTCCAGTTATCTTTTGGCTTCCTACTTTAGCATTCCAATCCCCCATGATGATAAGAACATCATATTTTGGTGTTAGTTCTATAAGGTGCTGTAGGGCTTCATAGAACCGGTCAATTTCATCCTCTTCAGCACTGGTGGTTGGGGCATAGACTTGGACTACTGTGATATTGAATGGTTTGCCTTGGATTCGAACTGAGATCATTCTGTCATTTTGAGGATTGTATCCCAGTATTGCTTTTCCTACTCTTTTATTGACTATGAAGGCTACTCCATTTCTTCTGAGGGATTCTTGCCCGCAGTAGTATACCTGATGGTCATCTGAATTAAACTCACCCATTCCTGTCCATTTTAGTTCGCTGATACCTAAGATGTCGATGTTTAGTCTTGTCATCTCTTGTTTGACCACGTCCAGCTTTCCTTGATTCATGGATCTTACATTCCAGGTTCCTATGGAGAAAAAATCTTTACAGCATCTTTCCTTTCACCGCCAGACATATCCACAGCTGAGCGTCCTTTCGGCTTTGGCCCAGTCGCTTCATTCTTTCTGGCCCTACTAGTACTAGCCCCATGCTCTTCCCCAGTAGCATATTGGACGCCTCCCGACCTGAGGGGCTCATCTTCCAGCGTCATATCGTTTTGCCTTTTGGTACTGTCCATAGGGTTTTCATGGCAAAGATACTGGAGTGGGTTTCCATTTCCTTCTCCTGACTTGACTTACATAGGCTTGATCCAGAAAGGTGCCTGGAAAACATTCAACTAAGGAAATTAAATAAAGAATAATGGCTCTATGGGAGTCACACTCTATATCTGGGTTTTTTTGGGGGGGCAGTCATGATGGGATCTGGTTTTGGAAGACATGACTAACAATCTATTGCCATCGTCAGATCACTCTAATTGGTTTTTAACTTACTGGGACCACCTCACAACATAATGGAGTACAGCCTATTAGAGCAAATCTTCCCAGGTAGCTGATATACCTGAATGGGTCTGGAGAGAGCTTGAGGTCTTCCCTGAAGATTTGGTGAGGGATTCAGCCAAGATCTTAGTCACTGCATAGAGTGAGTGAATGGCTACGGCCATGAACTGGATTGTTCCTATGTTCCCTCTCAGTGCTTTTTTTGTAAATAAATAAATAAATAAATAAATAAATAAAAATGCCAGAACTCACACACATCCTATTCTACAAGGTTCCATCCAAAAAAGGTGCCGGAACTCCTTTCTGGGCATTCTATGACAAAAAAAGCCCTGTTCCCTCTACATGTGCATTGATTCCATACTGCACTTGGTTATTCAAAGAACTCGAAGAGAAACAGAAAAGGCACCTGGAGTGGATTGAGGGAAGATAGAGAATGAGTTTGACATGTCATAAGAACATGGCATAAGGACAGGTTTGGGACTTTTTCCTAATGGATATTAACAAGGTTGAGAAATCCTTGAGAAAAAGAGAAGCTTATAACTACTTGACAAACATTTCAGAGAAGAAAAAGATTTTATTCCATGAAGACAAGCTGGAAGGAGTGACTTACACTTAATGAGTTAATTGGAATTAGGATGGATTTTCATTGGTTTGATATTTGTAATTTGTAATTGAAAGTCTTAATCTAAAGTTTGAAAATGTATTTTTCCTTTATATATAATGCTTAAGTAATTCCTAAAGTTTGTAAAATATTATTGAAAGTGTATTTGAAAATATCTATGTTAAGAGAAAATTAAAGAAAAAGATGTATTACCTTAAAGAAAAATCTAGAGTTAGGACACTGAGCTTGTCAATAAAGTCGGCAGTTTGGCAGGTCGAATCCCGAGTGCCGCGTAGCAGAGTGAGCACCTGTTACTCATCCCAGCTTCTGCCAACCTAGCAGTTCAAAAGCACATAAAAATGCAAGTAGAAAAATAGGGACCACTACGGTGGGAACGTAACAGCGTTCCATGCGCCTTTGGCGTCTAGTCATGCCAGCCACATGACCACGGAGATGTCCTCGGACAAGCGCTGGCTCTTCAGCTTTGAAACAGAGATGAGCACCAGCCCCTAGAGTCAGAAACGACTAGCACACATGTGTGGGGGAACCTTTACCTTTACCTTTTATACAACAAGACAAAAAATTCTATGAGGGTAAATTGGAAGGAGTAATCTAATTTAATGAGTTAATTGGAGTTAGATGGAATTTTATGTATACTAAGAATACAGTGAATTTTGTTAATATAAATGGTGATAGTTTATAAAGATTATTAATTGCAAATAGAAATACATATTATTATTATTTATTATTAAATAATTTCTCAGCAGCAAGGAAGGCAAAACAGCAATGGTTAAATGGATTGTTCCATTCAAAGAGGAGAATATATTTATGTTTTTTATTTGGATATACTTCTGGATTTTGTTCTTGTGATGGAAAAAAATAAAACTTTGACTATGGTTTTGCCAGTTAGATTTGTTGTTATAGAAATGGCTAGTTATATACTAATATGTAAAAGTAAAAAGTTGAGGTTGTACAGTTGTTATCTTGTACTGTGCTAAAAAAGAGTTGGAAGTTAACGTGTTTTTCTTTCTTCCCTTGTACCTCATATTTTCTTTCCCCTTTCTTTCTTCTTCCCATAATTTCCTATTTTTTTCTTTCTATTTTATACGTTGATAAAATAATAAACTTTTGGCATAAGCACAGAAAAACAGCAATATTTCTACACTCTTATTGTCAATAGCTACCTGATATTTATTTATTTATTTTAATTTAATTTATTTTAATTCCATTTAATTCTGTTTAAGGAGATTTGTTTCCTGCTGAGAAATGAGAAGCCAGAGAAATATCTTTTGCAAGAATTATCCAGCAAATCTGGAGGATATAGTCATTGGATTCAATGACATTGGGTTCAGACACCAGAGAGGGATACATTAAAAACAATTCACAAAGTTTTATTAAATGATTCTGTGGTTAATGCAGGAGAGAAACACCAAAGCAAATGATCCACAAAAGGTCTGCCTTTGTAGGGCAAGTTTTATAGCCCTTCAATAAGTAACTTTGTGGAGTTACTATTAGAATCCATTTATATTTCATTTCTGCTTTTAAGCAGAACTAGATGCTGAATCCACTCCTGCTGGATTTGTTTGTTTTCTGGAGTAATTGATGCAGGCGGAGCGGATTCGGGAGCAATATAAACAGCAAGTATAAGACTTTAACTCTGGAACTTCAACTTTTTTCCTGTTTCAATGATCATTTTAAAAAGGAAGGGAAAGATGGCGCCTGAGTGATTCTTTGTAACAAGAATTGAAAGTGTCTGCCTGGTGGTTTTTTTTCAAAATGAAAGTGATTGTTTGGATACTGAGGAGGAATATCTAAAGTGGATTTTCAGAACTTTAAGATTTTGTTAAATTTTGGAGCTATTTAAAAGTGACTATAAGACTTGGATATTTAACATTTAAACTACAACTGCAAGTGGAGCGGAAAAGTGAAAGTGTGTAAAGAAAGTTAATTAGGTGCTAAAATGGCTTCCAAACCGCCTAGAATTCCTGTTTCTAAAAGTCTGGGGGCATTACCTGTTCAGCAATCTGGAATTCAAACTTTGATGTTACCTGCTGCAGCTGCTGCACCTCCACTGACTTTAAAAGACTTACAATATTCTTTAAAAGATGCTTTAAAACTTCAGTCAGAAAAAATATCTGAGCAGGTGGCAGAACTTATTGAAGAAAAAAATAAGGAAATACGGGAGGACATTTTGATGGCATTTCAAGGGCTCTCAGGTTGTATTGAGAGTCTGGATAAATGTATGGAAGAAGTGAAACAAAATAATCTGATGCTGGAGGCTAAAATGTGTGAAGTTGAGAATAAATTGGACAAAATTGATGATGACGTGGTTATGACACAATATAGAGACATGGAGTTTGCCCTGAGGATAAGAGGCTTAAAAGAAAACCCACAGGAAAATCTGGAGGTGGATGGTTGGTGGATGCTCTGGTGCCTATTTTGGGAATTCAACTGGAAGATTTTCTTGTGGAGATAAAGTATTTCGTGTTAATTCTTGGATTGCTAGGCAAAGGAAACTGCCAAGGGATGTGGTTGTGTATTTTACAAAGAGAAAGATCAGAAATGAGATCATTCAAGCTTTTTACAATAATAGATTTAAAGTGGCTAATCAAGGGGTTTTGATTCTGAAAGAGATTCCCCCAAGAATTTTGAGAAAAAGGAAAGATATATTATAATTGAACTATTAATAGAAGGAAAGAAAACACTTTTAATTGGAGTATATGCACCTAATCAAGAGCAAGGAGAATTTTATAAACTGTTACATAATAAAATAACTCAATGGGATTATAAATCGAGTATTTTAATGGGAGATTGGAATGGAGTGTTTTTCTGGCAGATGAATTAAAAATGGGAGATTGGAATGGAGTGTTTTTCTGGCAGATGAATTAAAAAAAACAGCTTCAGTTCAGATGGGAAATACCAATGGGGATTGTGGTGAATTATGCTGGAGTAAGATATCATCTTAATACAGTCCGGAAAGCATGTGATTTTTATTCTAATGTATTGAAAGCAGGTTCACTGCCATCTTCAGAAGTTAAAGGAGGGAAAGAAGAAGTTAAAGGAGGAAAAGAAGAAGGAGAGCGACAGGTACAAGAAGCACAGCAAATTTCAGAAACTGTGCAACCCCAGGTTTTATTAGAAGAATCTAAGACTCAAAGAATGACACGGGCTGCATCTAGACATAAGGAACAACAACAACAACAGAAACAGTCTTCTATAATTACAAGTCAGGAATTTACTAGTGAAGCAGTGGGAGGGGCTAGGCCAAAGAGGCAGATGCCTATGGATCTGCAAGAAACTCTCTGAAAGCTTTAAGTCGCAAAAGATGGCGACAAAGTTTCTAACCTGGAATGTTAATGGATTAAATTCACCACAAAAGAGAAAGAAAGTATTTCAGTATTTCAAACAATTTAAAAATGATTTTATATGTTTGCAAGAAATGCATATTCATGCATCTGATCAAAAATATTTGATAAATTCTAGACTGGGCATACAATTTATTGCATCTGCTCCAGAGAAGAAAAATGGAGTGGTTATCTATGTAAAGAAAGACTTAACAGCTAATTTGATTGAAGCAGATAAACAAGGAAGATATATTATAATTGAACTATTAATAGAAGGAAAGAAAACACTTTTAATTGGAGTATATGCACCTAATCAAGAGCAAGGAGAATTTTATAAACTGTTACATAATAAAATAACTCAATGGGATTATAAATCGAGTATTTTAATGGGAGATTGGAATGGAGTGTTGGATACTCAGAAAGATAAAAAGGGGGTTTTAAAAAAATACTCCAAGCCATGCTAGATTGCCAAAATCTTTTTTTGATTTGAAAGATGACTTGGAATTGCGTGATGTCTGGAGAGAACGAAATTTGGAAGAAAAGGATTTTACTTTTTTTTCTGACAGACATCAATCTTTTTCTAGGATTGATTTTATATTAACTACTAATGATTTTTTTCTAGGATTAAGAAGATTAAGATATGCCCAAGAACTTTATCAGATCATAGTCCAGTTTGGATGGAATTGGATAAGGGCATGAGGGATAGAAGATCATGGAGATTAAATGAAATTTGTTTAGATATGAAGAAAATGTGGTAGAATGTAAAAAGTATATGTGAGAATTTTTTATCATGAATATGCATAAGGGTACTCCCATTGAAATGGTTCGGGATGCAAGTAAAGCTTATATGAGAGGAGTGCTAATATATTTGAATAATAAACATAGATATAGATTGGAATATAAGCGTAAAGAAATAGAGGAGGAAATCAAGAGGAAAGAGAAAGCTTTTATTCTGAACCCATCTGATAAGAGGTTGAAAGAAGTAATTAACTTGTTAAGAGGACAGTTTGATATGTTAATGGCAGATCAAGTGGCAACTAATCTACGATAAGGCACAAGGTGAGTAAGGCACTCAGTACAGATGGTTTATCAGCTATTTATTATAAAAATTTACAAACAGAAATGGTGGAGCCATTAAAAGAATTATTTAGAACAATTCAATCTGGAGGAGAAGTGCCTCCATCATGGAAAACAGCATTTATAACTTTGATCCCTAAGGAAGATCAAGATCTTGTTCAACTTAAAAATTATAGGCCTATATCGCTTTTAAATAATGATTATAAAATATTTGCAAAGATTTTAGCAAATAGGTTAATGAAGGTTATGCACCAAATGATTCATAGTGATCAAACAGGATTTATAAGTGGTAGACAAATGAAAAATAATGTGAGATATATTGTAAATTTATTAGAATTTTTGGAAAGAAATAATCAAGTCCCCACAGCATTGATCTTTTAGGATGCCAAAAAGGCCTTTGATCAATTGAATTGGCAATTTTTATTTAAAGTTTTGGAGAAGATGAAGTTTGGTGATAGGTTTTTGCAACCTATTAGGGCAATATATCAAAAACAAACAGCTCAAATAATAATTAATGGTAGTTTAACAGAAGCTTGTAAAATTGAAAAGGGTACAAGACAAGGTTGTCCGCTGTCGCCATTATTGTTTGTTTTAACATTGGAAATATTGTTGATCAAGATACGTGATTCAGAGAAAATAAAGGGAATTAAAATTAAAGATCAAGGTTATAGACTGAAAGCGTTTGCGGATGACTTGGTAATTACATTAACTCAACCAACTCAATCAGTTATAGATTTAATGGAAATAATTTTACAATATAGACAAGTTTCTGGATTTAAGGTAAATAGGCAAAAAATTAAATATTGTCTAAAAATATGACTAAAGAACAAAAGGAAGCTTTAGGAGAACTAATGGGATTTGAAATAGTTAAGAAGATCAAATACTTGGGGGTTTATCTTTCAGTTTCAAATGCAAAATTATATAAAAATAATTATGAATTGTTATGGTTAAAAATACAAAAAGAATTAGATAGTTGGAAAAAATTACAATTGTCCTTATTGGGAAGAATTGCAGCTGTGAAAATGAATGTTTTACCTAAATTTTTATTTTTGTTTCAAATGATACCTATACTTAAAAAAGATTCAAATTTGGAGGAATGGCAGAGAGGTATTAATAAATTTGTTTGGGCAGGGAAGAGACCGAGAGTTAAACTTAAGATAATGCAAGATGTACGTGAAAGAGGTGGTCTTAAAATGCCCAATTTTAAATTATACTATGAGGCTGCGGCATTATCATCAATTAGTAATTGGTTTAATTTAACACAAGGGAGATTACTGAATATTGAGGGATGTGATTTGTTATATGGTTGGCATGCTTATTTATTGTATGATAAAAAAGTGGATAATGTTTTTAAGACACATATATTAAGATATGCCCTGTTGCAAGTTTGGAAAAAATATCGTTATAAGTTGAATTTTAAAATTCCAATTTGGGCAATACCTAAACATGTGATAGAAAATATAAATGTGGGATTTAAGCATGATGTGACTACATATAAAGAAATTCTTAGATTGGAAAGAAATGTGTGGCAATTAAAGCCATTTAATATTTTAAAAGAAGAAAAGATAGTACAAACGTGGTTCCAGTATAGGCAGTTACAAGCTAGATGGAAACAGGATCAGAAAATTGGTATTTCTATATTAGATGAAAATTTGGTTAAACAAATAAGAGATCAAAGTCCTGCACATATAAGAAGGATATATAATGCATTGATAGAATTAGACTCAGAAATTGAACTTGTTAAAGATTGTATGATATAATGGGTCCAGAATATTCATGAACCAATAACGATGGATACTTGGGAAACAATCTGGGTCAGAAATGTAAAATTTACACAGGCACAAAATTTAAGAGAGAATTTTTATAAGATGTTTTATAGATGGCATTTAGATCCTAAGAAATTGGCATCTATGTAACCAAATTATCAGCCTAAATGCTGGAGGTGTGGTTGTGATGATGCAACGTATTATCATATATGGTGGACTTGTAAAAAAGTTAAAGCTTTTTGGATTAAAATTTGGTGGAATATGCAGAAGATATTTAAGAAAAAGATAAAGTTTTCTCCACAATTATTTTTGCTGGGTATTACTATAGACTCTACTGCTAAAGAAACTAAATTGATATTGAATTTAATAACGGCAGCAAGACTTTTGGTAGTGCAATATTGGAAGAAGGAGGATTTGCCTACTATAGAAGAATGGACTTTAAAAGTTTCAAACCTGGCAGAAATGGCAAAAATCTCAGCATATTTGAAAGGTCATTCGCAACAAAGATATATTTTGGAATGGAGAAGATGGATTGATTATATCCAGAATAAATATGGGACTAAAAAGTTTCATTTAGCATTTGAATAAGTATTAGATTTATAAGATTTGTTATTATTTAGTTATTTTTAAGGAGAGTTAAAGTGCGATATGACTTAAAGTGTTGTTATAGCTAGTTAGCATATTATAGTTTAAGATTGTTAGGGTTAATACCCTGTATTTGCTCTGGGAAGTCGGGGGGGAGGGAGAGGGAGGGATGGGTTTTTTTATGTTTAAAATGTATTTGTAAAACTCTTTAATAAAAAAAATCCCTTCACTCCTCCCTTTTTAATATAAAAGCCGAATAGGCACTAAGAACCCTGGAAAATGGAGGTATAATCAGAAGGTAAAGGTCTTAAAACCATAGCTTTAGCGGGTTTATCATTAAAAACAGGAGTGGCAGCAAAAGTCAATCCAGATATAGTGGATCAAACAATTCTTTGAATAAGCGGAATAAGGCATGGTAAGCACAACAATCCTCCGAAGGCCAAACCCACAATAAACAGGATTCTTTTTCAATTATCAAACATACCCGAAAACCATCCTCCAACATCCAGTGCACCTGTCCATGTTTGGACTGGGACATGAGCCAACTTGCGCGTTCTGTCTGTGATTTCTTCAATGACCTTGCCAGTCATTGATATGGAGACAAGAATTGCTAAGGTTGAATTTTCCACAGACCCCACCTTCTCTAGCCAATACATAATCCAGAGCTAATCTATTCTGGTATACAGCAGTTCTGAGTTTATTTTATTTATTTATTTTATTGCATTTATATACCGCCCTTTCCCTGAGGACTCAGGGCGGTTTACAGGGAGTTAAAAATCAAACATACAAAAGTTAAAAGCCAAGTTAAAAAATATTAAATTAACCCTGTGCTATTAAAAACCCCAATTAAAATAATTTTCTCCTCAGCCTGGGCCCGAGAGCTCAAAGAGCCAGGTCTTCAGGCCCCGGCGGAATGATCGGAGGTCGGGGGCAGTCCTCAGCTCCACCGGCAGCTGGTTCCAGAGGGCAGGCGCTCCCACTGAGAAGGCCCTATCCCTGGGTGTCACCCGCCAGCAATCTCTTACCGGCGGAACCCTGAGCAGACCCTCCCTGTGGGAGCGCACTGGGCGAAGGGCATTTGAAGCCGGCAGCAGGTGTTCCCTCAAGTACCCCGGACCCAGGCCATGTAGGGCTTTATAGGTAATAACCAGCACCTTGAATTTCACCTGGTTGAGTATCAGTTCTTGTGAATGCCAAAAGTGCAGAGCTGGTTTCATTCGCAATGATTTCCAAAACTGCTTGCAGTCTAATTATCCTGTTAAGCATATAAATAGGCATCCGGTATCCCCACATTCCATCCAACGTCCACATCACAGGACCATATACCTGGATTATCCGCTCTGGTGGCCATTCATCATCTTTCCAATTTCCTATCTGAATATTTGAGACATCCCTTGTCTTTTTATCTGCAGGATCTCCAACATCAACATACACAAGAACACCCAACCGTTCGCCTTGAGAGATGGGCAAAAGGAAAAAAAACTAGGCTTCACATGGCCCAGGACACATGCTCCAGCCCAGACTTTGGGAAGCTCAGCATAGGTTGAATTTCCACAAATCCAATAAAGATTATCAGGAGCAGGCCAAGGAATAAAAGCATCTTGTTTGTTGGACCATAAACATTTCAACGGGCCGGGTGGGAAAAAGGTGGATGGTTCAATCTCATTTCCATGCCAAGTACAGTTGGTTGAAGTACTATTGCAGAACCAACCTCCCTCACAGAGAGTTTCACCAACAAATTCCTTATATGTAATATCGGCCTGTGGCCTAATAATGCAATTCTGGGCCACAATGATAGAATGGAGCGCCCATTTGGTTGGACGGTCCTTATCTTTCCAAGTCAAATTGAAATGAGAAGTAAAGTCCAATTGAATCTCTCGAGCTTCCCATGGCCATTGTTCTCCCATGTTAGTGCCACCACAAACAAAGCAGTTTTTAACCTCTAGTGAATAAGCAACATGCTCAGCTAAATCAATAAACAAATTTTTGGTAACCTGGGGTATTTCAATTGGAGTACCAATTTCATGCCAAAATTCAGTATGTACTTGAAATTGTTCAGGTTTACTATGATACAAAGTGGTCTGAATAATTATCCGTCCATGAGGTTCTCATCCTGTCCCATCAATAGCAATACCATAAGACTCTTTGAGAGGGGATGCATGTCAATGCTGCAAACATTGGCATGTTTTTGCACTGACAATATAAGAGGCAGCCTTTTGCTTTAACTGTTTGGGTTTGAATGACAAAAGCCCGGGTGAGAAGCAAACGGATGTTTCAACAAGATAAGGGATAGCTGCTTCAGAAGGGAAGTGACACTTCATATGTTAGATTAATTGGTAAATGTGACTCATGACGTGTAAATAAGGGAGGGCAATTCTGTATGAGGTGGTGTGTCAAGGTGAGGAGAATTCAGATTCTGGCATCCATCCATGAGTGCCGATGCTCTGTTTCTGTTCATTATAGATTTTTTAGAATAAATAATTATGCAGTACTCTTTGATGTGTTTTTTTAATCAGAACCATGACATCATGCCAGAATCTATTTTCTTTCAAACATACTGTGGGGTCCTGAGCCCCCACCACTGTCTCCAGTCAGGGAGATAAGCTGGCAAAGATTCAGGGAAGAAAGCCTGCATGCTGGCAAAATTTCTGAAGAGGGAGAAATAGATAGCTTGCTGTGGGAAGATGAGTTTGGGAACATCTCCAACCCTCAGCAGCTATTTGAAACTATTGGGTCATCAGGTTGGAACCACTCCAGTGGAGACTACAGAGGCCTTGAGACTGAACTGTTGCCAGAGGCCCCAAAAGCAGAATGGTGGAGAGCTGCCAGACCATCTGACACTGAGAATTTGGATGAGTGGAAAATCCTGTCTGCAGACCAGACAGCCTGCCAGCCCCAGGAGGCCACTGCCAAGCCTTCCAGACCCACAGAGAAAGAGGACCCCAGCCTGGGGCCTCTGCAGCAATGGGAGGTTGGGAATCCCCCACAAGTGAAAGGCCAACAACCTCTGAGCTTGCTACAGCTAATAGAGGCCTTGCAAAAGCTGGGAGTGGTGCAGAAGCCTGGAGATCAAAAGCTGGTGGGAGGACAACAGCAAGGATGGCAGCAGCAAGGCCTGAACATACAGCATGACTAGTGGGGCCAGAAGCAGTGGGGGCCCTGGCAGCCATTGAATCAACAACCAGGCTGGGGCCAGCAGCAACTGGAGACACAACAACAGCAGTGGAGGCCCCAGCAACCATTGAACCAACAACCAGGTTGGGGCCAGCAGCAATGGGGGCCCCAGCAACCAACGATGAGCCCACCCTTCAGAGCAACCTTCAATGGGGACCCAGAGAAACTGATTTTCTTCCTCAACCAAGTATGCTCTCACTTGAATCACTGGGCCCATCTCTACCCATACCCAGGTTCTATGGTAGATGTGATTGCATCCAACCTAGAGGGAGAAACATCCAAATGGTTGAACAATTTATATAACGAGCAAGCTCCTGACTTGGAGGTCCCTCACCTTTTCCTCCTAGGGCTGTGGGAAAGATTTAAGGACCCATCCATTGCCCTCAAGACGAAAGATAAAACAAGATAAAACAAGCTGGCCAGCATGCCCTGAAGTACGTGCAGGAGTTTTGAAAGATGGCCGGTCGGATAGAGAGATGGCCTGAGCAATCCATAATTCATCTTTTTAGAGAAGGGTTAGGTGACCACCTTTCTCAGGCATGTATCTACCGAGCTGTGCCTGACCAGCTGCATGAATGGTACCAGGCAGCAGTGAAATTAGATGTTCAGGTCGCCTGCTATAAGAATCCTGTTCTACCTGAAGCTGAGCCGAGGTCAGAACAACCCAAATGGCAATCACCCCCATGAAAATCTCCAGTTACTGTGATGGCGGAAAGACCCAGGCCACCTGTACACCCGGCAATTAAATGTTTCCGATGTGGACAGCAGGGTCATCAAGCAGCGAAATGCCCAGTCCTCTTCCACAACAGCAGAACAGACCAGGACCAGTAGTGAGAAAGAAACCTGCACAGCGGCTAACTGGAGAGAAGTCCAACCGGATGAGGCAGGAACCTGTTGCCCAAGTCACATCCCCCACACGGGAGGACACCGGAACTGAGGCTGAACCCACCCCCATTCTACCCTCCTTCAACAGCGACGATGAAGGAGAGAATGACCCGATGGTGAGCCAACATGTCCCACCTTTCTCACTACCTGCTAAGCTCATAATCCCTAAGTCGGGCACGCAGGTAGATTTAAAGGTGCTAATTGATTCTGGATGCTCCTGATGCATCATTAGCTTGCCATTTGCCATGAAACTGGGCATACGAGCAAAACTACTATCCAAACCTGTGAGGTTCAAGGAAGTGAATGGCTCCCTGATGGGAGGGACTTTAGTCACGCAATTAATGGAGCCTCTATACCTAGAAATAGGTGAGCACTGGGAATTTATTCACTTCCTGGTGGCTCCAAAAATGACTGTGATTCTAGGATTAGCCTGGTTGGACAAATGGAAGCCATTTATCTGGTGGGAGAAAGGAATGAGAACTGTGAGACTACCCATAGGACCCAATCCCCCCATTGATTGAACAGATGTTACAGGGGATTTTAGCCCACACAATGAGTGAGCGCACATGGCTGCCTCATGGACACCAGGTGAGCTGCTCATCCCCTGACAGTACCAGGACCTAGCGGAGACATTTAGTGAGAAAGAATGTGATACCTTGCCCCCACACCGGCCCAATGATTGTTCCATTGAATTGTTGCCAGGGGCCAAACTTCCACGACCAAGAATGTATGCTATGTCCCCCCTTGAAATGGAGGAGAAACAGCGATATGTGGATACAAACCTAGCAAGGGGATTCATTGAATGGGCCAAGTCTCCTTTAGGAGCCCCTGTGTTGTTCAAAGAGAAAAAAGATGAGTGTCTTCAACTCTGTGTAGACTATAAAGGTCTTAATGCTCTGTGCATGGAAAATAAACACCCTCTCCCCCCCTCCTGAAAGACTTACTAACACACCTGGCGAAGGGGAGTGTCTTCACTAAATTAGAGAAGCATATTACCAGGTGAGAATAAAGGAGGGGGATGAGTGGAAAACTGCCCCTTGGGAAGGTACCAGTTCAAAGTCATGCCATTTGTACTACAGGGGCCCCCAGCCATATTTATGCAGTTGATTAATGAGGTCCTACATGATCATTTATACAAAGGGGTTCTGGTGTATCTTGATGACATCCTGATATACAGTACGAATATGACTGACCACATAAGACTGGTCAAAGATGTGTTAAAGAAACTATTGAATGCCAAATTTTATGTCAAATTTTCAAAATGCGAATTTCACCAAACCCGATTAGATTATCTTGGCTATAGAATTTCCAATGAGGGCATCAAAATGGACCCAGCCCAAGTGAAAGCTATAATTGAATGGCAACCCCCAAAGACTTGCGAACAGCTCCAGAGCTTCCTAGGGTTTGCCAACGTCTACCGTCAATTCATTCCCTCTTTTGCCAAGATTGCTCTACCCCTTACAGAACTACTCAAAATGGGCAAGGGAGGGGGAACACCGCAACCTGGCCAACCACTAGCATGGACTATGAGTTATCAGAAAGCTTTTGAGAATTTAAAAAGACTATTTGTGGCTGAACCGGTCCTAAAGCACCCTTGTCCCAGGGAGCCCTTTGTAATTCAAGCAGATGCTAGTGACTTGGCAGTCGGAGCTGTGTTACTACAAAAGAATAAGAGAGAAGTCCTACAACCTTGTGCCTACACCTCTAAGAAATTCACAGAAGGCTAGAGGAGATGGACCATCTGGGAGAAGGAGGCCTTTGCAATTAGGTGGGGGCTATTAAACTGGCAACACTATTTAGAAGGGAGCAAGGTGCCTTTTGAAGTATGGACAGATCAAAAAAATTTAGAAGCACTAAAAACTCCCCACAAATTGTCCCCAAAGCAAGTGCAATGGGCACAGTACTTTAACCATTTTAATTTTATTCTAAAGTACATACCAGGAAGAAAAGACTTCCTAGCTGATGCGCTATCCTGATAACCACAGTACAAAAGCGAACATGAAGAGGTCTATGAGGCAATTATCCCCAGTTCACAATTTGCATCACAACATACACTTCACAGAATCCCTAATCCTGATGACCCGGGAGCAAAGAAGATAAAACGAGAGCTCCTCACTGTTCAATGTGTTGTGGAGAAAACCCAATGGAAAAGACAAGAGACAGCAACACAAACCAATAATTTTTACTTTAAGATTCAGAGGTTTCTTTTTTTAATAATTTGGAACATAGCGAGCATAATAACACATCATCACATACATTAATAACCCATTGCAATGAGGACCAAATGGTTATAGCAAATTCCAATAGGACAGCTATAGGCCAATGGCAAATCAATCAGGTCCGGTCTCAACCTTTTATACCCTTTCTTGTTCTACAAGTGTAGGCAGATGGTACGCTGACTTTTGCTGACTTCTGCTGACATTTGCTGACCCAGTACTGACTCTCTTATGACATACTTTCCACATATACTTTCTGATGAACATAACTTTCCAAATATACCCATGTACATTGGAACCTACATCCATCAGCTACTATCAGTTCCCTATTTCTCCCATGGTTATAATACTCATGTTCCAAATATACATAGACCTATCTACTTTGCAATTTCATATTGCACAGATTACAAATAGTACGTTTGTATTGTGAAATAGTATAAAGTTCAAGTCAAAGCTTTGTTTTAAATCACTACTGTGGGGCCTTTCACAGGTTTGCTCCAGTCTCATCTTGTTATATGAGGAGAGGGGCTATATTTTCATCTCCCACAAATGGTTCAAAGATAATCAAACCTCCCTAAAATGCAGGGATGGTTTGGAATACAAGGGGGGGAAATTGTATCTACCTGAAGTAGTATGCACTCATCATGTGGCTTCATATTCTCACATATTGAGTTAGCTTTAACTGTACTAACCTGGTTACCTGTGAGAACGAATAAACCATATTTCAAATTAGCAGTTACACAGGTTCCATTCCTTTCAATAATGCATTGCTCCTCTCTGAATGTTACCACAAACCCAACTTTAACCAATTCCCTTACAGATAACAGGTTGAATCTTAGTTTAGGTATATATA